>NC_133896.1:94614199-94914199 GCF_964199755.1 Larus michahellis
ATACTGATCCCAATTACCAGTAACTTGAGTCACCCAAGTGCTCTGACAGATGAGCTGTGACGAAGCCTGCAGCAGTAGTTTAAGAACTTCCTGGTGACCCTCCTCCCATTACTCCCTTTGCAGATTCGGCAGATGGGAACACGTGTCCTCCCGTGGCTCTGCCATGGTGGAGCCTGGTGCATTAGCTCAAAAGAACTGAGACACCAGATGATGAACTGGAGCTGCTGAGACTTTCTGTCACAGGGGGAATAACTTGTGGCTGATGGACGAGGCAGACAGCTGGATATGAAAGTAGCCTAAACTGCCACAAAAAGACTTGCCAGCTCATCTGTCAGCCTTAAGTGAGCGGTGAATCAAACAGCATTAGCCTCTGCTCAATACTGCAGAGCAGCAGTTGTCAGGAAGATCATACCCAGTATGCACAGGGGGGCAACTCACAACTCAGTCCTCGTTTTAGGAGACTATGGAGAAAGTGAGAAGAGGAGAGACTGTACACAAGGAAACAAGATGAGGACTTCAAGATGGCCTAACTTGCAACTTCATTTCTTTAAACCTAAACCCTGAATACAAACAAACTATGGCCAATAGCAAGCTAGAGCCATTACAGTCTAAAACCTGCTCAGAGGTTTGATTTTGTGGAGCTGAGGACCTGGGAATGCTGTGCTGCATAAACACCCCTATGGAGAATACGACTACCCCCAGTCTGTGGATGAATTCCCTTGGGAATGTTCCCCAAACACCGGGGCCAGTGAATGACAGGATTGTTGGACCTATAGGACCTACTGGAGCAGAGCACCAGTAGTTACTGCTCTATCCTAAAACAGCTCATGGAGGTAGGCAAGAGCCTATTCTCCTCCTGGATACAAACTCCTGACATCTAAGCCTCAGTGGAGAGAGAATTGTATCATGTTCCCATCTGTCCTCTACCAGATTTCTTGTGTGCCTATAACTCACCCTTACCTCACCTTCCCTTGCCCATAAAGCAAGACCAGTGAAGCTATTCACCTTTAAAAAACGCTTTGAGATCAGTGAGTAGAAATCTTCTCTGTGAACAGGTAGTATTATACTGAAGTCATTCAACAAGAGTTTCTTGGGGCGATGGGCACAGCCCCGACAGGAATAAGAAAAGCCATCGAAGTGGAGCTATGCAGAGCTGAACTACAATCTGCAGAAATGGAAACACCTTCTCCCCCACAGCCTTCAACATCTTCTCCCCCATCAGGCACTATTCACCACCTGGAAACGCATACACTTGCTAAGCCATGTGGACTTTTAAGTGCTTAACGGGATCCTATGATGACCTTAGACATATTAGTCCATCATCTAGTCTTATTAAAAACCTCGTAGCTGTGCACAATGAAATGATGCAAGATAGTGCATATCTTATAGAATTTTTACTGCAGGACGCTGCCTGCACATTCAGACTTCTCTGCATCTAACACCCTCCAGGCATATTTTCAAATTCATCTGAAAACCAGGAGAGCTTGAAGCACTTTATTAAGGGAATGCTGTAATTTAGCATAATCATGACTCCAGAAGAACTCCAAACTTCTTCGTGAGATATAAGGCTTATCCTAACCATGCAGAAATGAACACGTAGGCAACAGAAGAAGGAGTAAACAAGAATGTGAATTATAACATGAAATTTCGTAGACATACAGTGTTTCTGCTTTTTTGTTTTCCTTCTTGAAATATAGCCCTAAAGTGGAGTATTCTTGAGAAGACAATCAGAAAAACTGGAGCCTGAGAGGAATGTACAAATATGCCTATCTGAATACGTATGTTTACATATATACATAAAAAGAGTTACTGCCCCAGGAGGCTTGAGGGGAGTTCCTATAAACCTCAGGCATTGTCCTAGACACGAATAGGAATAGTCTGTGTTCATGAGGAAATCCTGAAAAGATAACGGAGGTGATTTTATCCTTCAGGGAGGCTGTGTTGTCAACTTGGACAGAGCCCTGACTAGACAGTCTTCTTGGTAAGTCTTCTTCCCTTCAAACAAGGCATCACCCAGCTGGGTGCTTTGAGAATCATTTCCGATGAATGGCAACAAATAACAGCATGGGGAAACAAAGGAGAAAGTAGCGGATGCAGGCAGGAAAGATAACTGCGGGCAACGGATAGATTTCATATTGAGGAAGATATAAGGAAACGTGTTCAAGGAGAGGATGCAAAAACAACTCTAGAGCCTACAGCAAGAGACAGAAGTCAAAACTAGGGGAACAGGAGAGGAATGCCCAGCAGTTTGTGACATCAGCTGATTTAAGTCCTAAGAGCTCAAAAACCAGGAATGCAGCGCTACATAGCCTCAGTGGGGTGGGGGAAGGTAGTCAATGGAGATGACTGAGAATGCAGAAGACCCAGCACCACCTTCCATATGCGCAGGACTAGAGAGCCAGAACTCTGGAGGTTGAAAGAGAAGCAGCTACTGGAGCACAAAGGAGGTGAAAGTCTGCACAAGAGATGGAGCCTAGGATATGGTGTGAATCTCTATGGGAAAGGAATGGCTTTTTAGACACCTGATTCTATTCCCTGGAAATATTTTGTCAGGAAACACAGTTTGTTAGGCCTGAGAGACTTCTTGGAGTGAATCAGTTTGTCTCCTGTGCCAGGAATGACCGTACAACTCACAGGAGCCAACGTAAAGCCAGTTAGAGCTGGCCCAAACTATACAAGTGGAAATAAATTATCAGTCTGCACCCCTGAATGCTCTGCACGCTAGCAATACCCTTGCTGCTTGTTGCAGGCATTAAACTTGTTTGAATTTTCATTATGCTTTTTCATTATTAATCAGTTAGTTTTAGTCCCTGTTTACAAGGGAGTGAGAACACGGGGAGCGCAACAAGCCAGGGAGGGATGCGAGGAAGAGCGCTGCAACTTTCTTTGTGTGAACATAATTACGGCTGACCCTAATTAATACCAGCCTTCCCTTTCCTGGCAGCGTTCATCTGGGGAGCTCAGTCACACTCACCTCGCTTCACACTGTTTCTTCTGCATTAGGTTGGGAAACTCCCTCTTTCCTTGGCACAGAGCTGAGGTATGGAGAGGTGAAATTTTTTGTTTGAGACCACTTTCTGACTCGGTTGTGGGTCTGGGCTTTCAGATGAGAAGTCCTGCCTTCCTCTTCATCTGGTAGCACTCCCAGAGATCTCTGGACCTCCTATACAGGCACAAGATTGCTGGGAAGGAAGGGTGAACGAGCAGCCACTTTGGGAGCTGACATGGAAAGAAAGGGGACACATGACAACCAAAAGCACTGTTATGTCACCATATGAATCTATGATGTGTCCACATCTTGAAGAGTACATTCTGATGCTATCCCCACCCCAAATGTCATTGCCGAACTTGTCGCAGGAAAGGAAAGGCAACAAAGATGGACAAAGGTATGCACCTGCTCCCATGCAAGTTACCAAATGGATAAAGTAGCAAGTAACTACATAGACTTGGGAATTTTGTGGCTGGAGAAGAGACCACTGTGGAGAAAGATATGATAGAGGTGTCCAAAAGCAGGAAGAAAGGAAAAGCTAATGTATGGGAAGAGAAGAGCAGAGAATGGTTGTTCATTGTTCCTAGAAATCAAAAAGTAGGAGGCAAATGAAATACAGCAAGTTCAGAACCAACAAAAGGAAGGGGTTCTGTGTGTGTATGATTTTAAAAAATATATAAATTGAACAAATTCATGGAAAACAAATCCTTCAGGGATGGTTAAACCCCCCCAAATCACTTCTGAGCCCAGGAAATAAGCAAGTCACTGTTTGCTAGAAGACAGGAGACCAAGCCTGGCAATGTTACTCACCTTGTTCTCACCTTCATCCACTCTGTTACAAACCGGTGTTAATATGGAGCAAGACAGCCCTTTGACATGGCACAACAGAGCCACTCAGGTGTGTTTAGGCTAGTGAGTAGCTGCTGTTCTGCCTGCCTGTCTGATTAAACTGCTCCTGAAGAATGCTTACCTGGTTGCCATAGGCCACCTGCAGTATGAGGTAAAACTTAAGATGACATTCCTGGTTGCTAGGTGCCCATTGTGTCGCTCCTACAGACAGGCTCTTAACCTTCAAACTCTGTTCCATATGGGCACATCCTATTTTCAGGTTGCAACACTAGGCATTTGCGTCAGCATCTTCCAGAGAGCTTGTGCACCAACCTGTGAGATGCCCAACACTGGCCATGGCTGGGGAAAGGACACTGAGCTGGGCAGAGCACCTGGATCCTCCAGGGAGGCAGTCTTTACACCGCGTGTGTCTCATGGCAGGGTCTTTCTTACCTGGTCAACTGGCCTAAGCTGTCCAGTTATGATCACTGGGGTGTGTTTTACAAGTTCTACTTCTTCCAAGTGAAGAAAGGAGACCTGGACTCTGGGGTGCACGGCATCAATGGAGGGAGAAATATCTGCTTGTGGTGGCTTCAAAACCTCCTTCATTTTTTTTTTTCTTTTTCACAAGAAAGAGCATTCCCCATGGCTACACACACAGACATCAGATTTAAAAATAGCCAAGTTCCACTTTGACTGTGGGGGAGTGAAAGACGGAAGACAGATGCATTGGCTGCCAGCTAGACTTGACATCCACTTTTTCTTTCCTCACCCTGGCAGCCAGCAGTTGCACACACGTGCACAGGTAAGGTCCTCGGTGGCAAAGCACACCGTGTCTGCCTCCCCCTCACTTCACTAACTGCTGCACCCCGGCCATGCGTGTTTCAGAGCCGCATAAGCCCACATACCTTATTTAGTACACCAGGCATGTATCAAAAACACTGAGTTCCTCCTATTTGTTCTGCTTAATTCACAAACTACTCACTAGTCATTTGTGCGTGTGACTTGTTAGCGTGTTGCAAAGGTTACTGTTCACATCTCTGCTTCTGGCTTGTTTTGTTAACTGCCTTAGCGCCTGCTCCACGCCGCCACTCTCCATGGCTCCAAGCTACATAACAAATGTGTGTGCGTGTGCATGACGGGTCGTATCTGCAGACCCTGGCCCAGGTCATTTTAAGATGATCAGCTGCTTTCAAGGAGCCAGGCCTTGCTCTTGCTGCCTTCCCCCTACCCAGGCAGTAGCAGATTCCTCCTCTTTTCCCTAACTGGCTATAATCCACCCACTATTTATGCTTTCAAAAGCATTCATTGAAAACATAAGGCACTGCTGCCCACACACTCAACACTACTCTTCCTGTACTCATCAGCGGTAGAAGCCACAGTAATACAGCAAACTTGGCTAATTTATTTGCAAACATGTTTACATGAAGCATCTCTTTATGCGTTTACCTAAATTGCATGGCTCACAGAGAACTCCTTGCCATGGGAAATTATGGATGCTGAAAGTTTACACAAATTCAAAAAGCAACTTGACAAATTCATAGAAGAAATGTTCATCTGGTGCATTAAACTGCAATTAACTGGATGTCGGGAGAATATCTGGGGGCAGTATCACTGTAGATTTATGTATCACTGTAGATTTATGTTATTCTCACAAGCTTACCAGGCACCTTCTTTTGGTACCGATGAAAACCAGATACCTTTGGTCTGACCCACTGTAGCCATTCTTGGGTTCATGTATGAGTTTTCTGTGATTTTAGTGTGATATGATTTCTAATACGCCTATCCCGGGAGCATCCAGGCTGCATTAGATCTTACAGACACACCGAAAAGCATGGTATGTGTTTCTTGTTCTATATTCACAGCCAGGCATGCTAAGCATCTTATTTCTGGGCTAGGATTATGGACAAGAACGGAAAGTATCCCAGACCAGAACCACCCTAAAAGTAAAGCAGGCTAACTCTCTTCTGCATGACGACAAGGCATTCAAACCTGTTCAGTTTAACAAAATGAAGGCTGCAGAATTGATATGGCCACTACTAATGAATAGTGACCTAGGAAGGACCGACAGATGTCTGGGTTTACTCAGGCATGTCTTCTCTTTCTGCCTGAAATGTTTGCCCAGGTGGAATTTTCCCATTTGTCCAAAATTTCCAGACGTCTGACCGGAGCAGCAGCAATAGCTGTAGCTAGGCTCTGCATGACCGGAAAGTCCAAGCTAATAACTGGTGCATGCAGGCATATCAGCTGTGCAGCACACATGCATACACCTGTTCACAAAATCCCTACCTAAACCTGATAATATGATAATAGAGAACCCTTAATCCAGGGGGCCAAGATACAACAAAATCCCACGGCTGGGTGCTGACAGTGTGCATGCTCATTTTCCGTATCAGTGTTTTCAACAGTGGGGAGAAACAGCTGGTGAAGTAACTTACCAAGGATCATAGTGAATCCTCCAACAACAACAATGTTTAGATGAATATTATTCCTGAAAAACGTGTGCTCATTCATACAAGAAGCGAATAGGGAAGTCCTGTGGCCTTCTACCTGCAGAGATGCTCACAATGGTCCCTTCTGCCTTTAAAAACTCCGCATCATCCTCCATCTCCTGAGACATCTTACCCTCAAGAGAGCTGTGAATATTAACTAACATTGCAAGGGTGATCTTTGGAGATATCAAGACAATATGCCAGTGAAGGGTCGTGAACACCCTCATGATGGCACCTGGCTCTTTACAGCAGCAGCTGGAGCTTGATGTCACAGCTCCTCTAGTCCAACAGGCAAAGGAAAAGACTGGAACCAAAACAGAGACCAAAGGACCTGAGCCAAAGGCTGAAACTAGGTAAAAAAAAATCAGGATTTTGTCCAAAAGACCTAGATTTCAACCATTAGCTAGCCTGGAGACAACTGATTTAAACACAGCAGCCAGTCCCAGAGACCGTCCCACTCACATTTGCAGGGGAGCAGCTGAGGGAGCCTGCCTGTCCCGCAAAAGCTGGCAGACCTCAGCCAGGGTGGTCTTGCATCCAGATGTGGTGGCCCTGATACCTCTGCTGACGGCCCAGAAGGGAAACTGTTTTTCCACCTTCTCCAGTTGCAGGCCGTTCCTGCCAGCAGCCTCCAAGCTCCTGACCCGTTATTAAAACAGCCCACTATCCCACTGCCTAGAGAAAGCAAACATGACCGGTGGAAAACAAAAAATATCACCCAAATGTCCAAGGAAACCACGAGCAGAGGCACTGAGCTATATCCAGCACAGATTTTTCAAAAGGACAAGGATTTTCATGGCTCAGCGTTCTAATTTGTTTGACCGTTTATTTCCAAGGAACACATCCAAGAGTGACAAGCTCCATTTATTTCAATGGGCAGCATATGCCAGCAACGTGAATGGCGTATGCTATAAAAGAGAATGGATGTTCTCAAGCATCTCGGAAAGCTGTCCTTTCGACAGATAGAGGACGTGTCGGTAATGGAAGTGCAGCTCTGCTCTGACAAGCAACGCCATAAAAGCGGCGTTGTGGGTTCCCGTGTTTGATGTCTCGCCGTGGCAGCCCTGCAAGATGTGTTCAGGCTGCAAGTGAAAAATGATTTTCTTAATACCTGGCCCCGTGCTGGAGAGCCCAGCTGGGTTCTTTCATTCTTCTGCTTTGCCAGGCCAGAAGGACTTCTCCTCAGGACAAATGGCTACTCTGGGTTGTTAGTGCTGAACCTTGCAGACTTTTAGGGGGTACATGCCAACATGTGCTATTCTCACAAATGACGTTACCTTCAAATGATCGTGTGACATGAACCTGAGATGTTCACAAAAGAAAATTCCCCCTTTCCATAAAATACCATAATATGTCAGCACTGTTTTCAGTCTTGTCTCTTCTGACTACACCCTGAAGATGATCCTCTTCTGAATCTCGCCTTTCCAAAGCCTGATCCTGATGAGCTCTGAAAAGCCCTGGGTTGTGAGTCTCTGTCATGGCATCACCACCACCTATCACTTGATATTGTCTGGTGGCCTGTCATGCTTTGCTGTAAGCCTCATAGCAGTGGGCAGCTTTTATTTGCTATCATTAACGAATTAACTAACGTTAGTTCCGTGCTAGTTCTTATCTAGTGAGAAGTCTGGGTTTTAAGGTTTTACTGGCTTGTCAGCAAACCCTGGAAGTCAAAACAGAGTGATTTTCTTCTTGCTTTTCAGTGAGATGGCCCCTACAAAGGTGAGATGTGAGGGGTTTGATACTGAGTCTTTCTCTGGCCACCTTTCATCCTCATTAAACTTATGAGGTTGCTGGGAAGGAGATGGGTGTTGTTTGAGCTGCAATGCCATCCACAGGAGACCAGCTCCACTTCTCCTATATCTTCAACCCTGAGAGCAACATCTCAAGCCAGGTAAAGAAGAGGTGCTCATGGGTCCCTTACAGCCCTCCAGCAGGGCAAAATGTAACCCCAGATTCTTCTCCAGGATATGCCTGCCCACTTGTGCTTCAAGGTTCACTATCATGGATTTAGTCTGCCATAAGGCCACAGCCATACAGTGTCCCTGGACGTCCATTGTACAAACTGGAGACCCTTGCTATGCCTTAGTTTTTCCTATGCACTTTCTCTTCATCAAGTGCAGCTTGGAGGCTGTAGTTTCACCTCTTATGGAGAAGCTAAACCAACGCTATTCATGCCACTGAGGTCACCTTTGATACCATCTGGGAATTTCAACTTGTCTTGATGCCAGTCAGGTGCTTACTTAGTGAAGAAACCAGCCATAGGCTGGTACTGGCCATGCCTATGTTGGGGAATACGAGTCATAAGGTGGCCTTGCATCTATGCAGCTTCCTTTGGGACCATACTGATTCTCCACTTGCAGCAAGCTATATTCTAAGAAAAAAGACACAGAGAGCTTGAGGAAGAGCTTTAGTCATCCCTCCTTTACCAAAGTGGAACTGGTTTAGTTTCCATCAACTGTACTTTTGCCCTATAATTTCTGATTATTTCTGGTGACCTCCACATCTGGGCCAGTCAGCCCCGGGAGTGTTGAGCTCTGGAAACCAGCCTTTTCCTCCAAGTGTGAGCAGTGGGAACAAGGAGATCTCTCTGCCGGGAGAATTTGGCTCTGCTTGTGGGCTTTGGGGCTTTGTCTGCTCAGAGAAGAGCCAGGCTCTCACAGCTCCGGCATTTCTGACTGGCTTCTTAGGGCTAAAGATACAGAGGCTACAGCCTGGCTCTTGTGGCTGATGCGAGAAGATTCACAGTATCCCAGCAGGGCTGTTCAGATACACACCGCAGGCCTCGCGTGCCCAGGGCAGAGTGGGAACCTCCACGTTTAACATGTCTGGGAGCAGAGCAGTGGGAGGACTGGATCACAGTGGCAGTAAACAGCACCTTATGGGGCGTCAGAAATGTCCACTCATAACTGAAGGGCAACAAGAAGCAACTGCTTGGTTTCTTCCTGGAAATTAAAAATAAAAAGTGAGACATGTGATGACAGCATCTGCAGCGGGGTGGCTTGCATGAATTAGCAGCTTCCTGGCTGTTACCTATGGCAGCCGTAGCCAGCTACTTGTTCCATCACCTGCAGCTTCTGTGGGCTGAGGCCTCAGACTTACAGCTGGAGGAGTACTGCAGCCAGAGCCCCCATCACTGAGCCACAGTCAAGCAAGAGCTGGAGAAAGTCTCCTCCACAGCTTGCTCCTTGAAGTGTGGGACGGTGGTCGTTTGATGGAATGGGACCTTGTCTTGCAATGTGGAGCACTGTGACCTTGAACTGCTCAGATCCTGATCTCCAAAGGTTAGCAGAGAGCTGAGCTGAATGGAGATGTGCCACAGCCTCGGAGAATTGCATCTGAATCTTCCTGGTGGGGTAGCTGAGATTTTAGTTACTTCCCTTCACAGTAGCCAAGGAGTTTACTGAGTCCCTGTGTCCAGGAGCTCAAACACCCCCCAAATACGAATGTAACTGCCCTTTCCATGCAGACCAGCTACCTCACAGCAATGCCTCCCCGCTCCCCTGAAGCTCCGCAGGAGGTTTTCTGCAGATCTAGGAAGCCCCTTGTCAGGACTGGCAGAGAGGTGTGTTGAGGACGCATGCGATTCAGACCCTCGCAGCCAGAGGCTCTACTGCATTTCTACACTCTACCTTCCACAGTGGGTCTTTGACAGGCATGTCCCATGGCAGCCAAGGATCGCTTAGCCAAGCATCTCCAGAAGCCCCGCCGGGATCGTATTGGATATCCAGGAATGCAGGATGTGGAGTCAGAGCACCTACACAAGTGACAGCCTCCTGCTGCCTTGGAGACATGGTGTGGGCAGGGGAAGGGAGACGAATTCCCACATTTCCCTAGAAGAAATGTCCATGAGGATCCTCTTGCAGGCATTTCTTTTGCTAGTGGGACAGGTGACATGCAGGGAGATTGTATTCTTTGACAGAGTATCTATCACTTTCCAAAAATAAAAAAGACAAAACACAAAATTACTCAGGCGTGTTACTCATTCCTGTTAAGGTCCTGTAAATCATACCAAGAGCAGAACCTTCCATCATTCAGAGATCCCCCAGCCTGTTGCATCTATTACTGCATGAACCACGGGGACCCCTGTGTTTCCCTGCCACCTCACCCCCACCCATCCTACTGATGGGACCCAGGGAGAGAAGCATCTCTGGCAAGACCAAGCACCCACAGAGTTGCTGGCAAGCAGCAGAACCAGCTCTGCTCTGTGCAGGAGACCACTACTTCCCTCACCCCTCCCACTGCCCCTCTTGGGGGGCTCCTGAGGGAGTCCGCCAGTACAGGCTGCTGGCACAGAAAAGTCCCCAGGGAGGGAGAGGATTACACCTAGAAAAGTGGCTACAGCCCCCATTTGATGGGATCTGCAGGGAGGGAGGTGGGGAAAAAGGGATCAGGGCGAAGAAGGGGTTGCCAGCTGGGAAGGGGGCTGGGGCAAGGTGGCAGCAAGAAGAGTCACCTTGGTCACAGGCGTCCCTTGGCTCCAGTGTGAAGGGGCCTGGCTCCATCCAGCCTCTCGCGAGCAGAAAAGCCACAGACCCGTGGCCGGCTCCCTCGCCTCATTGTCTGTGTGCCAGAGCTGGGGGATGGCGGGGGGGGGGGGTGAGGGGGGGGCAGTGGGACCGAGGGGGGCTCTGCCCCCCGGGCTCCGGCAGGGCTGAGCCTGCTGTGCACTGGGATTGGGGGTGGGTGGGTGGGAGACAGGGCATTGGGGACCGCCAAAATAAATGCACTAGAAAAACAGTCTGATAATTCTCCACATGCTCGGCGTACGTGATGCAAATTGACGTTTAAAGCTTATTTATTAGCTTGCATGCGAAATGCCAGCGGTGTTTTTCTAGATCGGTGGGTAACCAATATTTTTTTTTTTGGGGGGGGGGGGGTCGACAGCGGTGGGAGTGAGCATGGCTAGAGACTGTATATCCAGAGGCTAGGGTTTATATCATGGGCTGCTCTCGACTGTTATAATTTGTGGCACAGATTCAGCGAGAATCTGATCTGCTGAAAATATTTGGGCTGTGAAAACTCCCACACTGTGACAGATGTCAAGTCCAATTAAGTGACTCGTGTCCAGGTTTCTGTCCAATAGGCTTTCCCATTAAATATCAATTTAAGAGGGGAAAAAATGCCGTCCCCTTTTCTCCGAGCCTTTATCTCTTCCGACCATCTCTCGGCTAAACCCTTTGGTACCAGAAGCGGATCCTCACGCATCTCCGCTCCGTCTGTCTGTCTGTCTCGCCCCTGACACCTTCCGCACCCCTCCTTGGCTTCTTTGCCACTCCGGGAGGGGTGAGAGGAGGAACTGCACTTTCTTTTTTGTGCGTGTGAGTGTACCTTTTCCTGCACCGACGTTATCTCTCACAGCCGCTCCAAACCCGCGCCGAAATTTTTGCTTATTTTGTTTTGTTTTGTTTTGTTTTGTTTTTTCTTTTCAGCATTTCGCATTTCTTTCTTTTATTCTCACTCGAGAGATGCGGGAGGAGTTAGGAAGCTCAGGGACGGATGGGGGTTTCGTTTATCCTTTTTTTTCCCCCCCGCCTCGCCAGCTCTTGAAAGACCAGAAGAAAAACTAAGCCAAACATTTATTTTTCCGACGGCGTCTCCCTGCCCCTCTCCGCGGGACCGGTGAATTAACAAAACCGCACGTTACACACAACCCCTAAAAAAAAAAAAAGAAAAAAAATACAGAGAGAGAAATAATAGAGAAGAAAGGAGGGAGCGACGCTTTGTCACCCCCGACCCTCGGCGGAACAAAGCCGGCCGCGCCGCGCCGGCTCCTCCGCGCCCCGGGCTCCGCGCAGCGCGCAGCGGGCGCCGGGCTCCGCGCCCCGGGCCCGGGAGCGGCGGGCGGCGGCGGCGGCTCGGCGGGCGGCGGCTCGGCGGGCCGCCGCGGGGAAGGAGAGGCCGAGGGGGCGGGGGAGAGGGGATAATCCCGGCTGGTGCTATCGCCCGCATCCCTTTTGTTATTTATCGCGATCGGGGAAGAGGAGGAAGAAGAGCGGGGGAGACGGCACTTTCCAGCGCAATTTCCCTCCCCCCTACCCCCCGAAAAAAAAAAACCCAACCCGACTGGCGGCAGCTGCCGGTGCATTGCAGCCCGCTGCCCCGAATTAACGGGCGGAGGCAGACTTTGATGGGGGAAAACGCTTTCTCTCCCCTGATGCGTCGTAAGTAACTTAAGTTGTTATTTATACTCCGCAAACAAACACGGCGATAACATCTCCCAGCTCTGGAGCACTGGAGGCCGCGGCGAGGGATGAGATCTGCCTTTCCCCATCCGAACAGGACACTTTTCCTCTCGTAATTTATTTGATTTGCTTTTTTGCCTTTTTTTTTTTTTTTTTAATTTTTCCATGCTCCGCTCCCGGAGGGTCATTTGAACTGTAAAGGAATCGCCGAGGGGGCGAGGGGACCTGGAGAGAGAAGCTGTCCGACCGACTCCGACGAGGTAAGCAGCCTTAACAATATATCCCTTTTCCAGGTAGCACGGGCACGGGTTTACTGAAAAGAAAAAATAAAATAGGGGAAAAAAAAAAAAAGCTTTTTTCCGGCTCAGCTCGCCAAAACATACCGTATGGATAAACCTAAACCAAACAGGAAAATTCAACACACACCGCAGAGAAACCTTTAAGCAACTTTCTCCAGGAAACCCCGCTGTAATCGCCTGTTTTCTTACAAGCGCCCTGCAAATCCTCCCTCTGTTCATGTGCTTTCGCATAAACCCCCTCGCTTGGATTTCAACTGAAAGATGATTTTAAACGTTTCCTATTTATTGTTTTGTTTTGTTTGGTTTGTTTTTTGTTTTTTTTTTCCAAGAGATCGCTGATACCTGCCCTGCGCGCTGGCCGGCTTTATTCCCTACCGCTGCCTTGCGGGCCTGATTAACGCTCCTTAATAAAAAGAGAAGAGGAAGCGTTTCCGATGGCCCTGGCAAGCGGCGGCCCTTTCCCGGGGAAGCAAGCGCCCTCCTCTCCTCTCCTCTCCTCTCCTCTCCTCTCCTCTCCTCTCCTCTCCTCTCCTCTCCTCTCCTCTCCTCTCCTCTCCTCTCCTCTCCTCTCCCCCTCCCTGGGCCTTTCCCCACGCGTGCCCGGCGTCTCGCCCCGTGGGGGGAGGCTTGGCTCTAGCCCTGCCTGGGAAGTATTCTTCCTGACCATCGTTTGATGTCGTATTATTATTATTATTACTACTACTACTATTATTACTACCACTACTACTACTACTATTATTATTATTATTATTATTATTATTATTATTATTATCGCTTTTTCATTTATTTTTCCCAACCGGGCCCGAGACCCGAGGGGGGACTTTGCCCGGAAACTTTACGTGGAAATACTCGGCAATCTGAATTCTGGGGAGGGAAGGGAGGAGGGTGCATCACCTCCTCCCTCAGGCTCGCTCTCCACCTTGCTCGGCACCCCAGCCGTACACACACACACACAAGCACACACGCATTTGTGTCCAAGGTTATTCACTAGTTGCCTGATGTATTGTTTTATTACATGCCGGCATGTCCACGGGCGCGCTCGGATCTGTATTGCTGTCTACATGACAGATGGTGCTCTGTGAGGCCGCAAGAAGATACGATTCAATTTTCTTTTGAAAGGCACGTCCGCATTTATTTATTTATTTTGCTTTTCTCCCCCCCACCCCCATCCCCACCCCCACACCCTCCACCACCCCCTTTCGCGCCGGGAGGGGAGAGGAGGGAAAATTTAAAGGAATGGAAAAGTTCGGCCGCTGCTTTGGGGTTTTGCTTCTTCTTGAATCCCACGCTTAAAAAACGGAGACTCCAAACATCCCCATTTGATCGCTGGCAAATCGCTATCCGCACAATTAGCAGCAGGAAAGGGGGAAAAAAAAAAAAGAAAAAAGAAAAAGAAAAAAAGCAGGATCGCAGAGAAAAGAAAAACCGGAGGAGAGCCCAGCAGATACATCAGATCCCCTAGTTTTGATTGGGGATATAAATTTCCCCACCGGCCTTGTTATGTTTGGGGAGCCTTGAGCTGTATATTTAAAAGCATCATGCCTGTAGCTGGGATCCCACAGAGCGTTACCGAAAGATAAATGGTTAAGCGGAGATTGGTAGGGGAGGAAATACGATATTAAAACTGCGGGGGGGTCGGGGGCGGGGGGGGGCGCGGAATCGACCTAATATCGAGCCACTGGATATTAGCTTGTTTGAAAAAAAAAAATATATATATATTCTTTTATTGTTTTCCGGGCCTGTTCCTACAACCAAGCAAGCACGGGGAATAATGGGAGGAAGTATATCCCGCTGAAGCTGCCGTCAAAGGCTAGAAACGGGACGGTAAATGACGGGGCACCGCTCATCCCCGGTGTCGCTCCCAGCAGCGAGCGCTGCCCCCGAAGGAGCAGCCGCCCGCCCGCCCGCCCCCCTCGGTGCCCACCGGCGGCGGGGCCAGGGCGCGGAGACCCACATCTCCCCGTCCCTGCCCTTCTCCCTGCCCCCCTGTACCCGCCCCGGTGCCGGCGGGGCCGTGGCGCTGACCCCCTTCTCTCTCCTTCTCTGTCCCGGGAAGGCTCCTCCGCCCCCCGCCAAGATGATGCTTAGCCCGGACCAAGCTGCCGACTCCGACCACCCCTCCTCGGCTCCCTCCGACCCGGAGTCCCTGGGCGGCCCGGACACCCAGGCTCTCGGATGCTGCGTCTCCGACCCGGAGCCCACCGAAGCCGGCGGCGGTGGCGGTGGCGGCGGCGGCGAGGGCCGTGGCGGCGGCGGTGGCGGCGGCGGCGGCGGCGGCGGCGGGGAGGGCCGGGTCGGGTGCCGTCCCGGGCTGCACCCACCGCCGCTGAGCCGGGAGGAGAAGCGGCGGCGGCGACGCGCCACGGCCAAGTACCGCTCGGCCCACGCCACCCGTGAGCGGATCCGGGTAGAGGCCTTCAACCTGGCCTTCGCCGAGCTGCGCAAGCTGCTGCCCACCCTGCCCCCCGACAAGAAGCTCTCCAAGATCGAGATCCTGCGCCTCGCCATCTGCTACATCTCCTATCTCAACCACGTCCTGGACGTGTAGCTCCCGACCGCCCCGACGGACCCACGGGGCTCCGGGCATCCCCTCCTCCCGCCCACCCTCCCCCCCCATCCCCCCATCCCCCCCCAACCCCGCCGACGCCGGGGAACCGCCCCTCCCCCCCCCCCCCCCCAAAACCCGCCGCCCCGGGTCCGGCGGCGAGGGCAGCGGCGGGCAGCGCCTTCCCGGGGGTCGGGTGTCCCCGCAGCCTCCCCTCTCTCCCCGGGGCTTCTCCCGCAGGGTCGCGGTGTGGCCGGCGGCGGAGAGCCCGTTTGTTCGAAGAGAAGTGTAAAACCGGATTGTTTCTTCAGGCTGTCAAGTGCCCCTTTATATATATCCAAAAACATCTACTTGTGACCTTAAACGTGTGACCCATGGGTGCAGTTAAAAATAACTATTTTTTATTTATGGTAGAAGGAGTTGACAATTTATTTTTTTCAAGATTTATTTATTTTTCAGAGTGGTGGCAATTTTACTTTGGATACTTTGTGCCAATTGTTTTCTATAGTCGGGTGTTTACACTTTCTCCTGTGGAATATTATGTTTAACTTGATGAGTGTTTGTTGGGATCAATACCGTGTTCCTTTTCCTTATTTTTTAATTTATTTTTTCCCTCCAATTATATTGCACTTGTGTACGACAAACCTCCCCTTCCTCCCTGTTTATATTTTATATATGCCAAGGCATTTGTTCTTGACCTTTTTTCTTTCTTTTCTCGTGTGGGATCGACAACCACTAGCACTTAACTAGGAGAGGTTTTTTTAAAACTTGTTGTTATTCTGATCTATAGTTATGTCTGAAAAGTACTTTGCAAATCGTTTATAAGGGAAGTAGTTTCTTTGTGGGTATATATGTGCGTGCGTGTACACATGCATGTGTGTGGGAGTGAGCGTGGGCGTGTATGTGTGTGGTATATTTTTAGGAAAGGACATTTTTCCTAAAAAAAAAAAAAAAAAAAAAGAGAAAGAAAAGTAAATCCAGGACTGCTTTCCTTTGTGACAACCAAAAAAATTCTATAACCTGAAAAATGTTTCATGTTCTTTGCTGTGAATCTCTTAAGACAAGAAGCGCATTTTAGGGACGAAAGAGAAAAAGAGAAAAAACACATCTGCTATCCAAAGATTTTAGTCTTTTTCAGGGTTTTTTTGTGTGTCTCTGTTGCTTTATATAATGCAATATTTTGTAGTGAAAATAGATAAATCTGGTTTCTATCTGATGCGTTTTTCATATCTCTCATGAATGGTGAGCTGTTTTGCATATAAATAAAAGTATCAAATAAAAGCTGTTTTTTCCTAATTATTCTTCCCTGTTGGTCTTTCTATAAGACGGAGATGTGATGCCCTTCCGAGTAAGGATTGCAAAGGCTTCTCGAGTCGTGTGGTGGGAAAGCTTCAACAGGTTACCTGCCTCTTCCTAAGGAGACTCAGGCTGCGGTCCCTCCAACACAGCTCCCCTGCTCCAGCCGCTCACAGCGGGCCACGCTGCCCAAGTGCAGAGGGGACACAGGACCGTTACTTTCACTTTCTCCCGGCACATTTTCAAAGTTCAGGCTGTAAAATCAATCCTGATGCTTGCAAGCACCTGTTTTGCCACACCGCTCTTCGATACCTACAACTTTGCAACCAAAACGTACATGTTTCCTCCTGTCTGAGTGCACCGGATTTTCTTTCTCTTGTTTAAATCGAGTTTTGATCCCTCTCTGGCCAGGTCCAATTCTACTGAAACCACGTAAAAGATCTTGGGCCCTTTCCCTGTTTTTGAAAAACTCAACTATGCTCCTTTATACAAGGCTTCGCTGCCAAAGCCTGTCATTTGAAACATGGCACAGATACGGACTCACTAACAGACGGGTTACTACCTGAGTAACGTGAGACACCTGTGCTATCTCATTTATCAAACCCTTTTCTTGTTTACCGCAAGGGGTTAATTCTACCTATAATTTGAATATTGCCATTGACTCTAGCCGCTGCCTTCAGTAGAAAGCAAGTCCATTGTTACTTGCTTTAGAGATAAAGCCCTTCTTCCCCCCCACCCCCCATTTTTATGGCTGACACTTGCGCAGTGGTTTAATTAAGTGTGGGCTTGACCAGCTGAAAAGCTCCATGCAGAAAACCTGTCAGAGAGGCTGTTAATTCCACTTTCTACGCATGCACGTTTCCCACGTCCCAAGGGAGCAGACACAGACTGGGTAGTTCGATGCACAGTTTTCAAATCCTGCATCTTTCGGGGCTGAAATAACTCCACCAACTTTGGAGCTGGTTTTCTTTGGGGCAGGCTTGTTTCTTAGGTTCTGTCAGCATCTGGACACTGGGTGGAGTTTGATGCTAATTGCCTGAGCGACGTTATTAATCCTGCCATCCAGCAAGCCTTCGCCCTACCAACATTCAGGAGGACTTAGTTGATAAAAAGATTAACGTGTTATTTCTTTCTTGAAGGTGGGAATGCACGTTTGAGGGAAGAGAGTGCTCTGCAATACCTCACTGTAAAGTACGGTGTCGGCAGTCACTGGCGGTTGATTGAGGCACACAGGGTATGGGATAAGGAGGTGCGAACACTGTGTTCCCCCTGGCCACACTCCCCACCTCTGGGGGTGTTGCAAACACATCAGGTCGCAGGTTGAGAGACCTTAAGTTCTGTCCCTGCAGGGTGGACCCAGGAGCCGTTACTATCCCAGAGGTGTCGCAGGTCTCAAGGCCCCAGCCACGGGACCCTGTGCCCAAGTGACGAGCCAGGGAGCCCTCTGTGTTGTGAGCATGGGAGAAGGTAGCGTGGAGCTGCCTGGGAACAGCTCAGGTTTGGAAGTAAAAGAATATTCTCTGGGTCATCCTGTTCCCACCATCCCCTGGGAAAACAGAGAGGCTGCTTGCGCTCAGAGAGGGGGCAGGGAGGGGTCTGCTTTTGATGGTATCCACAGGATTGAGTCTCAAGTTTAACCTGCAGAAGGATCAGGGCACTTGACCTGAAGATGTGTGCTTTTCTCCCAAAGGTTTATCTGATGGAAGAAATTGCTTCTCCCTACAGGCCCTGTCTCTCTTTCTTCCGCTCACCACTTTGCTTATGTCCTCTCACTGCCATAACATCAGCCCAATCACTTCTATTTTCCCTGCTGGCATCAAGAAGGAAACTCATTCTCGTCTAGCAGCTGATGACTGTTGAAGACAAAATGTAGGTTTTGCTGCCCCATCCCACTCCTTTTTTATTCTTGAGAAAGATCTGTGTAGATTGTACAAGTTACAAGGCCAATGCAATAAAAAGGCTGCATGGCTAAGTGCTCAAAAGTCTGGATTTCTGAAGAACGGGTAAACAACCTTAACTCCATCTCATTGCAAGTCTGCGTTAGACAGCAATAAAGTCTAATTATGTAATCAAAGTTACTTTGCTGACATCTATGTTCCCTCAGCAATACAAGAATGAATGACCTTGCACAATATTATAGGAGGAGTAGGGTGGAACTGCTTCAGTGGAAGGTTACATCATGCACGACCAATCCAACAATTGGGAGGGAAGAAACACAGAATTAATATTTACTGGGGTTTTAGGGATTAAAGCTAAGATTAGTGCTACATTCAGATACCTTTCTTTCACATTTAAAGAGAAGCTCATCTTACGAACCATGAAAGAAAGCATACTCAAAGACAGAGAAGGCAGAGCACTGCCTCTGCACCTTTAGCTGAGGCTGAAAGAGGTGCTTTAAATCTGACTTAACTGAATATATAAAACATGGCATGGAAACCTCCAGCATTCACAGAGAGGAAGTACTTCCAATGGGTAGATCTAGAATATCCCAGTACTACCGATATCCAGCACACCCTTAACGTAAGGCAGTAACACCTATTAAGACACATTTGCAGACCTATATGGACAGACATGGACATATGGCACAATACACATTCACATTGGTATCGTTAGGAAACAGGGCATCTAATGCATTCACTTGAACCCTGGAAATGGATCCTGACCCTGAAACTGTGAATGAGAACAGAGAGCAAGCCAAAAGTAACTTCTACAAATAAATGCACTGATTTCCACAGGACCGTACAGCTAAGGGAGGGCTGTTTCTCTGAGGATCATACACTTTCCTAGAGCACAAAATATTCCAAAATATAGACTTGCATTTATGCTGCTATTAGATATGCATATACAAAAGGAAGGATTTCTAGACACAGACCATGATTCTAACTCACCAGCAAAGTGCATTCAGGAACACACTACTCACCGGCCTTATCGCTTGTGTTAAAAAGTGGGCGAACCAGGTAGGATATTACAACTGATACTTCAAGGGGAGAAATTCTGAGGGTCTTGGATGTGATTTGATCTCTTTGCTGTGTTTCTAGCGAAGAGTGTGTCTGTGTATGAGAGAGAGATGGGAGGGTGGGGAGCTGAAGAGGATGCTGTATATGAAATTCAACAAAGAAATGGATCGTTTCCATTATATAGCCATGAAGAAATACCAGCGACGTTCTGTCTATCTATTCACGTACCTAGCCATCTAGCCATCCTGTAACCCAATTAACCCAGTCCTTTTAGGGTGAATAAATGTGTTCTGATATCAGCCATTATTTTTCAGTACTCTCAGTTTATTCTCCAGGGTGGGACAGATCAATAACCACAATAAGCAACCAACCCAAAAGGAAAAGGCAATCTCCTGGCACTACTTATTTATTTCTTCAGAGGCGATTTTGTTTTTCCTGCCTCTTCCCCTGGTGACGGATTTTGCCTTTCCTGCCCAGAATGGCCGTGTTGTTTTATCCTGGGCTCTATTTGCATGTGGGCTTCAGATTCGTCTTTGGCTCCTTGCACGGTTTGGGATGAGACCCTCCCGTCCCCAGAGAGGGGGGCAGGTGTTGCTCCAGTCGAGCGAATGGAACCAAATTACAGGACCGTCTGTCGCCTCCTCTGGGAGCCGGCGGAGGGAGGGGAAGAAGGGGAGGGGAGTGGGATGCCGTATGACAGAAAAGAAAAGCAGAACATCATACTGATGCCGATAAGAGCTTGAAAACATGAGTCACCCCAGCCCACGGCCCCACCCAAAACCAGGCAGCAGCCACCTGAAAGAGAAATGTCAGGAGCAGAGACAGAAATAAATCAGTCACTGGGCTGGAATAACTCAGGCTTCAAATGAAAGACAGCTCAGACCCCGTCCACTTTCAGCCACAGGAGCGCGAGAACAAAGTTGGACCAGCTAACGCTGCTTTTTTTTTTTTCTCAGCTCCCTGCTGGGTGCTTTGATGTCTCCTCCCTCTCCTTCCAGAGCAGGCTCCTCTTCCCACCACCACGCTTTGATGCCTCCCCCCTGTCCCTCCAGAGCTGGCTCCTCTGCTCTCCGCCAGCTCCTGGCAGCCCAGCTCTGTGTGTAACTCGTTGCCTCCCCTGCCTCTGTCTGCTCTTCCTGGCCTCCCCCCCACAGCCGCGTTGCCCTTTGAGGTCCCTGAGAGTTGCACGACCGTGGGGAGGTCCTGCTCCTCCATCGCTGTGAGCCCGTGCCCTGCAGCGCAGCCGCTCCTTGCTCCCGCAGGGAGCTGCTTGGAGCTCCAGCTCAGGAGCAGAGCGGCAGGGCTGGTCGCTCGCCTCCTCTCTCATCTGTGCAGACTTCTGCCCAATCGGCCTGAGAGAGCAGGTGATGTTACGGAAGTTACACTCTTCTCGCACCCCCATGGCTGATTCAGGCTTTCTTAGTGATTTCATACAAAAAACCCCACTTGTTTTCAGTGCTTTAACCTCCCAGGCTCTCCTGCACGCTCACAGACACACACGTGTGTGCAAGGATAGCTCCCGGTGTGGCAGGGCACAGGGTCGCTTGGAAAGCGACAGGTGACAGTTGTACTGAAACGTGAAGGCGATCAGAGAAGAGAAAGCTGCTCTGGGGAGAATTCAGAGGAGACCTGGGAGAAGGGATGAAAAAAGGTGTCGTTAAAAGTGCTTAAATCAAAGCAAAAGCAGCGCAGGGTGAAAGAGAGAAAGGCAGAAGGAGCCAGGTGGAAGGACAACATCAATCAGACTGGGCATAACGCGAGGGATTTTGCAGGAGGGTGGTGGGCTCCACAAGTGAACCTGGGGCATACGCAGATGGAGCAATGAGGGAAAAAGCACATGAAAAGGCAGGCAACAAACATGAGAAAAGACGGCTGCAGAAAGCGTGAGGAAGGGGAAGGGTATGAGCAGCTGGGTAGAGCTCCTGGTATGGGACGATGAGGAGAAGATGCTCCGGCGAGCCAGAGGTGGCTGATTCAGGGGGTTAGAAGTGATTTCCATCCAGGCAGGGAGGGAACTGAAAGGAGTCATTAATTAGACATTCAAGACTACTGAGGAGAGATCACCACAACTTTAATTGTGGCCAGAGTGATGGACTGGCACAAGAACATTTTTTCAAGGACCAAAAAACAAGGAAGGGGTTTGTCATATAACATCTATCGTCCAGAGAAGTCTTCTGTCATTCTTCTCCCTCAAATATCTTCTGTGCGTGGAAGTGGCAGAACGATTTGCAAACCTCAGGGCTAGAGCTCAGCACAGGCTCACAGACAAGATAAACACAGAGAAAGAAAAGAAAAGAAAAGAAAAGAAAAGAAAAGAAAAGAAAGAAAAGAAAAGAAAAGAAAAGAAAAGAAAAGAAAAGAAAAGAAAAGAAAAGAAAAGAAAAGAAAAGAAAAGAAAAGAAGAAAAGAAAAGAAAAGAAAAGAAAAGAAAAGAAAAGAAAAGAAAAGAAAAGAAAAGAAAAGAAAAGAAAAGAAAAGAAAAGAAAAGAAAAGAAAAGAAAAGAAAAGAAAAGAAAAGAAAAGAAAAGAAAAGAAAAGAAAAGAAAAGAAAAGAAAAGCAGAGCAGGAGAGAGCAGAATTTCTCTATGTGCAGACACAACGTTCAAAGACAACTCTTCCCCACATCTCAGACTCAACACTCCCAACATCAAGGGTCTTCTGCCCATTTAAACAATCTCAAGATTTAAGACAGGCTTCAAGGCTTTCCCAGAAAAGACCCCCATAGGGTAGAGCCACAGACCTGTGTTGGACTCTTGTTATTCCGGATAATAACAAGAAGGACTGACCATGAAAAATTGCAGCAGGACTGTGCAAGACTGATAAAATAGCACAAGAAATTCCATCTAAATAAAGCGATAAGGTGATTCACACAGGGAAGAACATTTCTAGCTTCACATATAACTGATAGGTCCTGAGCCAACCCTAGAAGCAAGATCTTGTAGTTATGATATATTGTTTCGTGATAACATCGGCTTGGTTCCTGGTGACATGGAAAAAGAAAATGAAATGTCAGATATTATTATCACTGTAGAGAGAACAGAACAGGTAGAGAACAAGACAGAGAGCATTATTATGCCACTGCATTAAACTGAACTAAGCCTGTATCCTGAATAGCATGTGCCACTCTGGTCCTCCAGTCTTTCAGTAAGAATTCAGTAGGAGTGCAAAAGCATCTGAGAATGGCAGCAAGGGTAACCCTGGAGTAGCTTCCACACAACAAATCACTAAGTGAAAAGGACTGAGTCAGTGGTGATTTAACAGAAAGCTGTCGTATCCCAGTTAAGAAGGGGATGGTGGAAAGGGATCGGTTGTTCCTTGTCTCTTCCAATACAATTTGATAGCAGGAGGCATCAAATGAAACTGGAGGGTGCCACGTTCAGAACAAATAAAAGGAGGTCTCTCATCACACCATGTGCAGTAAAGCTGTGGAACTCCTTCCTCAGGATGTTGTGAAAGCAAAAATGTTAAAGAAGTTCAAGGGCAGAAAGCTCATGGAAGAGAAATCTGCCGAGGATTTTTAAATGTGTAGAAGCTGCTTCCAACTCAGGCTCTCCTCAAGCCATAAATGATTGAAGGCCACCAGACTTCTAGCAGGATACTTCCTGCTGTATATGTGATACTTCATATATACCTCCACTACGGTGATATTCCCCGGACATCTGGGTTTGGCCCCTGTTTGAACTGGGATGCTGGGATAGACAGATATTCGGTCTGGCACAGTGCAACTGCTTTTACGTACATCTTCATGATCTGAAGGAAATGGCTCTTTGACTGATGGCCACTTCTTTCAAGCCTCGGTCGCTTTGGACCTGCACACAAAAGCTCTCTGTATGGTAAGTCTCCAGTGGGCCAATGTGACAAGGTAAATATGACCTTTTGGATCAAGAGGGCGGAGAGCTTGTTCTCTGGGGCAATAAGCAAAACAAATGCGGTTTTCCTGAAAGCCAAAGGGCTGGAGTCTGATGTCAGACACATAAAGGTAAATCTAAAGCAGTTCCACTGATCTCAATGGAGTTACTTAAGACTGTCACAAGAGTAACAATCCTAAGAAGGATCCTGAAATGATGATGATCATGGTACAGTAAAATGGTCAAATGCAGGATGGGGTCCTGCTGTGAATTTGGTCCCAACCTTCTTGTCCTGACATTTTTTTTTTCAGTCCTTACTTGGACAGGACTACCTGCTGAACAGGTAGGTCCTATTAGTCAAGGTCACAAGTTCTTACCTTGCTTGAATTGCCCCAAGCACACCTAAGCTCAGGAGACCTTAAATAAAATTAATCTAGCAATAAGCCCTAGATGACAACTGGAAGCGTTTAAAGGAAAAATGGACTGATGAGAGACTTAAGAGCTTAGATTCAGCCATCCTGGTCATCAAAACCTAACAAAATTTGACATACTTTATATTCAAACTGCAGAAAGGAGAAAGAAACAAGGAAGAGGAAAAGGAAGGGGAAGTTAAGGTGATGACATAAATAGGAGTAGTGAGAACAGGAGAGTACATGAACCAGGGCGGGAATGGTCGATCATCTTCTAAGCTCATCCCATTGGGGCTTCTTATGTATTAAAGTTGTCTCAAACACACAAGCAGTTGTGGGGCCACACCATGTGTAGTTATTCAGACAATCCCAGTATAAGTAGACCAGCCTAAATTTTGTGGCCAGAAGCCACCTGAAGCATGAGCCAGGTCTTGCTGCTCAGCTAGCTGTGGAGTCTCCAAAAGTGGTTTAGGGATGCTCATCCCTGATTTCTTGGTGGGGGAACAGAGCATAAAAAAGATCCAGAGATTCAGAAGTGATCTTTAAAGGCAAAAATCACTTTCCTGTACATAGTCATATGACTGCGTCAAAGTCTACACTCTCTAGCTCAGCCTATATCAGACAAAGCATGACTTTCAAAGAAACTATCTTTAAAAAACTGCAGAGCAACGCCCCGGCTCTCCCAGTCTGGGGCGGCCCACACAAAGCCCATCAATGCCAAAGGACTTATTGAGAAGGAACTACCAGATTTCTTGACCCATGAAGTATCTTCAGACAATGTACAAAATAAACCAGTGCAGGACTTCCCTGCTCCATTCACCCAGTAACAGTATCCAAGATTTGAACCTTACTTTGTAAAGGTGAATTTGCCTCACTTGACCGTTTCTTGAATCACTCTTAAAGCAGCTCTCAGTGGTGGGTTTACAGGGCGTGCTTGACCTACAGACACACATAATACCTCCTCTGTATAATTTCAAGACACCCATGACTCTTGCTACCAATCGACTTACTTCTCAGTAGCACCCTAAAGGTGAAAGAACTACATGAAACAGGATTCAGAGGACAGATTTACAAGATTGCAGAGCGCATAGTGTTACGAGGGGCCAAGGCCAGTGTCAAGTCCCATCGGTCGCACGGACATTCTAGCACCCAGCTGCTTTTTTAGCCAAAGGGTAAAACCCCCTGGTAACCTTTTTAGCCACGCAGATGGTGTCAGTAGTCTCTTAAATATTTTCCTCAGAAATAGAGATTCAGGTGAGAGCGAGCACACTATGAGCCACTGAGGCAGATCCTAGTGAGATGAATATTTTGAAGTCTCAGAATCTGAAGCCCAAGGGGCATTCACCAGCAATCTCAGAAGATGGCCCAAGGACAAAATACACGGTGAAGCTTGCACACGGCCTAAAATACAGTCTCTCTAGGGCAGGGTTAAGCCACGCTGGCAGGATGGCACAAAGAAACCTGCATTGCCTGCTAGCATAAACAAGCTGTAATAGCATTCATTGCTTTTCTACTCAGACAAACCGCATTTAATTACCGTGCGTCCAAGTTGCAGTAATCTGGATGCAGATAGATCTGAAGTAAATTGAAAGGAAATGGATTTTACGTGACAATGTAAAAAGGAAAAGCACATTAAGATAAAGATGATTAGGTGGATTGGAACAACCTTGTAAAAGATAATTGCATCCAAAACAACAGCATCTTCAGCAGGGGAATTTCTGTCAAGTGAAAGTTATACCACTGTCACACTTGGATAACTGTCCACACCAGATTGACTCCTTCTTACTGTGCATGGTGGCTCCTTGAGCTTCTCTAAGAGTTGCAGCTTCTGGCTTGACTGACACCAGCAAAGCCATTTCTCTCAATCTCTGAATCTCACAGCCAGTCTGGTATTTCGCCGTGTCTCACATCCTCCTGGGAGACAACATATGCTTCCCTTTTCCACCCTTTACGTGTTTAGATTGCAAACGCTCTGTCAGCAGTATAAGGACCTGACCTACCCAGCAGGATGATTCGCAGCCTACCCGATCCCTCCTTGTCTCTGAAGCTGACCAGTCCCTCCTAACTCCATTCCACCATGAGAGCTATATAAACCCTTGACTAACACAGATGCTTGTTCAGTCCCATGAGGTGACTGAGCTACTCTGGTACGCGCCTCTGGAGAAACAAGAACTGACTCTTACTGCTTGAGAGTAGTCGCGCAAGGCGTCTGTGTTTGCCCACCTGTAGTCAGCCAACTCCATAAGATGTTATTAGATCCATCACCAAACTAGGAGCCAGCTTTCAAACAGTTCAACATCCCAGGGTGTTTTGACTCAGAGTTGTGGGTTAGCCTCTGCTTTATTCCTGGCCACTGTGTTATGAGAGCAGAAATCCTCGCTAATTACTGAGTGGCAGTAAAATGTTGCACCCTTCAGCAAATACTCGGGAGCAGGGATCTGGATGGAGGTCACCATCACCCACTCCTGGCGTAGATGGTACAGTATGACGTGAGTCTCCATACATGCTGGCCCACAGCTGTTCTTGCCTGCTTGTCCCAAAAACTAGTTAGTGATACAGTTCATCATATAACAGGATCCCTGCTTGACATCCCTGCAGCAGAGAACTTTGAATAAATACCTACAAAAAGTGGAAATATCCATTTAGTCTCTGGATTAGCTGGTCCAACAATGTCAAGTCTATTGTGTCTCAAGGTCTCTTTTGAGAGAACAACAGCACGGCTGGTAAGCAACAGAAAGTCCATGTTTTGTGGTCATGTTATATCAACTGTCTCACCATTATTCTTGCTGTCCTTGTGTGAGGCCCTTCCAAAATGAAGGCTGCCTCACTCCAGCTCCATCTTCACTGGTGTTGTGAGAACGTGCTCCTTCTTTCTTCACTGTATGCATCTATCTGACAAGTCTATTTGACAACAGCCTTCCGTAGCGGCAGGGCTAATCCCACCATTTGCAACTTTGCCTCCTATGCATCCTTCAGGATGCATAATAGCAACTTCTGGGTCCCTGAATCACATATTGCTTGTTATATCTTGTCTTTTTTTATATATTAGAGTCCCCAGGGATTCTGAGTCCCAGCACTTTTATCGGCATTTTGCTTGTTTTCAGTTTCCTATTGACCACATGACAACCCACACCACAAGTACCGCTTTGAACTGTAACAGTGCTGAGTATCCATCTGAAACTGGCTCTGTGTCCTTCTTCAGTAAGTACTTTACCAGCCAACCCAATAGACTGGGGAGTGCAGACATTTTGGTATCAGGTATAATGCATCCAGGAAAAAATGCTTTCATGCACATGGAATGCTCTCGATTGCTGACAGCTGTTTTTTTGTACAGGTCCTTTATACCTTTTCAGAGTCTGCAGTCTTTGCAGGATGAGTTTTTGCTTCAGAGTCTTGTTCACTTCAGCTTCCGTAAACCTCAGGAACAGCTGGTGCCCAATGCCTCCGATTCCTCATTTTGGGCATCTCACGGTTATATTTGCCTGCCTTCTATTTTAGATAACAGGAAGATCAGCAGCAGATTCAATGTGCTGTACCTTCCTGCCATCCTCCTGTTTATAAGAGCCCATGTCTGCTGAGGAGATATCTATGCTGGGGTCCTGTTAAAGTCCAGGCTTGACATAAACAGCATCTTCCTCAATGCGTACAAATTTGATTGCTGTCAGTCACGCCCTTGATGCTCAGTACAGACCAGCCTTTCAACCTTTGCTCTATTTTTTCTCCTTGTGGTTTCACACAGACTCGTATTTCTGTTCATATTTCATTCACGGTAACCTTACTATTCGGCTCATGGTAAACCTACTATTTCTGTTACTTCTCTCTAGATATTTGACAAGTTTCATCGGCTTCCTTGATGCCACTGGCCTTCTGATGCCAGGATAAAACACCTTTGGCTCTTCTCTTTGATTTTTTCAGTTACTGAATATCTTTGATGTATCCCTTTGAACATATTTTTTTTTGCCTACCTGGCTGTGTTAACTTCTCTTTCAGACACATCATTTCCATCATATGAAATATATAGTTTTGCTTGTTCATCTGGAAACTCCAGCTTTTTCCAAAGTTGCTCCAAGCCACCAGTCATGTGTTCTTCCCCATATCCAAATATCACCTCTGCAGACCTGAGTATCTTTATACCACCAGCCTTGCCAGTGTTTTCCTGGGAGGGGGGGGTAAGATGTGAAATGCAGCCTGAGTATCAATCAAAGGAAGGGATGTTTCCCAGAAAGGGTGTTGAACACATGCCAACATGCACTCTGTTTTTCAAAAGCCTTGTTTGTGCCGGAAGCCTGCTGATAGATCACATTCAGGTAATATATTTGGGGATCACAAAAACTGTCTCTGATGTCCTGCAGTGAAAAATATTCCCTTTAGTTTATTTGTTTCACATCAGGAACTAAAGGAAGAATTTTATCTATTTCACCTATGACAGCAAATATATCTACTCCATTGACTTTTCTCCTAGCTCAGTGAACTCCTGAAGCTGTAAGTTTATCCAGCTACACTTTTGGCCATTGGCGAAATGCAAAAGGAACTTCCCTATATATGCCTCTTAGTTGTATTCCCGCAATCCCTGCTCCATGCACTCTTTTGGGGTACCCAGCACCGAAGCAGCCCCACAAGGTTAAGCGCATTGTGAGGAAAATACAGCTCAGGGCTGCACGCTCCTTTGCTCCGTGGTGGTGGGTCATGCACAGTGGTCGTGCGTGCCAAGGATGGGCATGGGTGCAAATGAGTTTTACTCTGGTTTTCTTTGGAGGCTCACAATCTGGCCAAACTGGGACATTTTTTCAGGATATGACAGAAGTCGTATCCCCTGCAGTGGAGGCCCTTTCAAGCCAAATTTCCAGTCTCTGCTCCACAGAAGCTTTAGATCTTCTCAGAGAAAGGCACTGCGAGTCAATTTTAAACTACGGATACATCTGTTTCTTTTTCTCCAGCCTCATTCCGAGAAACTGCTTTTGAACTGCTTCAGATTAAACTCAGCTCCCCCAATCCAAACCACCAGAGACATCCGCCACGGCGGATCTCACCCTCAAGGGTTACATTTGGCTAGGTTGTAAGACGTGGGGAACAGGTTCTTGTAATGCAACCAGCCTCGTAGAAAGCGTTGTCAAAAACTGCGTTTTCTTGTTTTCTGCAAATAGCTGTTGCAGAAAGCAAATAAAGGAGCTGAAAGCAACCCCCTATTGATCTGTACCTATCTGCAATGCTAAGGGCTCTATTTCTGCCACACTCATTTTTCTGTCTCTTCAATAAACCAGCTACTACCGTGATCCCTTCTCCTTCCAACCTCTGCATACACCCACCAGCGCATTCATCCCTAGAAATCACCTCTTGTGGTTGCCTGATGGATGAATTCAGCCGAGGCACATCCCGCTAATATATCAATAGTGCGCCGTTAGGCCGGGCTGAAGGGATCTGCTTCCAAATGATAGACAGGAGAGTGGCCGAAGCGTGCACTCCACGTGTGAGAGGGATCCCCTGTAAGAAGAGGTGTGAAGAGGAGAGGGGTTGCGCTGCTCATGCAAATTTCCTACATTAGATTAGCCCCCGGCATCGACGCACAGAAGGAGGTTGCTCCCGATTGCTAGGATTCAAAGGGAAAGGGACACAAAGGAGCAGTGCTGGCCAGTCCCATGATCCCCACACCTTTTTAAATCCCACTCTGGAGAAGAATAACTGCTGACCGCTGAAACCGAACAGCTCCTATCTGAAAGGAGCATGTACCTGCCTCTCTAGGAGTGGGAGATGCCAACCAAGGGAGGATCTCATCCACAAGGAAACAGCTCCACCTGTGTGATTGAAACGAGACGTGAGACACTTAGAAAGATTCCTAAAGCTTACATGAGCATAACCACTACTTGTACTCACTGCTTTTTAAATGCATTTATTTGCATTTCTATTGGCATGAACAGGTCAGCTTCAGCTTGTTCACTGTTTTTGATCTTTTTTTTCTGGCTCCCCGTCTTTAAGCCAGTGGGAGTCAGGCACCCTGGAGGTAGGCATCCACACACACGCCAATAAACTTGCTGTATTGGTAGGGGATGATGGACACATTCGGTGGGATCTGTTGTGCGGCACTTCTGAAAATGAGGCAGAGCCACTGTCACGGCACTAGAAATCTCACTTGAAATGACTGTTTCTGAAAATCTTGTCCAGGACCAGATGTTGTGTTTTGCAGAACTCCCTCTTCTCCTCCCCAAGACTGATTCTTTTACTTTGCTGTGTTTATTGCAGCCTGGGTGCAATCAGTTCTCATGGTGAATATCCCTTTAACAGTCCCACACTGGTTACTCAGGTGCTACCTGCTCAATGGAAAAGAATCAGTGAATCTCATTTCTTCACTCGACAAAGATTCCCCTGCCTCCCTTTCCATCGTTACATTTCTGGAAGCTCTTTTCCTCCTTTTTATTTTAGTCCTGGGTGTCCCCTGAGCTCCCTGATTGCATTTAAAACAGACACAACGACATTATGAAGCATTAAACTAATGGCATTTGAGACCATTTTTCTCCCGTAAACCATTACGACGTCCCTGGAACGGCTGGCAGAGGGCTGAGCACCAGCGCTGCCATCCAGGGCTGCATCCCTCTCTGCCACTGGGTACCCGCTTTGGGATTCGAGGTGCCATCTCTTGTGCTGCTCTCGCTGTAACAGTCCCCGAGAAAGCTGTTTTGATCTTCAGATGAGTTGTTTGGCATGACCATAATGACAAATACATGAATGGGGGGTTAACCATGAATTGCAAAGTACCCATCAAATCCCCAAGGTGGAGAGGAATATATCTTCCTTCACACCCTTTTGATGTATAGTTAATTACACGAATCTGGAACTGTTACCAAGTGCAAACACAGTGAAAATTGACTTTCTAAGCCATCCCTGGCCCCTCTGCATATGTCGCTCGCTCTGGCCCAATACTGCGCTCTGTCTGTACACATACATATATATGATCAGTGCTGTTTTAAACTCTTTTTTTGATAATCTAGCTTTATAAAATGTTAGAGGAATAGAACGGAATGTAGCATCCTCCAGGACTGATGCAGCTTTTTTAAAAAGAATAAGAAGAAAAAAAAAACTTATTTTATATTGGTTGTTCTTTCTCTTGCCTGAATAAAAGCTTTAGCACAGCTTGAAAGGGTTGCATGTGCTGAAATGTAGCCCAAGGATATGTGTTATTATCCATCCCCTCTTGACCAGCAGGGTCTCGGCTCTCTCTCCCTTTCAGCCTTTTGTTTGAACAGATGGGATTGGGGAACGAAGGGAAAGAAAGGCAGTCTGTTCTCATTAACTCTCCCAGTACACAAACACAAACCTGAGCACAGGGGACCTACAGAACAGGACTGCTTCCACTCCATACACATCCACTGAGACCATATGTACCCGCACACAAAGGCAGACAGAAGACCCACATCGAGCCAGCTACTAGGCGTTTACCAAGGATGACTCCTCACCAACTAATTAAATTTTTTTTTTTTTTCAAAAGCCCTCATAGGTCATTTCCTTTTTATTCAGCTGCACAATTTAAAAAAATAACCTTCAACTGATGTGGTGTTGAGGCTGTTTTAAAAGAAAGATTGTAATGAAATTAGCCTAAAACCTGAGCTGGGAGCATTTTTTGTGTCTTGGTCTGACATGAGCTGTGTGAAGAGGTTTCACACTGAACCCGCCAGATCAGGGATGAGGCCCATCCAGCCCAGCTTCCTGGCAAGGGCCAAGGCTGCTTCTTCTGGAAAAGGTGCTCAAAAACCTGCTGTCAGCCACGATGGACTACTTGCGTTTGAGAACATCTCCTCACAAACTCTGCAGCCAGGATACACCATGACCCTTCAAAACTGCGTCTTTCTGTTTCCATCATGGCTCTTGCATATTTTTCCATATTTACTGATAGAGCTCTTGGGAGTGCCATTTAAACAAATATTTGACATTTTTGGAATCAGGCATGGTCGTTGGCCTCAGTGATCTCCTGTGGCAGTGAATGCCTGCACAGACAGTATGTGGGGAAACATCTCCTTCCAGCAAAGCTTGACTTCTCACTTTGGAGAAGGACAAGCAACTTCAAGCTCTGTAGCCTGGTGGCTCACCACCTTGTGACAGCTGAGCAGAGGTGACCACCCGCAGCCCGTGACAAACCCAAAGCCAGTTGGACTAGCTTGGCTTGTGAAGACGGGGAGGTGAGAAGTGTTCCTCAGCACCCCGCTGCATGCCACACATCCATCACGGGTGCAGGGCACACACAGATGGCTACCGCAGCTGGCACATGGCAACTCATTAAGCCACCATATCACAGCCACACACCAGGGTCAGACCATGCTTGGAGACATGGCAGAGCGGGTCATCTGCTGGATCATGGCAAGCTCCTCCAGACAGAGAGCTTCTGCACCCCTTCCCGGGTGGTGACCCTCACTGCAGTGTGGAAAGGGTTTTTCGTCAGCTCAGGTCTTGCCGCCGCCTCGTCCTTCTTCCAGGAGTTTGTGCCCACCTGCCCTCCCCAGCTCTAATGGGGTCAGGCCTGAAGGGAAGATGTACCAGGCATCTGCAGCTGCTTAACAAGGAGCCACCACATCAGAAATGTGACGGGCACTTGGCGGCTCAGAAACAAACACCGGTGAAAACGAGTAGACTCAGGAACCAATTCCCCAAATACGGTCCTTGGTTAAAGCCCCCGACTGACCTTTGTATTTGATCGTATTTCCCCAGGAGCCTTGCTGTACCCTAACGAACATCTTATCTTTTTTAGCTGTCGGGTAACAAGGTGAGGGAAGCTCGAGAGTGGCTCTCCTCCAGCTGCAGTAGGAGTGAGCTGGAGACACGGCAGGCTCTTTCCTCAAGTGTATAGGGGAACACCCATGTATTATGTCCAGCATCAGGTAGATCTATATTTCATTACAGCCCCGGGCATTTGACATGTAGTCTCAAGAAAAGAGAGCTGTTGTTTTTTCCCCAGGTATTGCGAGCGGAGGGAACGCAAACCAGAAAATGAAGTGGTTCTCCCCGCAGGGGCTGTTTGCAGAAAGATCACAGGAGGGCCGAGGCAGAGAAGCAACAGTACCTCTGTTATTGCCAGCAGATGAGCGGCTGGCAAGGTACCCTCTGCCGACTTTTTTTCCATGCAGGGTTGTCCATTTTGCTCAAATAAGAGCAGCAGGGGCAGATCCGAAATGCAGCCCCCTGCCCCGGCTACCCAGCCATGGACTGGCGCAGACCGAGTGAAAGGCTTTGCTCTGCAGGTGGTGGGTCCCAGTTGCACGTGAGCTATACCATGAAGGTGGTGGCCTCCGTGTTAGGTCCATGGCAAGCCACCCCAGGCCCAACTGCACTTAATAGCTGGAGCACAGCTTGTGTCCTGAAGCAGGGCAGTCACTTCAGCGTGGTGCAGAGCACAGATAATAGACCCCGGTGGGCCCAAACCGGCAGCACAGCCCTCCTCAGGCTTCACTGTTAGTGAAGGCAGCGCAAGTAGCATGGCAAAAGGAGCCCAGGCCAGGACACATCGCTCGGTACAAGGCCATGTCCAGGAGAAACCCCCATATCTTTGCAGCACACCTCCCAGTGCTCCCAGCCCAGGACTGGGGGCTGCAACGCACCAATAGCTGCAGTTAGCAGCATTCACCCTACGGTCTGCCCGCACCTCACAAGCAATGAACGTCAGCTTTAATTGCTCGGCACTTTAGGCAGGCAACAGTCAGCAGAAGAGACCAAACCACCAACCACCATTTTCGGTAGCCTGTAAGCACAACGTTACCTCTAGGCTGACACTTTGCTCATTAGCCCATCTGCATGGCACCAGGAACAGAGAATAGATCCTGCTCTTAAAAATCCAGCCAACCAAGGAACACAGGCCCCCAAGCTTTTCAAAGCAAAACACTTGAAGTTTGGGCTCAGCAAACATGACACAGCTCAGCAGCTTTCCCTCTTCCCAGCAAGGACTGGCAGTGCTTTCAGCCAGACCATTACAACCTGTTTACAAGGGAAGAAAAATAAAAAAAACCCTAGCAGTCCAGAAAAAAATCAAAACTCAACAGTCAGAGGGTCAGCTGAAGTCTAGGAGTATTGAGGTTCCTTAGTTTTCCTCTGTCTTTTTGGCAGAGGCAATTTACAAATTTACAAATTGCTTCCACCCCATACCAGAAAAGCAGCCTGGAATCTGATGTTTCACATCTAACAAAAAGCCTTTGCAAAGAAACAAGATTCAGATCAATGAAAATATTTTGGTTTACCTTGAAAAAAAAAAAAAAAGCCTAAGTGACAAGCTGCTTGAAAGTGAAATATTGAAACAGAGCATTTCAATAACTTGGAGATGTTCCCCCTTTGAACTGCCTGTGGGGGGAACAGTGCCTGTGTACAATCAAAAGGAGCTCACAGTGCAGCTGCAGAGACAGCCGATGGCTCGGGCTCTGAGTCGTCCTCCTTCAGTTACTCTGTGTCACAGGAAGGTTGATCAAACTCCTCTCTGGGGGTATTTCCGAGATATACAGGTAAGCCTAATAAGGACAAAGTCATCCTGCTCCTGGTACCTATGCCTTTTCCCTATGCAGCTGCCACTAGCCAAGCGTGGAAACAGGAGGCTGAAGGACAGCTCTGCGGTCCAATGAAGTTGTTCACAAAATTGCTTGTCGTGTTTTGCTCCGTCATGTACAAGAGAGTCTCTTTCAGCCCATCCGTGCCTCAGAGCGCAGGACGGCACTGTGCTACCTGAGCCTACAGTGCCACAGGAGACATCAGCCTGTGCCAGGCTGTGTCCTGGTGCCACCAGACAGCCACTGCTTGAGCTCCATCCTTTGACACTTGCTTGGGTCGGCAGCTGTGAGCAGCTGGATGTGCCCTGCCGTACCCCAGCTCTTGCATCAATTCAGATGCCCGGAACAGAAAATGGACAAGTGCTCAGACTACCACCACCCATGGGGCTCAGAAGACCAAATTCCAAAAGCCAGCTAGTAGCGGGCATTTGAGGACTCAGGGCCAAGGATTGCTCCTGCTGGTACCTGCATGATCTGTCAATATAGATGTACCTGCTTATACCCAGCTGAAAATGATAGAGGGATTACAAGTGGAGGCCAAGCAGAGTGCCCTCATTGCAAATAATGCCATGCCCATACTGGACTACACTAGGAGGAGGGTGGCCAGCAGATCCGAAGAAGTTATTAACCCAATCTGCTCAGTGCTGGTGAGGCTGCACCTACATATTTTGTCCTGTTTGGAGTCCCCCAGTTCCAGAGGGATGTTGAAAAACTTGGAAGCATCAACTGAGATGGTGAGGGGCTTGGAGCACATAGGCTATGAGAAAAAGTTATAGGAGATGGGCTTGTACTCTGGTGAAGAGACACTACAAGATAATATAGATGCAGACTACACTTATCTCAAAGGGAGCTCCAAAGACGATGGGGCCAAACTCTCACACCGTCTGGGGAGAGGACGCAGAGAGGCTGGAGGGGGAGTTCAATGTGACAGCTCATAAAAACAGGTGGAACCATTCAGAAGCCAGAGCCACTGCAGGCAGAACGCGACTGCCCTCTCTCCTAAATCTTCCTGTGATCAATAGCCAGAGGTCTCAGCTCAAATCAAGGGTCAAGTGCTCTCATTGAGCTTTAGAAGTTGAGATAACTCCTCTGTGCAACAGATGCTGCTCCAGAAATCTCTCAGCTGTGCAGGGATGCTTTTAAACTGGTCCTGGCTCTAGTTTTGCATTATATCCCTCCATTTCCCCGCCTAATGCCCCTCCAAACGAATGTGGTGCCATGACCATCCTAATCCATCTACAGTGTTTAAACTTGGATCACAACTAACACAAAGGGGCTGGAGACAGCAAGTAAAACACCATATGTTAATTAGCTTTGAAAATTGCAGAAGTCCAAAGCCAAAACTTCCCTTCATCTGCAGTCTGCAGAACTGCTGACATGGACGGAGATCTGAATCTTGCGTCTGTCTGATCCAAGTGGCTCCAAAGAGGCAATCCCTTCGTGATGGGGGAGGATGGGCTGGCTGCTGGACTGCAACTGCTAGCTGCTGCCAGTTCCCAGAACTTCAGCTCTGCCCGGCCTGCCACTCGCTCTGTTGTCACTGAAATAGCTGAAGCTGGGATGCTCAGCTGGAGTGGACCTTCAGCTTTGCTGCTTGAACCAGTTTCTACCTGACGGCTCACTCTTGCTCCCAGTTACATGGAAAACCAACGCACCCAGTGTGGTTATGGCACGGACTGGCGCAGACTGGGACTGAGGTGCCAAGCTGTGAAAGAAAGGTGAAACTGGGGTGGGTAAGGAGGGCCACCTGAAGATGGGCTCCACTGCCCTCCTTGCTTCAGGGCCCAGCTTCATGTCATCAGTAGTCACAAGAGCTCCGCTCCCTGGCAGCCGCCTCTACGCGTTTGCATTCAAGCCTTGTGTGTGAACGTGATTTAGGGACCTCAAGAAAAAACTTGGTCCTTCGGTCTCAGGTGGTGGGTGCACAGGGAGGACGGCGGAGAGAACGAGCAGCCCATCTTCCAATGCGAAATGAAATAAGAGGGCTCGGCGGTGGCCGTACTGGCAGGAGGAGCAGCGGCCCCTCCGTGCTGTCTGGACTATTTCCCAGAAGGGACGGCAAGGCCTGTGTAATCGGGCTCAGCTGGTAATCAGGCAAAGTCCAAACTAGCATAAAGACTAAATTATCCCTTAGTCCTTCCAGCTCAGGGGAAAGGCTATTGATAGGGGAGGCGAGGATGGCTGCGGGACTGCAGCTGCCAGCAGCAGCCCACGCAGACAGAGAAACATCTTTCCACCTAACCTGCTCCTAGCCCCATTGTCATTCAAATTGCCAGCCCCTGGCCTGCAAAGGGCGAAGGCAAATCCCAGCGCCCTGCTCAGCCCCACACCAGCGTAGCTGCAGGCACCCTGCAGCCCTCGGGGGGAGGATAACCCCATCTGCGCCTGCCATTGCTCATGGAGAGCTGCCCAAAGACCCCTCCACTCACTCACTCGACCCCAGCTTCCTCCTCTCTCTGGTCTGCAAAAAAGGGGAGTGATGCCAGGCTGTTTGAGTTGTCATGAAACATGGGCCCAGCAGACTAAGCTAAACCTGGGTCCAATGGGCTGAGAGACCCTGTTTCCATCGGTGCCGGAAGAGTGTGCAATATTCCACCATGGGAAAGGCGCCTGGCGGCTGGGTTCAACCTTTGGAGAAGGGTTTATCACACCTTTAAACCCCAGTAGACCCATCCCCACCTGTTCAAAAATTATAGCCATCAAAGTTACATGATCATCTTTAAATCACAACATTTAAATTGAAAAACCAAATTTGTGCTTGTGTTTTTGGTTGGGAGGGGGCAAGCTTTTTTACACTCCAGTTTCTGAACCTTTAAAATCCTGCTGTGGATCATGACTTCAAGCTGCCCTCTGCAACCTCTGAGGCTGGGGGGAACCTTAGGTTTTAAAAATGGAAAGCCAAGATCTAAATTTCACATTAGCTGTCACCCCCCCCGCCAAGGTCCTCTGACTCTCAGACACCCCTTCTCACATGGCACTGGAGCCCAGATCTCTGAAAAGGTCCTGGTTAAAACAGCACAGGATGAAAAAAGAGAAGGTTCTCTTGAGCTGGACCCATTCTCTGATCCTGACTGTGGTGTCTCCCCATGAAGGGTTGCCTCAGCACAGCGAGGGAGCAGCCGTCAGACAAATGGCATTACGGGGCAGGCAGCAGCGAGCTGGCAGGGCAGGTGAGGAAGAAAATGGCATGATGCCACATGCGGTGACAGAGTGTACCCTCAGCAAGTTTGCTGATGACACAAAACTGGAAGGAATGGCTGACACACCAGAAGGCTGCGCCACCATACAGTGAGACCTGGACAGGCTGGAGAGTTGAGCGGAGAGGAACCTAATGAAGCTCAACGAGGGCAAGTGTGGGGTGATGCTCCTAGGGAGGAATAACCCCATGCACCGGTACAGGTTAGGGGTTGACGTGCTGGAAAGCAGCTCTGCAGAGAAGGACCTGGGAGTCATGGTGAACACCAAGTTGACCACGAGCCAGCAATGTGCCCTTGTGGCCAAGATGGCCAGTGGTCTCTTGGGGTGCATTAAAAAAAGCGTGGCCAGCAGATCAAGGGATGTCATCCTCCCCCTCTACTCTGCCCTGATGTGTCCACATCTGGACTACTGTGTCCAGTTCTGGGCTCCCCAGGTCAAGAAAGAGAGGGAACTACTGGAGAGAGTCCAGTGGAGGGCTACAAAGCTGATCAAGGGAATGGAGCACCTCTCATGAGGAAAGGTTGAGAGACCTGGGTCTGTTTAGCCTGGAGAAGAGCAGACTGAGAGGGGATCTCATCCATGCTTATAAATATCTAAAGGGCAGGTGTCAAGAGGATGGGGACAGACTCTTTTCAGTGGTGGCCAATGACAGGACAAGGGACAACGGGCACAAACTGGAACACAGGAAGTTCTACCTCAACATGAGGAAATAACGTCTTTACTTCGAGGGTGGCAGAGCACTGGAACAGGCTGCCCAGAGAGGTTGTGGAGTCTCCTTTCTGGAGATATTCAAAACTTGCCAGGAGGCATTCCTGTCCTGCCCCCAACATAAGGACATGGACCTGTTGGAGTGAGTCCAGCGGAGGGCCATGAAGATGATCAGAGGGCTGGAGCACCTCTGCTATGAGGACAGGCTGAGAGAGTTGGGGTTATTCAGCCTGGAGAAGAGAAGGCTCCAGGGAGACCTTATAGCGGCCTTCCAGTACCTAAAGGGGGCCTACAGGAGAGATGGGGAGGGACTCCTTATGAGGCAGTGTAGTGATAGGATGAGGGGCAATGGTTTTAAACTGAAAGAGGGGAGATATAGGTTAGATATTAGGAAGAAATTCTTTACTGTGAGGGTGGTGAGGCGCTGGAACAGGTTGCCCAGAGAAGTTGTGGATGCCCCATCCCTGGAAGTGTCCAAGGCCAGGCTGGATGGGGCTTTGAGCAACCTGGTCTAGTGGGAGGTGTCCCTGCCCATGGCAGGGGGGCTGGAACTGGGTGATCTTTAAGGTCCCTTTGGAGTCTAACCATTCTGCGATTCTATCAACCTGCTCTGGGAGAACCTGCTTTGGCGGAGGTCGGGGTGGGGGGTTTGGACCAGGTGATCCCCGAAGGTCCCTTCCGACCCCTGCCGCTCTATGACGTCACCGCCGCTACTTTTCCCAGGCGCGGGGTTTACCTGTCGGCCCTCGCCGCACCTGTGACGGGGGGGGGAGTGGGGAGGGAGGGCGGGCATTGATCCCGCGGGCGGCAGGCAGAGCCACGCGCGGAGCGGCGGCGCCACCTGGCGGCGACGTGCGGCACCTCCCGTGACGGGCAGGGGATGCTCCGCGGGCGGGGCTGGGGTGGGAGGGACACGGGGAGGCGGTGGGGTACCGGAGCGGTGGGACGAGGCCCTCACCCTGCCGGAACGGAGGGTGTTGGGGAGGGCGGGGAGGGGGGGGGAAGAGTCACTTTGTTTAGCGGCGATTTCCCAAGGGATGGAGTGCTTGTGGTGCTGCGTGGGCAATAGCTGAAGTCTTAAAAAACAGCTCCCCGCGTGGTTTTGAGGTTTTGAGCCGACGGGCATTTTTATCTAAAACTGATGAAATGGGGAGGGTCTCAAAAAAAACGTGGAATGGTGCCCTACAGGAGGCTTCGTGGGGAAAGGTGGCCGGGCGGAGGTAGAAGCTGGGTTATTGCCTGTGTTACTGAGCTGCTCTGTGAGCTCAGCCCTTATTTCAGGGGATGTAGTCCGCTCGGAAACATAAAACCAGACAGACGTCTTCACAAAGCAGACGTCTGCCTGCATTGCCCCATGAGACATCAGTGTGCGCTGGCCAGGAACACGACTTCTGCATCTTCGTGTGTGTCCCTCAGCATTTGCTGTGGCCACTAAGGCAGAGACCCTCCCTGTCCTGTGCTTGTGCAGCACCCAGTGCCGTGGCTACCTGCTCTCCGACCCGGGCTCCTCCGTGCTCTGGGACTGCGAGTGAGGGATGCTTGTTTGCTGTTTTCCTGTTTAAGGAAGAAGACCCTATGGGTGACTTCAGCAAGAGGCCAAGGGCAGAGAAGTCAAGGACAGCAGGCTCAACAGGGCAACTTCACTTGGGAGGATGTGGTCATCCCATCACCTACTTTGCCTGTGTCAGAGGAGACGGAGAGATCAGTCCCTGTCTCCTGCAGTGACAGGCACACCACCATGTAGGTGACACAGGGGGGCCGTATCCCAGACTGGAGAGTCACCAGCTTCTGACAAATGAAGCAGAGTCACTTCTGAGCTTCAGAGTTTGGGTCCTAATTTAGACCACTGTGAGTGGGCATTGGGTCTATGAGAAGGTACAGCCCTGATCAGCTACAGAAAGACACCCCAGAAGTGACTTCATTAGTTAGAAATTGCCAATGTAGGTATAGCTGATAATTTGTGAAAAACTGTTGATGATTGGGTGTATACTTCTGACCTGCCCAGCCTACCCACCATAAATCAGCCACTAATAGGAAAGACAGCAGAAGCCCTTTATATTAATTGCACTGTGTCATTTGACAAGCTCTATCTAGTTAAATCTTGAAGGACCTTGAGGAGTTGGGCTCTGATCCAGGAAAACGGTGACCCACATGCTTAACTTCTAGCGCAAGGGCAGACCTAATGGGATGCAAAATTAAGCACAGGCCTAAGTGTTTTCCCTGCATTCGCCCGAACCCAGGCTAACACTTCAGAGAAGGTCAACATCTCGCAGCATATCAGCATCAGCGGGGAGACGGATGGAGAGCTGCTTCCTAATTTTACATATGCTAATAAATTCCCCACCTGTGTCCAGTAATTTACAGGCAAAAAAAAGCCAACCTACTGTCACTGGGTAGCTATAGATAGCAGCTGGACATCGTGTTTGGTTCACTAGAGTTCAATAAGCAAAGTCTCTCAGGGCCTGAGGACCGTGGGCAGGTTCGCGCGCTCCTGCACCGTCTCCCTGGGTACCAGGCTCGCCGGGTTTCCTTTACGATGTTCCCAGTGGAAGGGAGGATTTTAGGGCCTGATACTCAAGCAAGTGGTTTCCCAGCTCTCATCTGAGACACAGATTAAGTACAGAAGGTAATTTTTAGGTTAAAATAAAAATATTGCAATTAAAAATGTCAAAAGAAATATTTTCACTGTTTTATCTGAACGGTTCTGTCAAATTAAAACACAGTTGTTAAGTCCTTTATGTTACAGAATCTGTGCTTTCTGCCACTGGAGAGTTTTAGCTGGATATTTTTCAATTAGCACTTCAATTAATGTCATTGAGGGTCTGCCTGAGATGATTCTTAGGTAGTCTTCCCCTTTCTGGCTTGTGCAGTTATTTGGGTCCACGCTGTCAGTGTAAATGATGCTGTTCAGCCCCATATTTTTGTGTATGTTCACAACATGTGGAAGTAAAGAGGACTTACTCAAGTCTTAAGTACTTGGGGTCTTTGGGAGATTTGAAAAATGTGAAATGAATCGTTGAATCAGGCCCTGTCCTGAGTCATTCAGCTGCCTAAATCTCTGCTTTCTGCCTCTAATCTGGACAAACAGTAACCAAAACGAATTGTAGAAGCGACAAAAAAATATAAGTTTCTCATCCTCACTAGCCTTAAGTATCTAATTGCTTGTTTAAACCCTGAAAATCTGCTCCTTGCAAATGAAATAGTGATCCAGAAACGACTGCAGCCTGAAATTGGTCTTTAAAAGAGCATTGTGTTCATAAATCTGCAGGCTTTAACTCAGACAAAATACTAATATATGTAGTCCAGAAAATGTCACTTTATGACAAGGCAGGCATTTGTATCTTTGTCAAAACGTCCCAGATAGCATAAGGAAAGCTCCATAATCCTCCCGGGAATCTTTTCCTCTGTACTAGATTGAAATGGAAAGAAAGGGGGAAAAATACACAGAAAAACAGGAAGGAGAAAAAAAAAAAAAAAGACAAGAAGGTGGTCTTGACCAGGGAAGAATCATTATATTTACTAATTTAAAGCTACTTTTGTTTCCTGCTACTGGCTGGTAAGGACTGAGCACAAACTGCAGTGCGAGATCATTCTGGCTCCTCTTTTCACATATGACATTTGCCTAACTGCACTAACTAACAGTAACTCCAGCTCAAATTACTCCGTCCCTGCCCTGCATATCCCCACCTGCTAATCTGGGGAGCTTTGTAGGAGCTTAGTTGCAGCCTTCAGCGTGCGGATGCCACGCACGGCCCTGACGTGCAGCTCCCGAGAGGCGGAAGAGCCGAGTTTGCAGTGCTGGGCCCTGACACCACGCACGTGCTGCGAGAGAGAAGAGGACGAAGAATCACAGAATCACAGAGTCACAGAATCACAGAACGGTAGGGGTTGGAAGGGACTTCTGGAGATCATCCAATCCAACCCCCCTGCCAGAGCAGGTTCACCTGGAGCAGGTTGCACAGGAACGCGTCCAGGCAGGTTTTGAATGTCTCCAGAGAAGGAGATTCCACCACCTCTCTGGGCAGCCTGTTCCAGTGCTCTGCCAGCCTCAAAGTAAAGACGTTTTTCCTCATGTTGAGATGAAATTTCCTCTGTTCAGTTTGTGCCCATTGCCTCTTGTCCTGTCTCTGGGCACCACTGAAAAGGGTCTGTCCCCATCCTCCTGACACCCATCCTTAAGATATTTATAAGAACATCATCAATGCGCAACCTCACTTCTTACCTAAAACCCATGACATCCTCCAAGATGACCTGTATCTCCTGTCAACCAAAATATGCCCCATTCAGGGGTCTCCAGCCTTCACTAGGGCCACAGCACTCTGCGAGGGACCTGTTGAGAGCAGCGCCATAGCTTTCTTTCCCAGTCAAACCGTGAGGAATATCTGAACGTTGGCCACAGGCTGGCATAAGGTGGTCTAATCTTCTCTTTGGTGCAACTCTTGGAGTGCGTACCATGTTGTGCGCTTGGAGTGGTGCATTTGGAGTGTACCATGTTGTACAGCCGGCAGCTGAACAAGCCATCTTTGATGAACTTAGAAGAGAAGGGTCCAAGCAATATCCAGTGCAGGAGCCATGCCCTAGTTTTTGAGATCCTCCTTGTCAGCAGCACCTGAAGAAGAAAATTCTTTACCTTCCTGGAGACAGCCTGTCTCCCACGAGATTGTAGTGGCTCACACTTCCCCTGCACCGCTAGAGAAAGCCACACACCTCCCAGAGTTTCCACTAGAAACCGAGCACCGTATCTCCTGTGCACCCTCTTTGCCCCATACCCTTTTCTCCCCCGAACCGTTCTGTCGTGCCCCCCACCCAGCCACCTCCAGGTGCCATCTGCCGGGAGGTGGCGGGCCCCTTGGCACACGGGGATGGAAAGAGGAGCGCACCCTGTGGAATGACTCCCTGCGCCCGGGGAAGAGCTGACCTCTGCAAGCTGGCATGCTGCAGTGGAGGCAAGCGTTATAAATACGAGCGAACCCAGCAGCCCTTTATGGAAGCCACAGCCCGGGCTGCAGCCCGGGGGTGCTGCCAGGTGGTGCTTAGCAAGAAACCTCAGGTTAGAAAGGAAAGCAAAGCCATGCTCTGGCACAACACCTTGCTGGCCCCAAGCTTGGAGAGACACAACTACTGCTTTTTCTCCAGGAAAGTGCTGGCTGCATGTTTTGGGGTGTGTTTGGCTTATTTTTTTGTGTCCCAGGACAGGGCTGGTGCAGGAGGCTGCTGCTGGGGTCTCTTCCTTCCAGCAGGGCCTCTCTGAACATCCAGCCTCACCAGGTGGAGCCTCAGCCTCCACTTCCCAACCTCCCACCATGAGACTCAGAAGTGCCCTGTGCCAGGATGAGAAGACTCTTCAGCAGCACAAGCTGGTGCCTCTTCAAGCACGGGTGACAATTTCTAAGGAAAGGTGCAAAAAGATTCAAAAGGAGCTGTGATATGTTTCCCCTGGCCAAAAAGCTGCTAGACATCCTTAATTGCTGGTAGCAGCTGATTTCCAGTAAGGCAGAGACATGCTTCTTCCCACCACCAGCTGCAACAGCAGTTTTCGGCCATCCCTAAGGAGTGAGGTGAGGTCTCCACCTCTTTGCTAGCTTCCACCATATCATCATATAGTTTGTGATTTTCTGGTCCTTTCGTGGCTCTTCAGGGTAGGATTCACACCATTACTCAAGCATTGCGGCTTCCATTTTCAAACAGAAAAGCTTTAATAGAGAAGCCTTTACCTCTTTTGTGGCTGCAGGTAAATGCTTGAGCACAGGCACCCAGAAGCTGCCATGCCAGGGAAAAATATCACAAGCAGGACACTTCTCACATCTCCCGGTTTCTAGGCTGACTTAATGATCTGAGGGAAGGGGATACCCGAGTCATTACTTCTGAATGCTTGGGAATGCTGTGTAACTGTACCCCAGCTGCATAACAATATCTATGGTGGGTTTGCTGCCAGTAAGGCTTATTCACACAGAAGAATTTGAATTAAAAAGTTGCCTGACATTAAAAAAAAAAAAAAAAAGCATGCCCGGAGCGTACATAAAGGATTGCCATCAGTAGTGCCTGGAAAGCTATTCACCCTAGAAATGCACATGCTTGACAGGTGCCAACAGACTTTCTAAAAAGATTCAAGGCTGACCCAGACTGTACAGAGTCCCGTTAGAGAAGAGGGAGGTGAAAATGGAGCAGAAATTCAAGAGCAGCAAATCCTTTCTGTCCCCTTACAAAATTAAGGAGCATGCTAACCTTGTCCAGCTCATCATCCGAAAGGAATGAGGTTCCTGGTGGCACAGTGAGCTCACCCCAGAGCTTCCCAGTCCTGCCAGCTGCGCCCTGGCAGGCGTCATGGCCCGGGCAGGGGAGGGGGAAAGCTTTGAGGGGCAGTGAAGGAGGATGGGGGTGAAGGAGAGCTGAGCCGCCACTCCAGCACAACAGGTGTAAATCTGCTGGGCACAGCTCTGTCGGCAGCAGCCGGCGCCATGCTGCTAAATTAAACACCCTTCCAATCATCAAGATGTTATTAAATATGCTGGTGCGCTCATGGCTAGGAGAAACCCGAGGTGCAAGTGGCAGCCCAGACCTGGCCACCCCCAACCCTGCCTGGTGCAGGATCCTCGGTTTGGACCCTGGCTCCAGAGGTCTGGGTGGTTAATGCCTGCACGGGCAGGTGCAGGCAGAGGCACGGACGTATGCCTGGACATACCCATCGTGGCCAAACTAGGCAGGAGTCCAGTGATCCCACCTCCTCCAAGAAAAAGGCAGGGGAACTGATGGAAACGGCCAGACTGGGCTGTATGTGCCCCAAGGGTTTCATGAAGGGAACATGCTGTGTCAGATCATATGGTTTATTTCTTTTACTTTGCTGTTAGTAATTATATAATTAGTATATTATTAGTAATTACTGGGGTCCCTGGGCCAGAGCTCAGCCTGCACCCATTCACACCTCAGCTCTCAGGGGACCAGCTTTGGGACATGCTTTCACACTGGCTCAGGGCTTGGCTCTGCATCACCATGTTTTCAAGCAGGTCACCCAGAGCTCAGCTCTCAGCATCTCTCATGGGAACATGCCTGGCCAGGTGTCTGAACCAGCTCTGCTGGAGACGCTGCCAGCAGCAGTTGTGTCCCCTTCTCAGGCTCTCCAGCATGCCAAAAGCTTCAGTAGCCCAGACCTTTCCCAGTCTCCCTGCTTGCCTAAAGCACTAACCCCCATCAGTCTAGTGTCAAAGCACCTTACAACTTCATACCATCCCTGGGCCCCACCGACACAGTTCGGATGGAGAACTGAGACACAGAGGGATTTTTTCAAAGCCCCACGGGAAGCCTGTGGAGAGGAAAATTTGAATGCCCATCTGTCTTGGGCTGAGCGACACAGGACTGATTTCTCTTCTAATGCTGGGGAAAACTCCACTTTTGGAAGACTCTAGTGTCTGACTTTGTGAAAATATTTACTTTATAGCCAGCTAGGCTATGTGGGATTCAAGGTCTCAGTGTTTTCAAGCCTTGCCAGGTGCAGGGCTGAGGAGGAGCAAGGCCTGGGCATTTGACCCAGGCTGACCAACAGGATTATTTCATACCATGAACACCACATTCGATATGAATTAGAAAGTTTGCTGCGTAGTCTCTCTCTCCCTTGATGGCGGCAGTCTAGAGAAACTCCTTGCCCTGCTGCCGGACCCCTGAGCCCTTCCCTTCCTCCCGAAGCCGCAGCGCTCGCAGTGTCTGACATTTGCTGTCCACGGCTGGGAGTGCACAGCTTCCCGCTGATGGAATTGGCTGAGTGTAATCCTTGTACATCTTATATTAGTATTGGGATTAATACTGGTTCTTTAGTATTATTGTTAGTTATTTAGTCTTATCGTATTAAATCTACATATATTTCAACCCTTGTGTTTCCTTGGTTTCCCCAATTCCCCTTCCTGGGTGGGGAGAGGTCATCGGGTGATAGAATAATTGTCTAAATGACAATAAATTGTTATGGGTTTTCTCAAACCATAACACCATCTCTTACCCACAGCCACCTCTTGTCCCTCCTGAAGCACCTGTCCCCACCTTTCCCCCTCTGGGGAGATTATGCCCCTGTCTCAGGGGCAACTGCTTTAGCTCATCAGTTGTGATGTCACAGCACAGGAGGGTGACATAGAACGAGGCGGGGGGTGGTGGTGGTGGCAGTGACATGCCATGGGATTTGTCCTCGGGGAGAGTTTTTCAGCATGCGGCACTGGAGTTGTTCTGAAGAAGGGTGACTTAGAGGTATCTGGGAACAAAAGGCCCTCCCATCAGTCAGCTTGAAGATGTTACGCAGGGATCTGCACTGACACTAGAATGATTTTAGGAGTTTGTACATCAAAAGAAAAGGTTGAAAGCTCCAGCACCAAATTGCACGTCAGACCCCTCCTTGCTCCCAGGTCCTGCAGACGAGAAGGTGGGCAGGAGGCCACTGCAGGCAACAGCATGGCCAGGTCTCTGCTCAGGCTGCTTTGAGTGTGTGATCGGCAGAGCTCTGGCACACATCTGTAGGACCTTGCGATTACTGGAAAGGCGAAGATTTTACTAACCAGGCTATGGCTAAGTCACATCTCCCCGTTCTCAGGTAAGATAGAGCCAGAAAGCCAAATAATTGCTCCAAAGTCTCTTCCAAATGCTAATTATTTGCCCAAACAAGGCTGCCTTCCAGTGGCTCTGAAAAGGCATTGCCTGTCAGACCCAAACAGCCACAAACAGCTCCCCTGTGCCCGGCCCCGTGGAGGCAACCTCCTGCAAACTGCGGGCATGGGCTCCTGTCAGAGGCCCAGTGAATAAATCTGGGTCTGGCTTCTTTAGGCAGGGACCCAGTTACTCAATCCTCAGAGAGAGGAGTTTTTCCAGATGAAAGCACAGGGAGTGATGGGACACCTGAGTGTAGCCCTGCATGCTTACCAAATATGATTGGGACCTGCAGCTTATGAAATGGCCTTTCTTGGAATATTTTTAGATCAGGGTGTTGGTTTTTTTACCACCTCTCTGCCCACTCCTTAGTAGGATCCAGGCTTCTTCTAATATGCCTAACGCAATGCAGGTACAGCCAGGTGCAAAGCTGTCACCCCGATTAGGATTCATAAAATGCCAATTTTAAGCTCTTATTTCTTTGAAACTGTCTGGGTGTATTAGAGGTAGCATCTGTTTGCTGTCTCCTGTATAAGCAATAGGAACAATGGAGAAAATCCTGCCATCCCAGTGCTGCCTGCAGGAAGCCCCCTTGGGGATCCCCTCCACCCTTTCCAGGGTGGGTTGCGTGTGGATAAGTCGTACGCTGCTCCCACAGGCTGGCGGAGCTCCCAGCCCACCAGGAGGGATAGGCAGGTCGCTGCCTCTCTGTCCTGCTGCAGGCTACCTGCAGCCTTTTCCAGTCCACCTGATGGGTCCCCCCAGCCACCGGCAGCAGGTTGCCTTCAGGTGTCCCTTGTCAGCCCTCTGCGTGAAGAAGTGGTCTTCCCTGCTTCCAGCATTTCTTGTGCTTTTCGTTTTCATTTTATTACTCTCCTTCCCAGCCATTTCCATCCCTGCCAATGGGCCCATTTCCATTTGGCCCTGAGTGAAATCTGAGTTAAACCCCTTCTTGCTGTGTAGGGATTATAAACTCATTAGGAGGAACTCTGGGACAGTCCTGATTATGACCTTCTAAACTACTTTCTGACCTGTATAAGACACAGATGCCAACTCTCAAAGACAGAGAGGTGCAATGATCCCCATAAGTAGGCACAGGGCAACTTTACTCTGGGGGACATGATGTCTAAAAAATACAAGACTTTTTTGAAATGTCAGTGAGCAGAGACCCTCATGGCTCCAAGTGAGTCAGGACTTCTGAGTTGTCTCGTTGACCTTCCCTTTACAATTTCTATATAATTTTGTATAAGTGCTTTTGTCTGTGCTGTGTTTTATTTTCCTCATCAAAAGCAGTGCCCGTGTGTCAGAAAACAGGAGGGTTTACAGCATCTTCTTATCACACGGCAGGTCTTGGGACACCTCAGTCGAAATATACAGAGATCTCTGGAAGTTTAAAACAGGAAAAAAAGGGAGGGAGGGCAAATGATACAGCTTCTGTGCCTTGTACTTGCCATCACTGACATGATTATGTTAGAGTACAGGCAATGTAAAGCACCATGAAAGACTTGTCACCTTTCAGGGCTGAAGGGAAGGGAGAGAGAACTACGTTGTTTTTTTTTGCACTGCAGTGCTTTCCTCGAGGTGATAGCGATCCCCTTAGTCTCCTTAGAAAGGTTCAGTGCATTTCTGAGGCTTTCACCTTAATGACAGCATTACACTCAAAGTTATTACGTGCTGTGACCTTGCTTGGCTAGCTGGAGGCAAAAGGCATATTTTCTGAATACTCCCTATCTTGCAAAACATACAAGGTCTTAGAAGCTTGAAAAGAGATTAGCTAAAGCAGAACCTTAAATCCTGAAGCCCTGGAAAAAAGGCTCACCGAAGCATTTGGATCAGCAGTGGCTGGGGACCTCCTTTACTGCGTGAGCTAGAAAGGACAATGAAGGTGAGAATGGCAGCGTGGAGTGCGGCTGCAGCAGCCAGGAGGGAGGAGCAGCAAGTGGATATCCCTAATTTCTAATACAAGTAGAACAAAAAAATCAACAAGAAGGAGATATTTATTTATCCTACATCCCCACCCTGCTTTTCTACAGGCCTGAAATGAAGGGCTGAGATTGTACTGTTTTGAGCACTTCCGTTGTATTTCTGTCGCTACCTGTCCTCACAAAATTTAAAGAAACAAGGTAAAATCCTACTTCAACACATGTCAGGGGTGGTTTCACAACCTATTTCCCTGGAGCCAGGATTTTGCTTAATGCATATACCCCAAAGAGCCTAGAATAGTGGATAAATCAACAGCAAGCTTTTCCTTTAATTCTCTCTTTCTTTGCCTGAAATTTTGGGGTCAGTTCCGAAGGTTGTTTGAGTGATGTGGGCACCTGCCCAGGTGAATGGGCATTAAGCCCTATCAGCTCATCATTCAGAGAGCTTTCAGGTGGATGGTGGGATGGTTTGCCAGGGAAGTGCATCATACTGATTTCTAGAAGCAGGTCTAAAAGATGGTTAAGGAGTCAAAGTCGGGAGGTTGAGCCTTATATCAGAGACTAATAGATGTCAGCTTTGCCAGGGAATGAGCTGAAGGGCAAATGTCGCAGGACACAGCGCTGACCATATCATTCCCTCTCATGGCACTGCTCACAGAAACAGATGTATTGCAATCACGGGCAGCTAAATGCGATCAGGAAGACCTTGGACTGTGCAGAAAGATAGCACAAAGTACTTGTGATGAACCTGTGAATGCAAAATCCAAGATTCCACAGAAAAGTTCTTTGTCCTCCTCTTTCTCCCATCCTATGGGGAACTGCTATTTCTCCTACCCTACGGGGAAGGATCTGTCACACAGAGAAAGCTTTTATCAGTATCCTATAGAAATGGGCCTTCAACAAAGCTCGGGTTCCACAAATCCACGAGGTCTACACAGTGTCCATTTCTTGACAGTGAGCCTGCCCCAAAATGTCCACTGGATTTTGCACTAACAGTCCTACTGAAGTTTTGAGTGATGAGACAAAGAGATGGACTTTCCAGTGACCACGACACGCAGTGTGGGTCTGCTGGAGGAATTCCCTTTGCAGCAGAGGTGAAGCCTAACAGTCACAAATCTTTGCTACTCATGCCACAGGCAGATAAAATAGATGTGTCTGAGGCTAACGAGGTAACACTTTTTGTGAATAAAAAGCTTTTTTGTTCCTTTTTTTTTTGATAGCAAAAAGAGGAGAAAATGAAAATTGGATTGCGTCTATTTTTAGGCAGATTGAAAAGTTATTCAGACTAGAGAGAAAAATGCCTCAAAAATAGCTTGAGTGATACAAAAGTGGGGCAATTGCTGAAGATCTGCAAGAATAAAAGGAGGGCAGGAGTCTGGGAAACCAATTTGGAAGTAGCTGTGAACATTTCATTTTTACAGCCCTGTCTGTTGTGTGCCTGCTTTAAGACACACTCTGATGCCAGCAGAAGTCTACTCCTGCACCCCAAATCCATGGGGTTCCTTCAAAGGCAACCAGCCAGCCTGGTGTATGTCTGGTCATCCCACAAGCTCAGTTGTGCATTTTATAGCCTAAACATTCAGCAAAAGCCTAGCCAGCCATTGCCACCCACTGTGACACAAGGCTTGCGTCTCTCACTAAAAGCAATGGGACGCATCCAGGTTTGTCACATCTCCCTCTAGAAATGACCGCCCCTGAAGGGTGCCTCTGTAGGGAGTGTATTCCTGAGGCTCTGGCTTCTACCCACATTCCTCAGGCTTCATCATTAGGACTTCAAGTTGCAGGCAAACGTTGAACTTCTGAAAAGGCAAGAGCAGAAACTGAGAGCAGGCGTTGGAAATAAGACAGACTTGGGAACTGTTGCCCACAGAGTTCCAGTCAGTATGTCGTGGGCTGTTCAGGTTGGAAGTGAAAGCTGAGGGGATGTGAGTTCCTAGATCACCCAGGAGATGGGTATAATCTGCCCATGGAAGTGGTTGAGTCACCATCCCTGGAGGTATTTAAAAGGCCTGTAGGTGTGGTGCTGAGGGACATGGTTTAGAGGTGGACTTGGCACTGTTAGGGTTACAGTTGGATTCGATGATCTTAAAGGTCTTTTCCAACCTAAATGATTCTATGATTCTGTAATTGCTAAGTAATGCTCGCCTTTTGCCCCAAATATTGAAATAATCCCAGCTCTACAGTGAAATGGGAACAGCTGGTCCGGGTGAGAGTTGCATGCACCAAGAAGGGACATCACCTCCTCCCCGGCATGGATGGAGCAAGGCTGGGATGGAGCAACATGCAAGGAGGAGGCCTGATAAGGCCACTTCTCTGCACGTCACTTTGGCAGGGGGGAGAGACCCGTGCCCCCTGTCAAGCTCTTCTCTGCCAGCCCCTCAGCGTGCCTTCTCCAGCGGATCCACGTCAGCCCCGGTGGTGGCATGCGGCCAGCTGGCCTGCCTCCACCTGCCTGTTGCTGCCAGTCATGGGGCAGCAGTGACACCCCGGTCAGAGGAGGGGAAGAGGTGAAAGACAGTGCCACCAAGCCGTTCCTCCCCCAGCAGTGTGATGTGGGAGGCACAGCAAAGCGGCAGCTCCCGGTCACCATTCCTGGGAAATGAAGAGGAAGGAATATGCAGGACAGCTTGCTTTTTTGGGGAAAAAAAACCCCTTCGGGCCAGCAGGCAGGTCCTATCGCCTGGGAGGCCAGCAGTGATGGTGGCATCTGTCCATCATCTTGAGGAGAACCCTGCCTGCTGCTCCAAGACACCGGCCTGGGCACGTGCCTCCTACCCTTCATCCCCCTTAACACGATAAGGTTTTAACCCCTCGCCAGCAATGTGTGGGGCTTGGTGACTGCTGTGGGCCAGGGAGGCTGCAGCGTAAGCTGCCCTCTGCTTTGGGATCACAAGTCCAAGGGCCAGCAATTCCCCTGGTATCCTGTAAGCAGAGAAGGTTCTTCAGAAAAGAGTTTGAATGTCAGCCGGCAGCTCCGGCTGGTGCCCGAGGCAGGAGGAGGAGGAGGGAGTCCCACGAGCGCTCACCTCCTTTGCTGCTGAGGAGACGGGACTTTTCCTCTAGCGGTGCCGATGAGGCTCTGAAACTGTTTAATCTGATATCTGTTGTCCAAAGCCTAATCACTGTGATGCCCAAGGGGTTACAAAGAGAGATACCCTTATTAAAAAATGCAGTAAGTAACCTTCTATTTTTGTTAAGCCCTAGTAGGGCAGGCTGTGGCTTGGTTCCCTGTGCAAGTGAAGTCTGTCCCTTTGCAAACCCTGCCTGCGTGTTCCCAGCATCGACATCTTCCACTCCCTCCCTCTTGCTCACTCCCTCTCTCTCAGATGATGCAGAGTGCCAGCAAGGCCCTCAATGGTGTCATATCTGTCCTTTTTATTCATTGCAGGGTTTATTTTTAGCCTGAAACAACTGCTTCCTAAAAATGGAGTTCCTAATGACACGGGAGCTGGACACAGCTATGTAAGGTATCCAGGGCTTGGCCTGACAGCTTCTCCTGTCTGTCTCTTTGTTGTGAGCCCAGGACAGCAGAGTTTGCTGCTCCCCACCAGCCTTGCAGGGTTTGGGCTGATCACTAGGAAGGCAGCAGAAAGAGAAACTCAGGTCAAACTTCACCTGGAGCCTTTGGTCTCCCCCTCTTCCCAAATTAAGAAGGAGGGGGACATTTACCTGTCCTCCGCTGCACTCCAAGGCCTCCCCTATGAAGGCGACTTGCTGGATCCTGGCAGGTTTTTACCTGCTTTTCTGCTGCAAGGCAGAAGAGGGACTGAACTTCCCCACTTATGATGGGAAAGACCGAGTGATCGACTTGAACGAGAAGAACTACAAGCAGGCCCTGAAGAAGTATGACATGCTCTGCCTGCTCTTCCATGAGCCCGTAAGCTCTGACAAGGTCTCCCAGAAGCAGTTCCAGATGACAGAGATGGTCTTGGAGGTAAGCGCCGCTGCATGTCCCAGCCGGGGTCAATATCACAGCATTGCCTGGAGCCGTGGAGAGGAGCCACGGGAGAGGACCGTCTAAGGGTCTGGTGCAGGGGGGAGGTTGAGCACCCAAAAGTTTAGGTTTGTTAACTTGGATTTGAGTAAGCCCCTGAGTTCTGCAAAGCCCAGGAAAAAGCCTCTTTTGTGCTCTTCTGAGTTGTTTTGCTGGGAAATAGTCTTTCTGGATTGCACGTCAGAAACCCAGGCAGTAGCAAGTAACCTTGCAAACCTCAGCAATGTGAACTCAGTTCAGCTGAGCTTTCCCAAATCTCGGCACAGACCTAAGTCCGTAGCTTGAAATTTTTAGATCCTTTCTCATTCTGTGCAAGCCAGTATCCCCCTTGTATTCTGGATTCGGTCCCATTTTCTATCCCACTAGGAGTAATCAACCAAAAAGCCTTACCAAACTGTGCTGCAAACGGGTGCCCTAGCTCCCCATCTCAAAAGCCTCTCACTGATGCAGCATTAAATCCCTTTTTGTTTTTCTGACACTGGGTTGCCTGCTTGGAATCAGTCTGTAGCTGCTTATTAATGCAACCAATCGTTTCTGTGCTGGAAAAAAAAGTGTTGTTAATTCTTTGGTGAAAGAATGATTAAATAATCCTCAGTAAAATAAATCGTGGTAAAAATTGTGAAGTAGATTCATAGCATTCTTTCCTGTAGTATAGCTGTAATCTAGGGAATCATACAGCTGCACGCCTGGATTGTTAGATGCCTGTTTCCTACCAGGGGCTTAGAAATATTCCCTCTTAACTAAAAAACACATTTGGAAAGAAAGAGAGAATTGCAGAAGAAACATATAAGCTGTATTTATCAGATCCGGAGAGAAAATTCATTGCACCCCTAGGAGTATAGCAAGCGTGAATTAGAAAATACACTTGCTGAGGGCTAGGACCTGAAAAAGTCCAATGTCAAGTTCAAAGTCTGCTGACCTCCTCAGCAAGCCTGACAAGAAGGAAGATTCAAAAACTACACCAGATTTTACTCACTTGTCAGGAAACAGTTACTTGCTCCTCAAACCAGGACAGTGAGCAATAAAATAAAATTTGGCAAAGAAAAGAAAGAATAATGTTGGAACTGCCATTGAAATGTTTATGGTTGGGGGTATAATTGCGTTGTTATTTAATAGGATAGCTATTTCATGCTCAATAGATGGCAAGCGGTTGCTAAATACATATTTATAGAAATCTGACAGAAGCAGGTATCTGTTGTGTACTATCAGTTTTAGTCCCCATGACACCTATACCCGTGTTAAGAATCAGCTCTATCAAGGGTGCAATGGCTGCAATACACTCGGGCTTAAGGCTTTTATTTTGCAGGGTTGGATTCAGCAGTGAGCACATTAGCTTAGGACTCTGGTGACTTGGTTTCCAGTTGTCTCTCTGCCACGGACTTCTTATGTGACCTTGGGCGAGAGATTTAGGATTAGATCCTCAGGAGACTTTACATAATTGTAGTGCTCTGGTCCGCTAATGCTCAGCTAGCAGCTAAGCGTGCCCCTCAGCAACCGGCGCTTGTGGCTTGGACCTCAAAATTTCCCAAGCGCTTACAATGCTGATTCAGTGCATGTCTCAAAGTTTCACAGTCCTCCCTTGGACTGGGAACTGCAGCAGCAGCAATCTGACAGCCCAAGCACAAGGGCGATTGCAGACTGAGCACTCCTTTGCCTCTGTCACCCGAGAGAATCAGATGGGGACAGGCTCTCAGAAAGCAACCCAGAAGATAGGATGTGTCTTATCCTGCATGGGTCACAGCCCAGCAAGGTGCTGGGGCTCCCGATTTCTGTACTAAGTCAACCATGGGAGCACTTGTGAAAGGAGCAGGCGAGCCAGGTTGTGGTCTGCTCCCTCCTGTGACAGCATTCACTTCCGTCACCTCAAACCATAACGTGTTGTGCCATGGGGGTCACTCTCAATCTGCCCTGCCAGAGCTCATCCGGCTGTGTGAATTCACCCCATGTTCACCAGGACAGGGAGAGGGAAAGAAATGTCTGCAGTGGCTCCGTGGCTGAGGTGTGGAGCCATTCATCTGGGAGTTGAACTGCCTGGGATCAGTCTCCCTGGAGGCAGTCAGCAGAAGAACCCAGCTCTCCCGTAATTTGAGTAAGTACCCAGAGTAGCGAGCTGCTGGGTAGGCACAGGAGCAGTGACAGGGCCTCCCGTTCCAGCCAAACCTGGGAAAAGTTCACTCAGGAAGGCTTTATGTATCTAATTTCCGTAGAGGACTCAGGGCTCGGAGTGCAGAAAGTCCTTTATGCCTGAAATAAGGTATCTAAGAGGCAAACACTCCAGCCCTTGGTGTTCCCTGACAGCCAGCCTGGGGGGTTCCCAGCATAGGGCGAAGCCTGTGGTAAGATGTCTTTCTGGAGCACCTCATGTTTTTCCATCTTACTCTACTGAGAACTTACCTACTGACTTACAACAAGAAGTGTTGCTTCCACAGCCTGGGAAACATCACGTCCTTAGCCTCTCATCAATAAAATGGCATTGGTCTCCATCACTAGGAATACTAGGGAGCCTTCAACCAAAACACAGGCAGGTGTGGAGCTAAGCAGAGATCTGAGCTGGGTGGTTAAGCATTGTTATGTCCTATTGTCTGATGAACATGAGTGTGTGTGCACATGGGAGGGAAGGGGCTTAATGGATGTTAAGTCCAGAAAAAACCCAAAGAGTCTACTCTTTCTGTTCCTCTCACATGCTTTTTATAAGAAATTTATAATTCCGAAGACCAAAGACCTGAAGAAATATCTTAGACACCAAGAAAAGAATAAGAGATCCAATGCCCAGGTTCCTGCAAATTTGCTAGGAGAAACTCCAAGATGTGTCCAGATAGTAGATGACATGGCATGTTGCTGAAGCCAACAAAAGTCCCACCAGTGACGACCAGTTCCTTCTTGACTCCAGATCCAGCCACCAGTTTAGGCTTCAGCAAGTCAAAAAAACCCACAGCTACAAAGCTGGGGGTTGCCGAAGAAGGGCAAGATGGGTGTAGACAAACACTCCTCCAACCTAGAAAAAGGTCCCTTGACCATGAGCATGGTTTCCTTGAAATATGAACCTTGTGGACAGTAACAAGCTCTGACTTGGGCTTCTCCCATGAGTGAGGAGCCTGTGAGGTTCTCTTACCAGGTCCTCTGGTGTCTAAGAGGGGTTGAGCTCATGTGGTGACATTTCCTTCCTTCAGAGCACTTCAGTCTCTTCCCTTCCAAGTCTTGCTCTTCACGAAACTTGCAATAACTTTATTATGCTGATATCCCAGCCTCTGGAAAATTTGGCTGAAAAGGGCCAATAGCTAGAAAAATTATTAGGGGAGGCAGCTGACAGATGGACCTGGGGGGAGAGAGAAGAGAATCACACAGGTCTCGTATCCTTAGGAGATCAAGCTGAAAACCTGACAGCACATGAGTAAAGTTAAGCACATATTTAAGGACTTTACCAAACCATAACTACAAACTGACTGAGGGGGAAGTGATATGATAGGAAAAATTGCCTTCCCAGGACAAAAGCCCAGCATGCAGGACTGATGGGCGCTGTCAAAGCACACCAGCTATCACCAGAAAAGGGATGCCATCATTAAGCTGATATTACAGTGGGACAGCACACGGGGTCTTCAGCTCCCCGTACCCAGGTGTACTGGGAGCTGTCACCAGATTGCCACAGAGCCCAGGGTCCATTTCCAGTTTAGAAAGAGAATGAAAGTGAAGACCATCATGAAGCAGTCCTGACAGCTCCTGCCTCTTACACTGCTGGGTGCTACCTGGCAAGGACAGGGTCTGGAGATAACCAAGCCCCTCTGGGAGAAACAGCAGCTTTGGACCATCCTTTGTGCATGACAACAGCTCCAAGGGTGGCAGTGCCAGGACCCCAGGTCAGGGTGGGAAAGCTGGGAGCTGTTGGGTTAGTCTGTCAGGAAAACAATCAAAGCAATGATTGGAGATACAGCTGCCTACTGCTTTCCGGCTAGGGTGGAAAAGGTTTGGGGAAAGACTGTTATAAGACAACCCAGAGCAAAACCAGCATGAGCACAGACTGTTTCACAGCCCAGGTTAAAGGACTCTTCTCCTTTGCTTGCCCTTCTGCTATGACCTCACTCTGCACCTCTGACTACCAAAAAGCACCTGCAGCTTGAGTGGGGAAAAGCCATTGTATGGGCCAACGCAGAGGTAGAACCAGGCAGTCCCAGGGCTAACGGTGGCTATTCTTATTCTGCGGAGATGTTTACAAGAGCCCTGCACGCCCCATGAGGTGAGCACAGTGAAGAAGCAGATGGAACAGCCAGGCACAAGGCTTCCCAACAATTATTTAACAGACAAGTAAGAAAAAAAGCTACTTGTCCTAAAAGGTCTCAGCTTTCATGAAGAAGGGACAAAAGAGGAAAAGACCAAAGCAGTGAAGCTGAGAAATATCTGTTCTGCTTTTCTTCTCCTCTGTAGCTCCCCTACCATATTTCATCCTGTCTCATACCACCGCTTCTCAGACCTTCTCCCCTCTCCCTCTCATCTCTGAATCTCCTAGGGATATTTCCACTTTCCCAGTGGGCCAGCCCCCCTCTCTAGGAGTCATGTAGAAAAATAATGAGCGGTGGGGTTAGGGGCTTTCCTTTTGCACCTGAGAAGCTCTTTCCAGCAACTGAGGCTGTCTCACTACCATAGCAGGCTGCCTGCGATGCGCTCCGTTACCACCTCCTCTGCTGAAACTCGCTCAGTCCTGGCTCCCCAGTCATTCTTTCCTTGTCATCTGTGTGCGTGTGTAATATCCTTTACAAAAAGTGGTTTGTCAAGCCCAGGTACTTTAGGTCCTTCAGTGCAACAGTGTCCCTGGTCCAAAAATTCATGGAGAACTGTCCTAGCACAAACCATTCTGATTAGAGATAAGAGAAGAGGGACGTGGTACTCCACTTTCCAGATAAGGTCTAGGATCAGCCCAGTCTCTAGCAATAAATGGCCGGAAAAAGTGAAACTGCTTAACGTATTTGTCCAATTCTGTAACACAAGGGAAAATTTCTCCTATGAACCTGGGAATATAAATCCATGAGACTACATTGCATGAGATCCTCCTCGTGCCCAACCACAGCCAGTAGCTACCTGTGGTGTGAGAGGGAAAGACAAATTTTGAATCCAGCAAAAGGCAAGGGCTAAACTGGGTGTAAAGCTTACCTCCCAGTTCACTCAAGAGCAAGGATTTATTTTCAAGTGTTGAAACTACTGCAGCTTCCAGCTCAGGATGGAAAAACTGGTGCAAGATCAGCTGGTTTGGGGATAGTTCAATCCACATGGTCTTGAAATCCCTGGAGAGCAGATGTTCCCATGAGAGTTCAGAGCCATGTAATATATAGCAAAAAGTCTTTCTCTGCTTCTGATGCAACAAAGAAAAAAGGTTTACAAGTTTAGGTGTGTAGTTTATCCCAGAAATTTATAGGAACCAGGACACAAGATTCTAGTTTATCCCCATCTCTAGATAGAGTATAAATATAAATATAAATATAAATATAAGCTTTCTTTTTTAGCAGCCTTCTCTGTTTGTTTCACAGACCCAGATTTCAGTCTTTTTCTTTGAAAATGGGCATGTTCATGAGACAGTGCCTCAACACAATTTCCTGGGCTGGGTTGACACGTTATACGAGACTTTCACTGAGTGTCACAGAAACTGCCAGGTCCCTGGGTCTCTACAGAACAAGTCCTCAGGGTGAGAGACAAGGCACACCTGGCTGGATAGGTATGTGTAGAAGCCTACAGCGCAAGTGCCTTTTACTTGCCTGTAATAAAAGAGGTGTTTTGGTTTCCATGGCTACTAAAGCAGTGGCTTCCAGTACAGATAAGTTAATGCAAAAATAAGGAAGGAAGGGAAAGAAAAGGAAAAAGCGTGCACTGATTACTTTGCCCTTTGAGACCATGTAAGTAGGTCTCAATTCATCAACAGCCAGCAGAGCACTGATTTTTAGCAGTAGCACCTAGGAGGACTTCACTTACTGACGTGCCAGTCACAAAAGCAAGTTGCAGAGAGCTCCTCATTTCACATATGGGCACACTGACATCCAGGGACAAGTATGTGATTTGGTCTTTCTGTATAACAGTGGCAGAAACAATTTCCAAGGCTGCTTTACCTGTTATTGCCCAGTCTCTTTCTTTGAAGTTCCTCTGTCAGTTGCCAGCAGTAAGTTTGGACTTGCTGCATGAGAAGCATCTAGCATAAGGGCAGCATCTAGCATAAGACCCCCTTTTCGGTGCCATACAGCTCTTTGAAAGGCACCTTTCTCAGATGCTAAAGTATGACTGGAGGGAGGTGCGCTGACAGCAGTTCTCAGAGCAGAGACCAGCTGTAAGCCCAGGTTCTAAAGAAAATCAAGGTGGTTTCATCCAGAGACCCAGCCTTTATGCAAATGTCATCTGGAGACATGGCAGACCCCTGTGAGCTTGGATTCACTTACTAACACAGTGCAAGGCCAAGTCTGCTCAGGCTTTGCAGGCTTTCTTGTCCCCAAAGCGAGGAGCTCTTCTCACTATCCAGCTGGAGAGCAGACAACCTCTGTAGGTGCCATGCAAGACCTTAAGTCACATGGAGACTCCTTCTGTGTCACCCCTCCCTTCAGAAATGCAACTGGGGAAAAAAGTTGAAAATCCCATCCTGTTAGGTCTCAGCCATCCTGCCACGCTAGTCAGATTCCCAAAAACTGTGCTGGTGACGGTTTCCTGTTAGTCTTCCTGTTGGGCTGGTTCCTGGGAGGTAGGGTCTCACTCTTGTAGAACGAGGTGCCTTTGCCCCATCCTGAGTGGGGGCCTTCAAAAGGACTAGCTTGAGCTCACACTCGCCTACTCAGTGGACACGTGTGGTGTTTACAGTTTTCATTTCGTGTTCTCCACCCCAGACCTTGACATTTCTCGCAAGCCTGCCCGCAGGCTGGGACAGCTGTTGCTCTGCGAGGCAGACTGGTGGGCCATGTTGCGCTCGTCCACCATGATCTTACACTAGAACTTGGTCTGCCAGTGCCCTTCATCTAAAACTGAACTAATCAAAGCCCATGACTGCCCTTCCTTCATGCCTGAGCTTCATTTGTGGGGAGAGTGGAAAGGGAATACGATAATTCTCTTTAAACACCCAAGAGGGAAAAGAGCTATTTAAGCACCAAGCCTGAGGACAAACTGGCTATGAATAAACCAAGTCTGGGAACTAGGAAGTCCCTAATCACCGGAGGAGGAAGACATCAAGGGGAGAACAGCCCAACGAGATTTAAATGGACATTGACTGGGTTGTGACAGATTGAATGACACTGTCCCTGGTTTGATGACCAAAGATGTCCTTTTGCAGCCTCTGTCCCTAAAGGACAGGCTTCAGGTAAGGAATCCATGGCCTAGGAAAGAAGTGACTTAGCAAGGTCCAAGTTCTCCTTTTTTTTTTTCCTTTTTTTCTTTTTTTTTTTCTCTTTTGCACATTGGGATTTACCTACATACATGAGACAAAACCTTGCCTGAGGAAATAGAACGAGTAGCAGCGGTGAAGAACTCAATTCCCCGGGGGGGGCCGCAGAGCTGGCGTTCGCTCCTCCCCTCCCTGGCGCCCTGGGACGGCCAGTGCTCCCTCCTAAGCAATGCTGATGGTGCTCATTCCTGCCCGCTCGCTGGCACAGCCCTGGCGAAGGCCAGCTGCCGTACATGATACGTCCTTTTTCTGGGAACCCTGTCCTGCCCTGGCAGGAGATGGGATGCTGTCAGCTAGCAGACCTCTGACACCTTGAACCCTGCGCAATGGGGCTCTGTGTTTTTTAAGGCTTTCCTCAGTTCTTGTTTCTCACCTTCTTGGGTAAAAGGCTTGTCTTGTCTCAAGGAACCCTCCATTCCCGCAGGACTCCCCCTCGCTGATCATTCCTGCGGATGCAGGATGGGAGCTCCCTGCTCCTGCCTGCAGCGTCCTGGGCTCTCTGGGGTTTCATAGGCGCTGGCTCACACCCACTTGGTCAGAAACTCGAGAAATCTGACTTGTTCCTGGGAGCTGGAGGTGTAGGAATGACATGGGCAATGGTCTGCGGAGGTGAATGGGCTGAATATCAAGCATGCTTCCCTCCTGCAGCAGCTACTGAAAGGAGACAGCTTGTGCCCTGCGTAGGCTTCACGGCAGCATCCAGCCTTGGGTTGCAAAGCAGCCTCTCTGAGGCCGGAAGGACAACAAGGCAGCGAGAGCCTCACTTTTGCCGAGGACAGCCCCCAGGCTGCACCTCTGGTCTCCGTTTTGTCGAAGGGGAGCTTAGCGGGGTGGCCCCTGGGCACCGTCCCAGAGCCCACAGCCTGGGTCAGCACATGGACGCACGCACGGACGCACGGCCCGGGCTGTCCCCGGCGTGCCAGCTGCCCAGCTGAGTCGGCAAAACACCTGTGATGCGGTGCCAGCGAGGGCTGGCCGGCAGCAGTGGCAGGTGGCCCCTGCACCCGTGGGTGCTGTGTGGGCACAGGCACCGGCCCCGGTCAGCTCAGGGCTGGGGAGGCTGTGCTTTGGCTTACCCCTCGCTAAAATTAGGGATGCCCGCTGCGGATAAAAATACTAACTATGCGAAACCTTTAGGGAGGCAGCCAAAGAGCACATCGTATGTCTGACCGGGCTGAGCGGCTGCGCGGCAATTAAAGCCCCGGGAAGGCGTTCTTGGAGCATTACCTGTGAAAGCCACCTCCGCAGGAGTGACCTTTGGGTGTTCCATATTTGGGGACTTGCCTTTTAGTCCGAGGAGCAGCGACTCCCAGGGAGGGCAGGTTCAGCCATAAACGGCCTCTCCTGGCAGCTCAGGTGGTGGAAAAGGGCAGGAAGGTGGGACCAACATGCTCTCCCCCAGTTCGGCTGCCAAAGAGTGGCTCCTCTAGTGGCAGCTGCTCCGCAGGCTTCTGCCCCTTCCCTTTGACCACCATGATGTGTCAGGACCTGTAATTCGCTGGTCTGAATTATGCAAGAACCCAAAATGTTGCTGGTGGAGGTATGCAAGGGGATGCTAGAGGAGACCACACAGCATTAGGAAGGAGAGATATCCCCCTCTGCTCTCCAATAACCTGCCTACCAGCTCTAACAACAGAGAAGCCAACTGTAGCATGAAGGCATGAGTCCTGCATACGGATTCAAAGCTTTTGGGGAAATGCCATCTTTTGCCATCTCCTCCTGCTGTTTCTGAAAATAAAATCCTAACATTTTGGGATATAAAATCATCATCAACCAGGTTCTGACCATCAACATAAACTGCAGCTTTAAAGAGAGTAAGGAGAGAAACTGCAAAGAAGTGTAGGTTGCTTGAGGGACATTCCCTCATCGTCTCCTGTTGCTCTCCTCCTTGCACTGCTTGAGTTTTGTTCTTCCACCGCTGCCAGCCAGGGAAACAGAAAGCTCCCCATGCTTAAAAGAAGTTTGCTCATGACGGCTCTCACAGAGACACAACATCCTGCTTCCCAACCTGAGCGGCTGGGGAAGATGAACCTTACTGCCTGTGGGAGCTCCAGGCAGGTGCTGTAGAAGTAGGAAGAAAGTCCAGGCCACAAAATCATAATGTCACTCCACAATGAAAAACTGACCATGCTGAGACATCCACCCCTCCCACCCGCATTTGTAACCCTCTCTGCTGGGTTTTTTCTGCCATTTAGCAGGAAAACTGACACCAAGTGCAAGGTTTGACACAATTAGTGTTGTCTGCAGCTGGAATAGGAGCATGGTCAGGCAGCCTGTGACAATTCTGCTGCTTTATAACCTAAGATTTCAGAATGACCCTCTGGGTCTTCTTAAATGTCCCAGTGTCACACCTAGGTTCAGACAGGTATGGTAGGTGGGAAGCTGAGATGTTCTGGCAGGGAGTTGCTTCTTTCCATCCCCATTATTCAGATTGCCTGCAACTGTTGACACTGTCCAAAATGAGGTGGCACTTGCTTACTTGGTGGTACCCAAGCTTCACTTTGGGCTGGCACCTCTCACACAACCCAGACGGCCATGCATTCCCTCACCCTTACCCAAATCCAAGTATGGCTCTTACCTGAAGGAAGTGGGAGAAAGGAGGAAGTGCTCCCAAACTCACACCTCCTTTTCTGAGGACTGCGCAGGACACAGCTTGTGATCCTGTGGCTAGAAAGCGTGCACTGCAAAGGCTTCATGCACATGAAGGGAGGGCTGCAAACTGTGCATGGGCTATGAGCTTACAAGCGACTGTGGTCTTTGCTTGTGGTCTTTGCTTATGGTCTAAGCCAGCTCTGCCTGCCCAACGCTCCTGCTGTACCTCAGGGACTGCATGACCAGTTAGGTCCAGTTCTTCCAGGGCAGTTCCTCCCCTCCATCTCCCCAAGGTAAATTACTTGCTATAGAAGCTGACACAAAGACAAGGGCTCTGGCTGGCCAAGACTTCAGGCAATATGAATTTAAAGGGAGGAGGAGGAGAGAGAGGAGGAGGAGGGGCTGTGTTCTTACATTACAGCTGTCTCTGTCCCAGGGTCCTGAGCCAAGAAGATTGTCAAGATTAGAAACATTATCTGCATTCAAATCCCGCTAGCATTATGGAATCAGAAAATACTGTAAGGGGATATATAAATGCTTGATACTGTAATGAGCAGGGGCCAACTAGCCAAGCTGCTGTGCCTCTGGCATACTCTATATTTTGTTGCCTTGTGGGGTTCAAATATAAGTGTGGGAATTCGTCCTCACCTAAGCACTGGTCAGACTTACCTGCCGCAGTGGAAAGCAGGGAAAGCACAGGCAGGAGCAATGCCTAGCCCCTGCAGAGCTGGCACTAGAAAAAGCCACCACAGGTACAGACACTCTGCAAAGGTCTCCTGCCTCCGGGCGCTGCCCCAGTGGAAAGAGCTCCCAAGAGTCTCGTGTTGCATAGAGATTTCCCTGGTGCAGGAGTCCAGTGCTCTGCAGATGGGCACAGGCTGTACCGCTCACCTCGTTATCTCATTAGCATGAAAGTCACACACTGTGGCACATCTTCTCTTGTGACAAGCCTCTTCAGAGGAACACCTCCAAACACCCCTGCCCACGGTACATACACCTCCTAGGGACAGTCTCGCTAGACGCGGTCACGCAAGCCCTGCCACAGCAACAGGCACACCTCCAGCGCCACTGTGACCTTTTCTGCCTCCCGAGCCCTAATGAAGTGCACACTCCCAGAGTCTCACACAAAGAGGCTTTCATCCCACCACCCGCATTTTCTAGACACGTTTGCTCTTTCCCAGCAAGCTCCCACGCTCGCAGCTATGCGGCTGCACCCACACCACTCCACCACTCCGAAGACTGACCTCGCGTACGCTGCATGCTCACATACATTACTCCCGATCAACGCCTCCTCTCTCGCAAATGTCCCCTCTCACACCCAACTACTTGTCTGTAGCAGGTGTTGTGGCCTCACACAATGAAGGCACATTTCTGAGCTGCTTCAAACTCCCCCAAGAAACCCTAACCATCTCCTGTGTGCAGGAGTCAAGAACTATTGGTCTTAAACTGCCTTGACTTTGTCTGGCACATGGCTAACATATCTGTAAGTAGATAGCTAGATCAAGCACGGACTGGACTGGACGTGACTGGACAATCTTTTTCCCTTGGGCTTTCTGTGTTTTACCTCTGGTCACATTGCAGCCAGAGCCTCAAGTGTTGACCCTGAGGAACCTCTTGCTCTCCTACACAACTGCCAAAAAGTGGGGATTTGCTGACAATATCCCCTAAAGCTGATGAACCTACAGGCTCCATCCCTTTGTCCAGTAAAGGCAGATCCCCACAATGGGGAACAGAAAACAGCTTTTTTCGCCGCCACCTGCTTGCAAATGTCTGGGGAGCTCACAAGAGGTGTCCATCTCTCCCTGTGTTATCGGGTACCAAATGCTCTCAGGTGCTCTAATGTGGACAGCTGTGGCCTGAGCCAGGAAATGGGATGTCAGACTGGTCAGACCTGTGCTGAGATGCATTATCAATGGATGTGCAAATATGCACCACTGCTCTGCCCCCTTCAGGCAGTATCCCCTGTAAACACCAGCCCTGAACGTGCAACCTCACCTTTATTTCAAAGCACTGTCAGAGCGCAAGGAAGGAGTAGTGAGACCATGTGTTTCCTGCATAACACGGGGAACCTTTTTTGCCTCACACAGTGGCATTTCCCTCTAAAGACAACAGGCCAGGTAGCCACATGGGAATCAAGGTTGCAGTGGTGCTGTGATGGTTGGTGGAGTATATGTCCTTCTGGAAGGCTTCAGGACAGTCCTGGGGATGCGTATTTGGTGGGAGGAGACAACCGTGTTCTCCATTGCTCCCCTTTGCCTCTGCCCCTCTACTCTGCTCTCATAAGACTCCACCTGGAGTACTTCATCCAGCTCTGGAGCCCCCAACATAAGAAGGACATGGACCTGTTGGAGCGGGTCCAGAGGAGGGCCACGAAGATGATCAAAGGGCTGGAACACCTCTCCTGTGAGGACAGGCTGAGAGACTTGGGGTCATTCAGCCTGGAGAAGAGAAGGCTCTGGCCTTCCAGTACCTAAAGGGGGCCTACAAGAAAGGTGAAGAGAGACTCCTTATCAAGGAGTGTAGTGATAGGACGGGGGGTAATGGCTTTAAACTGAAAGAGGGCAGATTTAGATTAGCTATTAGGAAGAAATTCTTTACTGTGAGGGTGGTGAGACACTGGAACAGGTTGCCCAGAGAAGTTGTGGATGCCCCTTCCCTGGAAGTGTTGAAGGCCAGGCTGGAAGGGGCTTTGAGCAACCTGGTCTAGTGGGAGGTGTCCCTGCCCGTGGCAGGGGGGTTGGAACTAGATGATCTTCAAGGTCCCTTCCAATCCAAACCATTTGATGGTTCTAAGCAAGGTCCCTGAGACCTGATTGCCAGGGTGCCTGCCATCTCTCCCAGGATTTTGGGGAAAGGCTGGACACTGCCAGCATGGGGAGGTGGCTGGCCCTGTGATGCCCCAGGGTGCAGGTGGGGGGTTTACCCCACCACTTTTGCTCCCCGACGCCTTTAATTGCCGCTCGGTCTCACAGCAGCCGGGCGCAGGCGGAGGCTATTTATAGCAGGGGAGCCAAGGGGCCACATGGCCATGGGGACAGTGCCGCTGGGTGACATTCAAACCAGCTTTGAGGCTGGGGGTGTGTGTGCCAAAAAGGGGTCCTGGAGGAGGGCGTTCCTCATAAATCAGCCTGCCATCCCTCTGGCCACTTTTCTTCTGCCCCCCTCCAACCTCCCACCACTGCACATAAGCAGCTGTGCCCTAATAGGGACATTCCTGCCCTGGAGGCCCCCAAACCCTCATCCCCATCACCCACCCCTATTCTGTCAGGGTTGGGAAGGAGGGACAGCAAGAAGACTGTCAGCACCAGTGGCATTCGTGGAGCAGGAAGGGAGAGGGAAGAGGAGGGGGCTCTTACAGCTGCTTGTTGGTCTCAGAGCATCATTACCGCCTTGTAGGGTCTCTGGTGTTCTTAAGTCAGTCATCTGGTGACTAAGCGGACTCATTTCCCAGGGTCACTGCAACTCTATGGAGCCTGTCTGGAATTCACAGGGTCTCACCCGGGGCCGCTCCCCACCATGGGGCACTTGCAGAACGTCTCTCCTTTCCTCACATATCTATTTTCACAAAACAGGCAGGAACTCGATATCTTCAAGAGGCCCCTTCGACAAAAATGGTGGGAATGGGAGGCAGTGGTTTCCGAAGTTGCAAGGAGGCAAATGCGAGCATGGCTGGGATTAGACTTATTTCTTTAGGAAAAAGAAAGGACCAGGAACTGAGGGGTGACAGAAGCCTGGCCAGGAGACATGACTTAAAGCATTTCGTAGGAGAAGGGACAGCTTTTGCAAAGCCAGGAGTCCCTCTGCTTTATGTCGCTGGGAGCCTGCTTTGGCCACCCCATCACATGTATGAAGGAAATGTGATGCTGCAGTGCCCTGCATCCCCTCCAGTTTGCAGCCACTACTGCCTGGCACCAAGCACTTTCAGAGTTATAATGTCCATGGTGCCCACATGTCACGCTGCCCCGCAGGGGGCCACCAAGGCACAAAGGAGGAGACAGCTTTTGCTTTGTGTCGGTGGCACAGGTTTTTCTCCCAGCCATGCCTGCAGTGCTCTGGTGTCCCCCATTCGGCCAAGAGTGCCTCTGCCTATGCCCAAGTGTCAAACAGCAGTTAGCAGCATGTGGTATCGCCAGCAAACTCGGCGCTGTGACACAGTGGGAAGAAACCCAACCCTTGTGACCTCTGGGCAGTGTTATCTCAGCGGGGAGGCAGCATGTGATGCATCCCACCCATTGGTGCTGCCTGAAAGCAGAATATGGGTCACTTGTGTCTGTCGTGCCATGTTAGCAGGGCACGATGCCCTTTAGCTACCCTGTGGTGTTAATGCCGCTAACGTTGGGCTCTCTGGTTCCTCCCACAGCTGGCGGCTCAGGTCCTGGAGCCCAGGAGCATTGGCTTCGGGATGGTAGACTCCAAGAAGGATGCCAAACTTGCTAAAAAGCTAGGTGAGTCCCGTATCTGATATCTCTGGAATAGCTTGGAGGGGGTGTTGGAGTGATGCCCAATAGCCAGCCCCATAGAGGACAGCCAAATCCTTGTCACCAGGATGGAGAGGGTGATGTTGGCCATCGCAGACTGAGCACCTGCCTACCCCAACATAGTCAGGATCAAGTTGGGGGGCAAGGATGAGAGGAGTGACCCAACACCCTTCCAGCGAAAAGCTTCCTGGCTGAGAGTGCCAAAACAAAACCAAACCAAGTGAAAAAGAAAACCAGTTCATGCCATAGCGATGACAGGGTGGAAGCTCACAGCTTGCTGAGCAGAAACTAGACAGGTGTCATGCAGTAACCCCATGCTCTTCCTGTACAGAGACAGGTCTGACACAGCAGCACAGAACCAAAGCTTACAGGGACATCACATAGGCCCCCAAATGTCACCAGGCCCTCGGCAGGGTGACCCCCAGCCACTAATAGGGGAGCTGCAGCCTTGCAATGGTTTGGCAGCCAGGTGCCAGCCCTTCCTCACTTGCTCCACAGAGCAAAATAGGAAACCTCCTGCAAAGGTGAAAGGCTGCTGCATTGCTCACCCCTGGAAATTCCTGGCGATTCCTTCATATTTTAGCCCACAAAGCAATGTGGAAATACTATGGCACATAAATACAATAGCACACAAATATACCACTAGGCTTAAAGTCAGAGACTGTTCAAGCATACTGGACTGTATACTGGACTGTGATTTTCTTTCCTAAATTAGAGGCTAAGTGTGCTGGTGGAAGCTAAACTAAAGCTGAGAGCTTCTGCCTCTCCAAGAAGGACCAAACTACCAACCACCTTTACCCTGCCATCAATGCATTGCAGGAGCTTAGTGCCGGTGATTTTGGAGCCTCCACTGAGATCCTGCAGCAATGAGTCCTCAGCCCAGTGATATACCATACAAATCTGCCAGCCTGCCATCTGCGGCGTCTCTACCATAGGTTTCTAATCCTTTTGCCAAGGCTAGCTAAGACAGAGAGATTGAAGCTCGCTTTGGCTTCCCGTTCACTGTTTATGTTCACATAGTTCAGCCTTCTTCGGGCAGAAAGTACAGCCCGCACCAAAAATCCATTTTTCATCTAGTGTCAGGTTGTTCAAATTCGGGATATCAGTTAGAGCTCAGTATTATTTACTGCAATAAACAAGTTCCCGGTACAGAAATTTTCCAACTGAGGCCAAACTGTGACCAGAATGAAACCGTTCGACATTTGGGAAGAAACTAGCACAACTTCTGGCTGACATCTGTCCCTTGTGCTATGAAATAGCAGTCAGGATCTTGCTCAGGTTGTTTCTAGCTGGACCAACATGCTGAATTGGCAATTGTGTTTTCCAGGAGGTGTTGCTAGAACGACAAGCAAGATACTCTGTAGTAAAAATGCTTTTAGTGATGTGTTGGCCACATGTCCCGGTCGCAGCTGGGAAATAATTCGTTTTCTGTCTAGTGATTGCTGTCTTTCCTGTCTCCTTCTTTCAGGCTTGGTTGAAGAGGGAAGTCTCTATGTCTTTAAGGAAGAGCGGTTGATTGAATTTGATGGGGAACTGGCCACGGATGTCTTGGTGGAATTTCTCTTGGATGTAAGCACAGAGATAGATAAAGTCTCTCAGAGAAGACATTGCAAATACTCACTTTGCTAAAGAACATGGGTTTATCTTTATTTGAAATTCCATCCCTATTTGCTACACACTGGTAGAGATGACATTTGCCAGCTTCCCAAATACTCGTCTGACCATGAGTTCCCAGGAAAGCTGGTCCCTTTCTATCCCACCAACCACTTATATCTTAAAGGTATTTTGCTCTCTTTCCTGTTTATGGTGTATTGGATTGGAAGCAAGCAGCAATCCCACATAACTAACTGCTTGTCACCCACCTCAGTTACCAAGCTAGTGTGCAAACACTTTGCCATTTGAGAAACCTTTCACTCTTTCTTTTTAAAGAAAAAAAAAGAAGAGTTATTAAAAAAAAATAAATACAAGAAGTGGCATTCTCATGGAGCAGCTAACAGCAGCTCAATTCATTGAAAAATGTATATGCTGCAAACTATTTGCCCATTTCTAGACACAACCGCGCAAACAACATAGTGTACTACTGCCCCTTCAGTGAATTTACCGAATTGCACTGCCATGAGTGGGAGAAGATCAAGGCCCTCACGCTTAGTGCTCTCAGGTCATTTTGTGCGCGGGCACAACTGTGTACTCACTTTTGTGCCTAAATGCAAAAGAGATGCTGAACCCCTCACCAACGTGTTGCGCTCCTCTCTACCTTTTATTCCCAGAGCCCAGAAACACGGTCTTTGCTCTGAAGCGAAAACATTTTGCTGCTTTTTGGCTTTCCTTTGAAATGAGGCTCCCTTTACGGGCAGCCTTGCAGTAATGCAGTTAAGGGAGGTGAGGCAAGCAGCGAAGCCGGCAGGATTTGTTTCCCAGGGTGGCAGCTTGCCTAAATGGTGACCTGTGGTGCAGGAGTGCCAGTAGTGAAAGGCACCTCTCGGGGAGAGAAAGAGCTCCTTAGGACCTCAGCTCTCCTACGGCAATGCAGCTGTGGCTGCGTGCATCACATACTATAGCCAAAACGTATACAAGTGATTTCAGGGACAGAAGCAGGCATCTTGCCCCACACAGGAGGGCCACAGGCAGGGCAGGGCTTTGCTGCGACCCCAGCAGCGGTGGGATCCCTGGTTCCTGTGGCTCAGGCCACTTACGGCAGCAGGGAGCTGCCCACCCTGCTCTGGACACGGCAGAGGCACAGCCACATGCCAGAGCATCACTCGCAAGGGGTGCAGCGTAAAGGCACTTTGTGAGGTTCTGTTCGCTCTGCTCTGCGGTACGCCGCCGAAAAACCGAAAACACAAAGATTTCTGTTGGTGTATTTTCCACTCGAGAGGGAAAATACCCAGCAAAGCAGGGAAATAAGAACAAACACATCTGTGGTGCCTCGGCAGCCTGCTCTCAAAGGAAAACAAACCCAGAGGTCCTCTCCTCCTCTGTAGGCTGTAGGGTGGCCTGCCTTTGTTTTTTTTTTTTTCTAGTGAAGCCACACCTGATTTACACCGGTATTGCTGGGCAAAATAATCAGACCCAATCTTTTCACCAGCAGTGGCTAGTTAAGAAAACAGAAACAAAGTTTAGACTAAGGAGAGGCTGAAGCAGCAGATAGGTCTTCATCTTCCTCATCAACACTGTTACATGTCTGAGGACAAAGCATAGGTTTAACCCATTCTGCATGGGAGGATCAGCCAGGAAAATTCACATCCAGACATTTCACTGCTCCAAAACACTGTTTGGCCACACTCTAGCATGCTAGTTTTAATGTTTTCCAAAAGCCAGTTCTTCGCAGTAACCCCTTCCAGCAAATTACAGTTACGAACAAATATATCCATCATTCACAGAAGCTCACAGTCTCCATACCAGCCCCTTTCAACTGCTCGCCCTTTTTCTCAGCTGCTCTAAAGCCAGTTGCAATTGCTACCCCTTATCTCATATCAGCAGTCCCTCAGCATCCAATTTGGGTTACCCAGATGTCTTTCAGTTTCCCTCTTGATGCTTCAACCTACGCAGTGAACCTACTAATGACTCCCTCTGAAGGTGACCTGCATCTCTCGGTTCCTCACATTAAGGCAGAGAGCACTAAGTAGGGTTTCCAGCAGCAGAGAAATTGGGTGACCTCTTTCTCCCCACTTGGGCTGCTAGTGACACACCCTGCCAGGCATAGGTTCCTGCTGCAAATCGTTGCGTTATCAAATGCATTTGTCATGGCAGCTGCTAGAAGACCCTGTGGAGATCATAAACAGCAAGCTGGAGCTTCAGGCCTTTGACGAAATCGATGAGGAAATCAAACTCATTGGCTACTTCAAAGGAGAAGACTCTGAACGTAAGATGAATCTATTCCTCATGGGGCTTGGAGCCTGGCTGGGGGCGCTGGTTCTTCTGCATGGACATTAAGGTTGTGGGAGTATATGGCAAAGTAGCTGGAGGATGTGGTGGGGTTGCAGGCAAGTTTCTGCTGTTGCTATGCATGAGCCCATTCCAACACCAACAGCGGTGATGCTTCTGCACGGTGTCTGCTGGCAAGAGAAGGGGGTGATTATCCAGAGTCTCCTGAAGAACTTGTCTACCTCACCCAAAATCAGCTGAGGTTACAGTTACACTGGGTGAGCACCTAAATGCTCACCTCTTATGAGCAGTGAGCCCAAAAGGTCAAAAAAAGAGGGAGGGAGGCAAAGGGAAAGAGGGGGACACTCATTAAATGCTAACTTGGCAAACATACAGCAGCAGCAAGCAGGACGCCTTAGGGCAGCCTGGCAGGGGGACTGACCTGTTTCTCCTTGCTGAACCCCAAGACTGAGAAGAGGCTGGTCCCGTGCCCTGAGAGATGTGCAACTCAGGGACCATTCCAGGCAAAACCATCATTGTTCATGAGCCTTGAGAAACCCTCACCCAAGTCTCTCCCCAGCAAGCTCCATCAGTCTCTTCTGCTAGCCTGAGCACTCCCCCTGCTCTCCAGGTGGCACTCCACACTTGCAAGACTTGCCTTTAGCAGAAAGACAGGCGTATTCTTACCTGAGCGAGCAATGTATCACCAGGTCTGCTGCACCGCAAAAGCCCCTCCACCTCTCCCGTCAGCTTTCTCACCTGCTCAAAATGGGCTGCGGGGACGGCTCAGACAGGGCTGTGCACACAATGCTGCTCAGTAATAAGTATTTTGAAGAAAGGTGGGAAATACCTGTTGTAAAGAGCTCTCACCAGGCTGAGAGCGTCAATCCTGACCCCAGCTGAGGACCTGATACCGGTGACAGTAAGAATGTACCTCATTCCTCCCCCTTCCTCCTGCAGCAGGAGGAGAGTGCCTAATCATGCTTGATGACTGTTTAGGGAATGGCAGCAATCATTAATGCTGGAGCAACTCCATATATTTCCCAGGCTGCTGATTTCAGCCCCAGTTAAGTGTGGCTTACCAGGATCCGTAGTATTGCTGAGTGTTGTGGGGGGTGCACAACATGCATCCTGTTCACTCGACATGAAATGGTCCTTGTTTGTAAACTCTGGAAGGGTAGAAGAAACATAGTGCTGCCATCTGATGTATTTTGTGATAATTTATATTTATTCTTCCTTCTGTGCTGATCAGAGCATGGCCAGCTGCCTGTGAAATCTTTTCTTCATTCCCCTTTTCTCCTTCCAGATTACAAAGCATTTGAAGAAGCTGCTGAACACTTCCAGCCCTACATCAAGTTCTTCGCCACATTTGACAAAGGGGTAAGCATCCATGGACCCCACTGTGGGAGCTCATAGCCTCCACCACTTGTTTTCCAGAAGCTCAGGATGCTCACAAATTTAATATCTGGCTCTAGCTTCTCATTTTCAGTGTTCCTGTAATTTGTGCTGTTGGTGTCCGCATCTGGATTTGGCCCTGTGGTGTTCCCCAGGGCTCAGTACTGGGTCCAGTTCTGTTTAATATCTTTATCGATGATCTGGATGAGGGGATCGAGTGCACCCTCAGTAAGTTTGCAGACAACACCAAGTCGTGTGGGAGTGTTGATCCACTTGAGGGTATGATGGCTCTATAGAGGGATCTGGACCGATGGGCTGAGGCCAAAGGTATGAGGTTCAACAAGGCCAAGTGCTGGGTCCTGCACTTGGGTCACAACAACCCCATGTGGCGCTACAGGCTTGGGGGAGAGAGGCTGGAGAGCTGCCTGGCAGAAAAGGACTTGGGGGTGTTGGTTGACAGCTGGCTGAACATGAGCCACCAGTATGCCCAGGTAGCCAAGAAGACCAACAGCATCCTGGCTTGTATCAGGAATAGTATGTCCAGCAGGACTAGGGAAGTGATCGTCCCCATGTACTCAACACTAGTGAGGCCCCACCTTGAGTACTGTGTTCAGTTTTGGGCCCCTCACTACAAGAAAGACATTGAGGTGCTGGAGCGGGTCCAGAAAAGGGCAACGAAGCTGGTGAGGGGTCTCAAGCACAAGTCTTATGAGGGGTGGCTGAGGGAACTGGGGTTGTTTAGCCTGGAAAAAAGGAGGCTGAGGGGAGACGTCACCACTCTCTACAACTACCTGAAAGAAGGTTGCAGCGAGGTGGGGGTTGGTCTCTACTCCGAAGTAACAGGCGATAGGACAAGAGGAAATGGCCTCAAGTTGTGCCAGGGAAGGTTTAGACTGGATATTAGCAAAAATTTCTTCACAGAAAGGATTGTCAAACGTTGGAACAGGCTGCCCAGGGAAGTGGTGGAGTCACCATCCCTGGAGGTATTTAAAAGTTGTGTAGACGTGACACTTAGGGACGTGGTTTAGAGGTGGACTTGGCAGTGCTAGGTGAATGGTTGAACTTGATGATCTTAAAGGTCCTTTCCAACCTAAATGATTCTATGATTCTATAAAAGGCCATTGCTCCAAGCCTGGAGGCAGGTCCTGGGTTCAGAAACCAGCCACATTAGGCTTGCAGGATCTTGACTCTGGCCTTGCTCTGCCCCAGTGCTTGAGACCAGTAGTGTAGAGCATCAGTCTTTTTTTAAGCAAGGAAAGGTCCATCCATATTTTGTTGGCCACCCCTAAGAGTGCATGCTCTGGAAGAGAGCAAGCACCTTGACCTCAGCTCTGCCACTGGGAGAGACTCTGGGTAGGCAAAGAGGCACGCCAGGCTCACTCACCTCTGACCATCTGCACTGCAACAGGTTGCCAAGAAGCTAGGTCTGAAGATGAATGAGGTGGACTTCTATGAACCATTTATGGATGAACCTGTTCACATCCCTGATAAGCCTTACACAGAAGAGGAGCTGGTTGAATTTGTGAAGGAGCACAAAAGGTACGTAGGGTACAGGATGCTCCTGGCCAAAGGGTATCGGTGAAGGTGTCTCTCATCACAGGCTTATCACTCTAGGGCATCCCTCAGTAAAAATTAGGATAATGACCACCTTTTGGCAATTTGCTGACCCAGCTTTGAGACTTTGTCTGGTCTTTTTCTACACTCAGAAGTGAAAGTATCTGTGCCACAATCAGAGCCCACCACCATGGGGCTGTGACGACGCAGCTTCCCTCCTCCTCCTCCTCCTCCCTGGTTAGTCCTCCCTCAAAGAGCAGGGAGGCTTGCAGGCAGTGGGGAGTGGAAACCTTGTCCTACTTGCCAATGCCTTTAATTTAGAAGATGATCTTCTCCAAGGCCTCTGAAGCCAAAATCAAATTCTGTCCAGTCCCCTCTTTCCCCAAAACAGCTTCACTAATGGGTATATCCCTCTCCTGGTGCCAGATATGTTTGTAGGCAGTTCTGAGCTCAGACCAAGCTTGGAGGAGCTGCGATGGACTGAGAGGCCCCTGCTGACTGCAGGGGCAGAGAGGAAGCCACTGCTGTTATGGCTGTCTTAGTCCTCATCTGCAAAGGTGCTGAGCACCTACAATGTTTGATCAAGTCAGCGTGAGCTGTGGATGCTCCGTGCTTTTTGCGATGAGGTTTATTGCACAGTTGTTTAGGGACTTGGGCACCAACGGCCTGGAAGCAACCGGAAAGGCTGATCCCATCTAAAAGCACAGGGTTAAAAATAAGGGCATAATTACCTATGAGGTACTGTATTTTTACGCCCTTAAAAATACATCAGAGAGTCGCACAGGCGATCTGCTGCTCCTACAACTGCATTGCCCAGCAGATATTCAAGGGAGCAGAAAAGAGTTCAAGAAAAGCAGGGCCATTGATAGTGTTAGGGGAGCCCAAATCAGGCTGAGCTGGAGGTTTGTGTTCGCACACAGAGGCTTCAGAGACAGGAGATCATCTCTAGAGTCTGCGAGTCACCAGACTTGGAAACAGATCTCTGCTTTTTCTGAAATATGAACGGGTCCTCTATCTCCCATGTACTCGCAGGTCACTTAGCTGACCTCCTGGACTTCCTGGCCTCAGTCCTTCCCATCTTTCTTCCTAAGCTCTTTCTGTCAGGCAGCAGTGTCAGGATGCTGATTAAACAGAGTCAGCTAACTGCTAGCCTAATAAGGCAAGCTCTTCACCAGCACAAAATTGCAGTGGAAACCCACCAAGTCTTACATATTTCAAGATGCTGTGCTGTGCTTGGTAGGAGCAAGGGGTTGGGCCATATATTTTGCTGGTGCCGAGGCTCAGAAGGGAATTAAAAGGAATCTCATGAAATCAGATACCCGAAACCCCAAACCTGCCAAGATGCTGCCATGACAGTGGAAAAACCCTGGGGTGACAGTGATATGTTCCCAGCATTTAACACTGAGTCTCTCAGAGCAGAAGTGCTTTTTCCTGCCTTGCCACCAGTAAAGGACCTAAAGCCAAAGGCTGGAAGTAGAAATAGTCAGACACAGAGATAATCGGGCCTGTAGAGAAAAACAAAGTGACCTCAGCAGTTGCCCTGTCTGGTTCCCTGTAGATAACTTGGCAGGATCTTCTGCTCTGCAGGAAGGTGTAGAAGATCACTTACCTCCGTGCCCTCACAAAACAGATGTTCTCACTTCACCCCATCCAGCAGGCGTGGGCTATCCCTACGCTGAGGTGCAAAACCCTTCTGCCACCTCTCCTCCATCCTGCAGAAGGAGCCCCATCATATCACCGGGGAAAGCTCACAGTGCTCAGCGGTACCCAGGCTCTTTGGCATGCTTTAAACAGGCCTTCTAAAAAGAGGTCCCCACTGCCATGCCCAGGCAGGCTTCACCACCTCTTTCTCCAGCCCTATGTGGAAATTGGGATTTTTCAAGGCAGGAACTGAAGCGAGTGGCCAGGAGGACCCCATACGCAGCCTCCTGGCTGATGCTTCCCTGGGCAGCTGCAGGCAGTGATGAGACAGTTCATCCTCTCCCGAGCAGATCAGGAAGCCGGTGTTCAGCACAGTGGCATGACTTGTCCAAGGTCAATAGGTGTCCGGCTGGGGACGGTGGCTGGGTGCCGTCACACCAAGGTCTCAGCCCAGATTTTGCTCTGACTTGCACAAATACAAATTACGTGGTAGTTCCCCTGCCTACAGCAAGAGGCCTCTGGGTTTATGCATGTTTCACATGCAAAATGCTAGGGGTGGGCACCCCGCCCCAGCCCCATTCTCCGTGACTGTGGTGGCCAAATGTGGGGGCTGAATTCTGCTCCCTCTTATTCACCTAAACCCCACTTATCTTGCTCCCTCCGGCATTGGGGAGTAACCAGAGTAAATCTTCAGTAACTCCACAACAATCGGTACATGTGGGTGTGATCAAATCCTTCCCACCAAGTTTCCTTTCTCCAAGCTGCCCCCAGAGAACAGCTAGGGAAAGCATCTTGAAAGCCAGATACAAGTACATAATATGCATTCACCTGATATAATCTTCAGTTTCTGGCAATCAGCGATGAGGAGACTTGCTGGGTCAAAAATTGTATCCCTGATCTTGTGTTTAGTGGCTATTTCTTCAATCTCTATAGTCATTTTTTACCTCATTTCTATCTTGATGCTGAATGTCCCCAATTATAATGAGTTCAGTGGCTGAATTATGCATTGCATCAAAAGAGCATTCCTATTTGTTTGGTTTATACCTGCTACTTAATAATTCACTCTGTGCCTACTAGCTCTTGTGTTATGAGAAACAATGACTAGCCGTTCCCTGTTGTTGCACTTTTTTTTTTTTTTTCACCACTCCTGATCTTTTAGACCCCCTACCAATATCCTCTTTGTTCACCTCTTTTACAAGATAACTAGTTCTCATCTATTTAATCTCCCCCAAACAGAGGTCATTCCATACCTTCGTTCACAGCTGCCACGTTTCCATGCCCCTTTTTCAGTTGTCCCGTATAATTTCTGTGATGGGGTGACCAGAACCAAAAATACATTCACTGTGGAGGTGCATAGTGTAGTTGTCCAGTGCTATAATGGCATGATGTGTTTTCCCAACTGTTTATAACCTTCTTTTTGCCTTTGGAGATGATGCTTTCTCAATTTGTGACACCTGGGCCCCTTTCCTGAGAAGCAAGAATTAATTATAACTAATTTAGAACCCACTGTTGCACCTGCATAATCAGGGTTGTTTTTCTGCAAGTGCATTACATCCTATGTCTATCATGCAGGCACTCAAGTCTCAGGAGATCCCTCTGTATCTCCTCATGGTCAGGCCTGTGTTGGTTGTCTGAAGAATTTGATATGATAAGGAAATGCTCCGTATTCGTATTTTCTGTCTCTTTGAGATTATGTGAGAATATGTTCTGCATATCATCATGCTAAAGTACAATCTATGAATCTTAATTGGTTCATTCCCTCTGTCGTGAAAGCTGATCATTCATCTCCACCTTTCATCTTCCAATGTCATGGATCCACAGGAGGACCTATCCTTTGACCTAACTGCAGCTTAGTTTCTCTGAAACCCTTTAGTAAGGGACCTTGTCCAATGGTCCTCTGAAGGCAGCTCTCTGCATTGATCAGCATACCTTTGCCCACCCGTTGACTTGCTCGGGGAACTCCAGCATATCTACTGCCATGATTTTCCTCTTAAAGGCCACATGTGTCTTGTCCTATCACGTCATATTCCTTCAAACATCTGTTAACTAAACAACTTCTGGTAGCATCGTGTCCATAAGGAGGTCACTCTTTCAGATCTGTGGCTCCTCAGGTCCCTTAGGAACCTCTAAAAAATGCTCCTTGTTTCCACTGCTCTTGTAGCGAGGCAAACCAAAGCGGCAGGTTACACATCTCATTAATGCCACCTGGTCCTGGCAATGTGCTGCTACTCCCTTTGCCAATTTGTTGTAGGGCCTCATTGACCGACACTTCTCTTTGCGACAGCTCCCGGGGCTGGTTTGCCCGGGAGTCCCGCTCTGCTGGGGGAACCTCCCTGAACCGGAGGGAGCAGAACTGCAAAGGACTACTTGTGCTTGTCTGCTATGGCCTTGTGTTCCTTGGGTGCCCCTTTAACACCTCAGTCACCTCTCATCCTGCCAGGCTCTCTGACAGGCTTCCTGCTACGGATGTGTCTGAAAACATTTATTAATCTTTTTTTTTTTTTGGCCTTTATGAGCTACTTCTCAAAAATATTTGCTTTGGCCAGTCTTACAGTTTAAATTTTCTCACCGGTGCTTATTATGATCTAAATTTTGCCAGAGGTTATTCTGTTGTCTTTGCTTCAGCAGAGTTTGGAAGGATTTTTATGGTGGAATTATGCTGGGGTAAAACCAGGAGAAAAAGGGGAACAAAGCCCACTAGGAATGTCACAGGGACTGCAATACACAAGTGAATGGGTCACCTCATGCTCTCAGCATGGGCAGAACAATCTGCCATGTGTGGGACTAATTCACCAGTGTACCCCAGCACAGAGAGGCATCTCATCTTCCCAAGCACAAATAGCGTCTGCAGTAACTCCAGTGGGGTCAAGGTCAGGGTTTTATCACCATAAATAAAAGCATAAGTTGACCTACTGTGCCCCTGCGCTTGCATTCAAAACATGGTGGCCAATGGCGCTGACTCCAGCCACCAACCAAATGAGCCACAGTGACCTTTTCCATGATACCAGCGGCGTCATGTGCGACAGTGCTGGACGCGTCCTCAAAGAGCATTTCTGTCTTCCTTTCAGGGCCACCTTGAGGAAACTGCGCCCAGAGGACATGTTTGAGACGTGGGTAAGCACGCGTGGTGGGAAGCCTTGCGCCCCCTGCTAGCTTCCAACAAGAAACCGCTGCTCAAAAGCTGAAGCCTCTGGCTGGGCAAAACATTGTCTTTCCTTCCTTGCAAAGCCACTTCCCCTCCTCTGGGAAGAAGGGAAAGCCTTGGATGTGATGCCCAGTGCCTGGGTTCAAACGGTGTGTTCAAATGCTTTGCTCAGCAGCGGTGGACAGCTGAGCTGGGTCCCGTTTGCTCCCCAGAGGGTTCAGGGAAAGCTAACCAAGTGTGCCAGGAGGGTGTTGTGCCTCTGTAGCGGCTGCGATAGAGCTATGGAGAGCATTCTTCCCAAGGATGCTCTGTCTCATCTTATGCACCTCAGTGCTGGTGGTGGGGTCACTTCAGTGGCCTGCTCACTGGGCGAGCTATGGAGATTGTACCGAACAGATGACTCACGAAAATTGTATTGGGGTGGTCATACAATTCAAAATGCAAGCGAGGGCAGGCAGTTCAGATAATTATATAGGTTACGGAGCAAATTGCGCATTGATTGCACTTCTCGTGGTGTGAGCAAGCTGCACGTCAGCGATTGTGAAGAACTAACCAGCGGTTTGGCACTGATGACATGCAGAGGACTCTCTTGGTCTGCAAGTGTGGGGGAAAAGGGGAAGGGTGAAAGGGAAAGAAAAATTGTGTATAACAAATTATCCTTTCTCTGTGAATGAGTACGATGTTAATAGTCAGTCAGGGACCGTCAAGTGTGAGCTGAATGCTGAAAACCAAAGATAAACAGGTGCTTTACAGATGCTAAGAAAGATGCAGTCATTCCTTCAAAAAGCTCGGCACATTTCTAACAGCAATTGAGTTACATCCTTGCTTGGCTTTGTAACATGAAACGCTGAGGGACTCTGAAGCACCAAAAACCTTGGGAGTCTTTAGGACAACAAGGCGAGAGGTAATAAAACTGACGCAGGAGTTACGAGTCACTTAGGCATGATAGCTTTTCATTTTGTTTTGAAATACAGATTCTGTACAGAAGACAGCTTCCTAGATCCACTGAAGTTCCTCAAAGTTTTTTCCCAGGGTTTCAGTGGGATGCAAATTTTACATGCAGTGGTTTTGCTTTCATACTGAATGTGTTCTAAAATAACCTCAGGAAAAGTGTGAATTGTGGGCAGTGGGATGCTCACTTTACCAGCATCCTGGGAGTACAGAGTTGCCTCCGCTATGAGCAGGGAACTCGTACCTACAGGTGACAACAGGCTGGATTCTGATCTCGCCGCAAGTTCAGGACATCCCCAATACCTTCACTGGAGTTACTCTCGTTTTGTTTGCTACCTTGGGGGACAGAATGTAGCTATATTATATAGCTGTGTATATAATTATATATCGCATATGGGGTTTTTTAAATTATTTTGCTGTCTGCCAATGCTGTGGGCAAATATGGAGAAAAAGCAACAGTGCAGATTTTGCTAGCTGTAAGCGGTCTGAATCCCAAGTAAATCTGCCTAGAATACCCTGGTAAAAACGTATTCCCTGAAGACACCAGCAAAGGCCCAGCATCCGCTATTGTTTTGAAAGATAATGTTTTCCACTTAGTCTTTCAGGGCTTTTTTTCCTTTCAGTTTTTGATGGTGGCTTTGTCACCTCTGGGCTCAGAAGGGAAAAGAAATTAGCATTTAGATGGGACTTTTTGCTCGCATTAAAACCAACTGAAATGGAAACCGGGACCAGCAGCGGGTGAGGAAGGCAAAACCGATCCATGGGATAATTCAGAGATGACATTCATAGCAGGCGGATGATGAACCGGGTGCCAGATCTATTGGCCTTTGCCAATATCATTACCCGTTACTCACGTGTCTCATGGAGAAAAGCAGTCCACCAGGCTGTCATTTCTGTCCTCCACTCATTGGAGCCCCGAAATGAGCTTCCCACTCAATTCCTCTCACTGTTCACGGAGACCCTCAGCCAGAGCAAGAGACCCATCACCTCCTGAAAGGTGCCCAACTGATCCACCTCACCTCTCACACTGTGAGGAAACCTCCTTTGCTGGCCCCAAAGGAGCACGTTTGGGGTCTGAGCGTGGTGGCAGATCTTTGTTTCCCCACAAACCATCCCCTGGCAGCTGCAAATTTATGAGGGTAGGTGGCCTTGGGCATGGAGGGTAAGCCTATGTTCCCATGCTAGAGAGCCTTTGCCATTGTTGTGCTCGCCTCATTTTTAGCTAAAGGGTTTCAGCAATGCTACCCAAAGTACCCACTTCAGCACCTACTACCTCCATGACTCAGCCTCACCTCAGGTCCCATTTATGGTGTCTCAGTGGGACTCCAGTCAAGCCTCTCTTTGCAATTGTCCTGTTCGTTTGAAGGCATCCCATCGCTCCTCTTCTCCAGGAACTGCCTGGACTCTCCTCCCTCCCTGGCCCACCAGTAATAGTTTTGTTGTTTCCAGGAGGATGACATGGACGGAATCCACATTGTGGCCTTCGCTGAAGAAGATGACCCAGGTAGGAGTCCGTTTTCCTCCTCACATGACTCTCCATCACTCAAGGTGGTGTAGTTTCATGTGTTTTGTTGGCATTGCAGAGCCTTGCACCCCAGCCGGGACAGGGAGCAGGGATGCTTCTGGGTGTTTATGCTAGCAGGAGTGCTAGCTGGGACTCAAACTTATGGTCTCTAGATATAAATGGATGTCTGACTGAGGGAAAAAAAAAGTCATTGCCCCCAACCCCAGTGCCAGGATTTGCTCCCTAACTCTGCAGCCGTCTTGCTGTGTGGCTCTGAGAAAGTGCTGAGGGCTGGGTGTGTGATGTGCATGCGGGAAACCCGTGGGCATCGGCTCCTGAAAAGCCGTGGCATCGGTGCTTCTCCACGCCATCAGCGTGCCAAGAAGCTGCAGCCGCTCGGGGGCTCGGTTCCTCCCTCGCCACAAGAAAATAGTGACATTGTTCCACTCCACGGAAGGATTATGAGACTTAATTCATGTGTAACTAATTTCAATACCCGGGGAGGATGCTTGAAATTAAAAGCCTTATTATCAGAAGAAAGAGCTGGGAGACAGCACTTTAATGAGATCTATATACAACCCCTGTGTGCATAGGGGGGTGAGGGAAGTTGAAAGCCCCGCAAGCGAAAAGTGCCTGCGTGTTTGCAGGAGTGGGCTGCAGCGGTTCATATATCATTTCAGATGGTTTTGAGTTCCTGGAAATCCTGAAGCAGGTTGCCAGGGACAACACCGATAATCCTGACCTGAGCATTGTCTGGATTGACCCCGACGACTTTCCTCTGGTGAGTGGCAGGGGCTCCTTGCCTTCCTTGGTTTAATTCATGGATGCAGTGTGTGGGTGTGTGTGTATGAACACAGGAATTGCCCCAGGGAATGTGGGACAGGGAAAGATGTGAAACTGGACCACGGGTGATGCCTGAGAGCTGCTTGTTGGGGTCTGCCTTCCATAAAGGTGGTGTCTAGAGAACATTCCCAGAGCTGGGCACTTTCCTTTGCCACGTGTGGTGGCCCAGGCTTGGGCCTCTCTTCTCTCCTGTGCTTTCATGGATGCACGCTCCCTGCACCACAGCCCAGATGGATGGATTAATGCAAGGGGGTACAGCAAACATCCTTGTCTGAGCTTTGCTTCTCTCTCTTGCAGCTGATCACTTACTGGGAGAAGACTTTCAAGATTGACCTGTTCAGACCACAGATCGGGGTGGTGAACGTCACAGACGTGAGTAGCACGTGCCCAGAAAATCCAGCGATCCCAAGATTAGGGTGCTAGAAAGGACAGGATCTGAGGTCCTCCAGAATCTGTGGGATTTCTGCCGTTGAGTGCAGGTAGACCAGGCTTTTTCCCAAGGGAGAAAGTGTAAAGACTTCACCACTCCTGTGTGCAGCTGGGTTCATAACATCTCCAGGCCTGGGCTTCAGGGCTTTGGTCTGAGAGTGTTTCTGCTGCCGAGTGACACACAGACCATGTCTGCCGAGGAGAGGACCAGCCCCTGTGGTCTGAGCTTCAGGGCTTTGCCCTGTTTTGGTTTCAAGGCCCACCCCAGCCCACAGCATGCACCATTGTCCGTGCCCTGCTCTGACTGAACCTGGGAGTGCTTGTGCGGGGAAAGTGTGTGTGTTGTGAGCGGGGGAGAAAGCCGTGCTTGGGGGAGGAGAAGAGGAGAAAAAGGAAGGTGTTTTTGCATCAGAAGCAGAATGGCCCAGCTTGAGCGTAGGAGGGAAAGATGGTCCCCAACAGATGACAGGGAGCAATTGCACAGATTGGAAAAAAAAAAGAACCACAAATAAATACACAGCCTTAATAAGGATATGACATAAAATGGTAATGGAGGGATCCTGCTGGCGTGAAGAGGGTAAACTGGGGTTCATCCAGTCCTTCCTCCCCTTCAGTCACTGCTGTGCGGGTGGTTCTGGAGGGATTTGGGTGGGATGAGGAGATGTGTCCACCCCATTCTCAGCGGCAGTAAAGTGTTTCAACACTGTCTGGCAGCCGGCATCGCTGCAGAGGGGGAGGCGCACAGGCAGGTGCTGCTTTGGCACGGCTGTGGTGGTGGTGGTAACCACAGCATCCACAGCTGTGCTATCAGGCCAGCTTTCTAGCAGCTACTGGTTTCACCATGGTTGCCCTCAAGCCAGCAAGCCATGGAACTGATGCCAGGTTGCCCACACACTGTGAGGTTTTACGGCAGGTGGGAGAGGGACCCGTCCGACCCCCACAAGCAGAGATGTGGGGAGAGCTGCTGAGTGCAATGTAATGTGCATTATGGCCCTGACACAACTACAGAGAGGAACCATTTTTCCTCTTTCTGACAGTAATAGTCCAGACAATCAAAAAACATGTAATGGGGCGTGCTCCAGCCTGGCTCATTTATTACCTTAGTTTATTTTTGATGGTTAGGTGCTGGGTGGTTCTAATCTCTTTAAAATGAACCTGTGTGGGTATGTAAGTGTCTCTGGATGCAGAAACCTCTCCACTGCAGAAGTGTTCATATTTTGGGGCTTGACTTCTTTGTGTTTGAAATTTCAGCCATATGGGAACCTGATGTTTCATTACAAGAGAGCAAAAAGGGACAGAGAGCTGGGATAACTAGCCGGGGCTGGATGATGGTCCTGGCCCTGCAACCAACCTTGCTCCCAGCCCCGATGTTGTCTCTCCTGTACCTTGCCAGAAAAAGAGGGACAGGGAGGGAGTACTAGAGGGTTGTTCCTCCTGTTATAACAAATGCTGCAAGACCATAAGATGGGAGACGTGGTAGGGAAAGCAAAGCGATGATGTTATAAAGAAAGTGGAGACCCTGGATGTTACCCATCCCATTGAGGAGAATGAGAAGGAATCACACAGGCATGGCTTGGGAGTTATGGAGTAGATGGTGGCTCTGGCTGGATGTGAGCGGTGCTCTTCCTGTAACAGAGCAGCATCCTCCAGAACGTGGGACAGACACCTAGAGAGTGGGGACCCAGTGGGCTAAGGGTTGTGAGCAGAATTGTTAAGAGAGAGACAAAAGGGAAGAGGGCCAAGATAGCATCTGTCACCTAAAGTCATGAGAGAAACGAACAGACAAGCCAGAAATAGACCCCAAGTCTTCCAGTCTTTTGCCCTTATTACTACTCCATAGTATCTCCCTTCATTATATTTACTGCAGCTGGCCATGTTTAAGTGATGTCAAAGCTACGTTAAACAACTATCAATGGAAATTCATGGGAGTAGGATTGTCAGTGGCAAGAGAATCATACAGAAACTAATGTTAGGCAGGAACACATGCCTTATTATCCATCAGCCACTCAGAGACCTGTAAAAACTCATGCATGATTTATCTTTGATATAGTAAATGTTTCAGGTTGTTGATTATAGTATTTGCAGTTTTTATTTCATTCCTCTTAAGTCTGTTTTCTACTCCTCAAGAGAGAGATTTAAGAAAGTTCTAGGTTGGCGGGTGATATCTAAAACAAACACTGAGCTCATTTCGTTATTTCAGTGTTACATCACTGCATTCAGCCAAGTTACACAGGTACAAAGTGGGCCTTACGCAGCAGAGTAAAAATAAACACTGCTGTTGGCTTTGGTGGACATAACCCCCGTGACCCCATTGCTTCTCTAAAAACCTGCCAATACAAACACCAGAGCTCCTAGCAGCCCCCACTGGCCCATCACATCGTAGTGGCCCAGGACTAGGGCCGTGATGCCCTGCAAAATATTGCAGATTTATTTGCACAGCATCTTCTGTAGGTGCAGTGGGCCCGCTCCTCTGCCCCTTATTTAAAGGTATCACTTTTTGCCACATGAACAGTCCTGAGGTTGGGGACAAGGTCATTTGCATGAAGAAAGAGCTGCATGCCTCTCCATGGCCTCTTTTTTGTTACAGTTTTGGTGTTTTAGGAGGAAAATATTGTAAGGGAGAAACAGTTTTCCCTAAGCAAAAATTGGTCTGGCTTTTTAGCAAGCCATGCGACAAAGAGAATTAGGTACCACAGACAGGGAAAGACGTGGGGCACGTTTGCTAAAGCTGGTAGTTCTCTTCTGACATATGGAAAGCACTTGCTTCTGCAACACCAAATGCTGAACAAGATAACCACACAGCACCTCTGCAAAATACGATGCTCTTCCTATTTTATGGAGGGGAGACAGTGAAGGGAAAGGGGCTTACCCAGGCATTTACCCAAGGAACCTATAGCAAAGCAAGGAGAAAACCTTTCATTTCCAGGTCTCAGAGACCATCTAAGCTTCGTCTCCCTGGGTAACAGCCACAATTTAGTCAGCATCTTCTCACCACATTTTAGAGAGCATCTTCTTACTGAATGCCTCCATACTCTACAGTTTGTGAAAGTAATGCAGACAGATGGAGAAAAAGAGCAGGGGGCACCTATAGTCCAGCGCATCGGTGTTTTTCACCATTCTTCAGTTGGAGCATGGTTGAGATGATCTGAGGAAAGGCTATTCCAAGAGGAGGAGCTGCTATCACATGTAGAGAGTCCAGAGCAACATCCTGAGGCAAAGGTGGTGGTAAAAAAGGCTGGGGAGAAGGGGTGCTGACAGTAGGGTGTAAATGCTCAAAGGAAGAGGTTCCAGAGAGGCCTTGGAAGGAAGGAGAGAAATGCTGTGATGTCCTGTGAACTTGGGTGATGCATGGGGAGCTGGCATAGGTCTCTTTATGCGTTCTTTTATGTTGACTTGGAGTCTACAGAACTGGCCAGATGGGGTGAAGACAATGCATCAGGTGGACGATGCTCTTGCTCACAGGTGTAAGCAGTGCAGGAGAGGAACGGGCAGCAGGCACACATCTAACCTGGGGCAAACAGTACCACACACTCATGTAAACCCATTGAGCCGACCCACTGCCCTTAGTGAGAAGCAACAGCACTTCAGGGGAAGTGGTAATCCCAATGTGTGGGCAGAGAGACACTGTGGCTGAGCCTGCCCACAGGCTGTGGCAGAGAGGGAGCTACTGCCACCCCCCCCACCCTGCATCCCACCTGTGGTCCAACCCTTACCCCCTCAATAGCAGCAAACCTCATCTCTTCCCTGTGTCCCTGGGGGTGGCTAATCCCCCATCACCTGTTCCCTCAGGCTGACAGCATCTGGATGGAGATCAGAGACGATGATGACCTGCCCACGGCCGAGGAGCTGGAGGACTGGATAGAGGATGTGCTTTCTGGGAAGATAAATACCGAAGATGATGATGACGATGATGACGATGATGACGATGATGATGATGACGACGATGATGATGATGATGATGACGACGATGACGACGATGACGATGACTAACTGTGACTCTGTGCAGTTTGACTTGTGGGGGCTGAGAGGCCTCCCTCCGTGGCAGGTCCTTCCATCGGAAGACCTGTGTTTGAGCGTCAACAAGCACCGCTGCTCCTCTTCCCCGCCCCCGTCCCGCTCCCCCTGCCTCTGCCCTTGCCGGGACCCCCCTGGCCTGATTCTCAGCGGCGCTGAGCCACCGGGACTGCCCTTGCAGTGGGCTGGTGGCACCTGCAGGCACCCAGCACCGCTGCAAATCATGCCTCCTTAGAAAGGACATTAGGAATCTGCAGGGAATCTGCCCCCAGTGCCCCAGGGCAGGAGGAAAGTGCCTGCCTGCTTGCTGCCAGAGGGACACAGGGAGACAATTTGTATTTTTCATGCTCATCGGCCCAGCACTTACATCCAAAGACCAAATCTCACTTCAAGACATAGGGAAGGCCACTGTAAAGTTTAGTCCTTTTATTAAACACAATGCCCTTTGCAGCTACTCTGCCAAGACCACTCCATCCTGCAAGTTCTGCTGCGAGGGTCTATAGCTACTCATTAACATGCTAGGAGCAGCAAAAAGCTGTGCGAGGGGAGGAAGGTTTTAAGGATGCTATTTAAATTTTCAGTGATTACATAGAACAGTATATTCTTGTCTGGCAGAGCAATACAAAACCGAAGACCATGATCCCCATCTGAACCTCTTTCTTCTTGAAAGCTTAGGTGAAAGATAGGGTAAGTGCAGGTGGTCTGATATGGGACTTCAAAACTTGCAAGTTCCTGAACCGCTGGATAGGCTCATCCAGGTCTGAGCCCAGACTCTTGAGGATGAAGATCACGGCAGTGAGCCAAACCGTGGGTCTTAACCCCAGAGAAGCACCAGAGCAGACCCCAGGCCAGTTCCAAACATTCGCAGTCAGGTCTGGGCTGGGCTAGGCCTATCTTCCCTTTCAGGTGAACCTCAGCTGGATTGAAGGTGGTGCACATGAGATAGACAGCATACTACTGCCAAGGGAAACATTCATAGGGGCCCACCATGAAGCCCTCCTATTCCCCACGACCTTCCAGCTTTAGCTGACTTTTAACCCAAAGCCTACGTAGCGTCTTTTCCCATGACCAAGTCGTTGGGCGGGAACACATCCGTCCAACTGTATTAGATGCTGGATAATGTGCGTTGGGCAATGAGCAGTGAAAGGATTCAAGCCGTTTGGCTTTTAAGTATTCAGTTGCACAGTCACTCCCTGCTTAGAGAATCGGATGTCCCATGGTAGCCTGTGAGAAGCCCCTTTTTGCCTGCAGACTGGGAAGGAGCTCAGGGCACCAGTTCGCAGTCACGGGGGGTCACTCACAAAGCAAAGGGTCAGCAACTCCGTCCTGGCGAGTGCAGCACCATCCATGTGCAGGTCACTGCAACAGTGTTAGGTCTCCCTGCTTTCCCATGCCGGCAGATTTTAATTGTCTTAGCTTATTAGGTTTGACAATAGTGCAATGAATGGAGAGTTTGGAGGCAGTTTTATCTTTATAAATACATTTATAAATATGTTCTCCAGCCGTTCAGACTTGTTAGCATAGGTAGGGTACACACGTCCTCTCTTGCTACAGATGAAAAATATTGTTCTGACCTTTCTTATAGTGGTTTACGTCAGAGGTAAGTGATGTTAGTGGAAATAACGATGTGAGGCACAGAAGAATCAGATTCGTTGTACAAATGATGAGAAACAAGGTTTACACACTATATATTTCCTTTATCAGATGAACTGCAAAGCAAGATTTTATAGGTGTTTTTTTTTTCCTGCCTGTTGATCAGTCTCTTTGACTCTCTCTCTCTCTCTCTCTACGTTAGCTGAAATAGAAATTTGAAACTACTGGTATAAAAAAGCTGAAGTACTGATATATTCCTACATGTGCCATACCCCCTTGGTGGAAAGTGCCAGCATGAACACCACACAGCTGGGTATCTATATATCTCCATGTATATGAATGAATACTGTGCTTATATGGTATATGACCGTAGGCCATGTTAGTTCCTCATTGAACATCAAACACTCAACACGTCCTTTTCAGACACAGCTTGTTAGAAGAATAGACGGGACAGCAAAGCCCCCAGGCCAACTATTTGCCCTTTCTTGCTTCTTTACGATGCATAAGCACTGCCTGGAAGGCTTGATCCAAGTGTATTTGGGGAGACCGTCCACCTGGTCGCACTGGGGTTATGAACAACTCGGCCCGATCCCAGAGGACCTGGTGGAGACTTTCAGAAGGCTCGAAATGCAGAGTGCTCTCAGCCGGGAGGTCCACTCCTCTCCTGGACAGAGGGGTGCCCAGCACCCTTCTTCTGCTCCTTCCTTCCAGCTGTTTCCTCCAGAGGTTTGCTGGACAACCCCGGCTCAGAGAGAAAGGGAGCAAGCTGGACTCAAGGTCTCATTGATGCACATTGGTAAGGAGCAAGAACAGGCAAAACTAGCCATTTAGTAGTCTCCTAATCTGTGATTAAGGGACAAAAACTCGCCTGAGCAAAGTGCTTGTTTATCTTTACCTTGGGGCTATTCCCAGGAGCAAAACACACACAATTTCACCCTGCATAAGGTAACAGCCTGCACAGGCCCCGCAGCTACAGATCAGTCCCCGCAAAGCACCACGAATTTCTATAAACATGAAGAATAAACAAAGAGCTGCCCTACCGCCTTTCCTAACTGGCACCGTCTCCGGAAATCCCGATTGCCTGGGTACTTTCCATGTACCTCCCCTCCCGCTGTGGATGCCCATCTGTTCTGACGTGTCCCCCTCTAGATGCTCCGAGAGGCAGAGCTTACATGGGCAGAGCAGGCAGACCCTGAAAAAGGCACTACGGACGTGTTAAGCGCACGGGTATTTCTCAGGCACGTACGCATTTCAACGCATTAAGCAACAGAACTCTGGGGTGAAAAAATAATTGACGTAGCGGTGCTAAGGCTTATACGGAGGTCAGTGAGGCTGAGCTCATACTGGGGCTGGTGTCAGGAGTTTACGAAAAGTTTGCCTTGACTTATGAAAGGGCTGCGCCTAGGGCTGCTACTCCTTCACGATGCCAGTGCGGTCCTTGATGGGGCCACCCTTTCTCTCTTCCCTCATCCCCCCATTACAGTTCTCATCATTCTCTTTGCCCACAAAGAGGAACTTTTTATCATCAGCTTTTGGGATAAACACATAAAAAGTTAAGAAAACATTGCAGGAGAGGAAGGATTGCAGCATTGGAGATGAGTAGGCAGCAAAGCCTCTCCCATTAACCTGTAACACCTCGTCCACCCTGAGTTCCTAGCAACTGAACCACTGAATGAGGCCATACCCTTTGAGAAGGAGATGGCAGCCTGAATTTGAATGTCTTCCTTGCAGGGACAGGTAAGATAGTGGTGCGGGAGGTATGACACGCAGGACCCCAGGCATGGGCACTCCTGGGCTCCTCTGTCAGACACAGGCACAACTGGCGCTTGAAAGGCACTGGCAACCCTGAGGAGCAAAGTCAGCCTAACCCTGATGACTACACGCCCAAAAGCAAAAGGTCAGTACCTTTGGATGAGGAAACCAAAAAACAATAATCTTCTTTATTTGAAGAAATTAATTGTGCATGTGGGCAACACTGAGTGTTTCTGCAGGCAAGTCTCTTAAGACTGTCCCTCTCTTAGCAGATAGTTCTTTTTCTCCAAAGTGTTAGCTAGACATTCATATTAAATGCATCTTAATACACATAAGACAAAGAATCGTATTTTGCCCTCATCTAACTGCGAGTGCTTCAAGCTGATCAGTCACTTTAAAGTACCCAAAATCCTAGTCTTACCAGCCCCCAACGAGAGCGAGGACCCCTCTCACAAGTGATATATGGCAAAAACATGAAGACGTACACCGCCTCCTCCCAGTCCCCAGACATGGGGCCAGGGGCCACAGAAAGGCTTTGTTTGGTGTGCTGTACCACAGGCCACCCTGTGCTGCTCGTGGGCAACCATCAAGGGAGAGGGGATCCCATCAAGAGCCACATACTGCAGCCATCGTACAGAAGCAGAAAGGAGAAAGCATCTGCCTTTGCAGCGGACCCAAGGACACTGATGGAGAGGCTCTGTGAACCCCAAACTGCTCTGAGCTAATGTCCACCATTTGGGAAACAGCTCCAGAAGCCGCAGATGAGGGAGGCGCTCTGAAAATCACAGACCATTCCATATTCTCAGGGTCAGTGGTTTTTGTGATGTTTCTGAGGAGTGGTGAGAGTCTCCTGTGCTGCCCTTGGGAGAGGAATGGGCCCATAGTGAAACCAGAGATCCCGGCTGCTTCCCATCCCGGATTGAAGCTGCTCAGCCAGACGCCAACATGCAAGCACAGCTGAGGACACCGGCTGCTTCTCCACGTCTGTCTGCACATCATACCTCAGAAATGATTGATTCATTACCGAGACCAAACAAAAAAAGTTGCCATTTATTCCCAAGGAAATAATTAATTAGACAGAAACATATCGTCTCCCAGCTGCCGCTGACTTGCAGTCCTGTGAAAATAGGCCAGGATTGCATCTGGATCCCTCTCTGCCACAGCAAAGCTTTGGCTTTGGGGAAGCCCCACACACTGGGGAAGCTGGTTGCGCACCAATGCCCGGACTTGAGGGGCAGAAGAGGGGGAAGGGGTGAACAGGCGACCAGCGCCAAGGCCCTCCAGGGCAAAGCAAACTGCCTCCTGGCTACTTTTACACCCCAGGTACATCTACGCCCTGCAGCGCAACACCATCCGCTAGAAACTGGAAGCAGCAGAGCACAGCAGGAAGGATAATTAACCTCGGTAACGAGGCTGCGCCAGCAGGACTGTGTCCTACCCGAGACCCAAGACTTTTGTGGGTCAACCCACTGCGCTGCAGCATCCCCTGCCTTTTCCCCGCTCCCTTGTACCACCGGCATCTGGGGCCAGCCCTGGCATGGCTCTCACACCTGTTTGGCCGAAGAAGATTTCTAATGACGACGCGGACCACGGAGCAGGGTCCAGGGCAGAGCCAGTCCTCTTGGCCCAGCTCCCAGAAAGCTCCCTGCCAGGTTTAAAAGGTGCTAAACTATTTAAAGAGGGGGGTGGGGGGAAGGCTAAAGGGCTTCCTTGCAGCTTGAAGACCCGTTTCTGGAGTCAGATTACAAGCAGCTTTTGGGATGGAAGCAAAGATCCTTCCGGTGCCTTGCTCCCCTCCCTTCCGCTCCCCCCTTGCACCTTCTCTTGCCAAGCTCCTGTGATGAAGCAGATCAGCAAAGCACTGAAAGGGCTTCTGGTATTGTCCCTAATGCTATAGAAAACAAGAAGAAAACATAGTTTTTTCACCTTCTTTTCATCCCTCTTGACTTATCACTCTTCTGATCTTCACTGGCTCCCCTTATTTTTTTTTTCTCTCTCTCCATTTCTATTTAGCCCGTCTTCTTCTCAACCCACACCCACAGCATATGGTACTGAGGGTCACTTAAGGACAAGGCCCTCCCCTGCCCCTGCTGCTTGAGTTCATCCTCACACCACTGCCAGGAACTGGCCATGGTGGAACCCATTCCATGAGCCGTGGCTATGAACATGGGGAGGGACAACACTTCCTTCCCAAGGAAGAAGCCGACTAAACAAGGCTGAAACTGGCTTTACTTTTTGGTGGGACACACTCAATGCAAAGCTGTTTTACCAGCCTGGGCACTGCATAAATACCAGGGGTTTTTTTTTTAGGCAGATACTTTTTTCCCATTGTCACAAAATCCAGGTGAGGAACCATCACTCTTTGACCAAACCCCAATTGCATGAGGAGAAGTTGGGTCACCTTGTCTGCTGCTGGAGGAAGAGATCAGTAACCCCCAGTGCCACCAGCAATCACACCGCTCCACTGCCTGAGCAGAAGACAAGTGGCATGACTTCACACATGAGAAGTAAGTCTCGAGGGTTAAACAAACTAAGTTTGCTGGAGGAGTTATTCTATTTTTCAACAACAGACAGAAAGCCAATGGCCTGCCCAAGAAGACCAGTAGTTGTCCTGACTGAGCACTCCTTCGGTTGTGGGTGGCAAACGACTTAAATAGCCATGGGCAACCTCACCCTCCCCTTTTGGATTTGGAGGAGGGGCAGCTTGAAACAGGTCCCTCCCTCAGTAACCCAGGTGAAAATAAAACGATGTTCAACCAGAGAGCAGCCCTGAAATTTGCCTGGTGTTAGATTCTTGCTTTAAAATTCAATCCCAAATGTCAAAGCCCTGGTCCTGCTAGTGACAAAGAAAGAGGCTATTGAACGACAAAAGTACCTAAATGTTTGAAGAACATTTTAGTCCCCACAAAATGAAATTGCTGAAGGAATTTGCACAGCTTCCCGCAGTCTAGTTACTGAATTACTAAACCAGTTTCTCCCAACCACTTACAAAGCAAAATTATAATCAACTGTAGGATCTGGTATTATGAGTACTCAAGAATGAGCTTTTACAAAATAGAAGCTAAAAGGTTTGCAGATCTGTTTCACATCTGCGACCCAGATATAATCAGCTCCTTCTCGTTCCCTCTTTTAAAGCATGCCCACAGCATCTGACTCGTGCTGAAGAGAGGTCCAAAGAGCTAAAAAGTTCCGAGTGGCTCTTAAAACTTCCAGAGAGGCTGAATCAAATGTGTTTCATCAAGAACTCCCTTCTCTCTGCATCCACTTTTCATTTATGCTACCTTTTCAAGGAGAAAGAAAAAAAAAAAAAAGACTACAAAGACTGTAGATGTCTATGCATTTGGAAGCCTGATTTTTGCCTTTGGAAGAGACTTTAAATGTTTCAATTTACAGAATAGCATCATCGCCTAGAGCTATCTGTGGTGTCTCTGTTTTTAAAACCTTTGTACCTTCATGTTTCTAAGGGTGCTGGAGGGAAAAACCACACCCTGTTCTCCAAGGTCTCTTCCCCTGCCTTCGCATTGCAGCCTCCTTGTCTTACTGTCTCTCTCGAGGTTTTGCTCCTTCCTCTGTATTTCGATATGTAAGCAAGGTGGGCGCACTGAGCTATTCTAAATGCACATCCACAAGGCAAAAGTTATCTCCCTTCTTCCTCTTCTAAATTGTATTTAGTGCTGCCCACATGGAGCACAAAGACTGCTTGTTCCCTTTGTCTTGGCCCCACCAGCAAACAACCATTCTCCTCCTCCTACGGGCAGGACCCACGGGTTTTTGGGAGGCCTGCAAGCAGCAGTACTGCTGCATGAGGGCTCTTGGCGTCCCCAGGTTATTTGCATTAGCTGAGCTGGAACCAGAGCAAGCCCCAAGTCATGTACAGAAGTGGCCGTCTTCACCCCGTTCAGCTCCCCAGATTTTAGAGGAAGGGAAGATCAGCTCAGGGTTTTGGAGACGGCAGTCCTGCAGCAGCCCCCAACCTGCTCACAGCCCACTGTATAAGCAGTAGCCAGGAAAAAACAGCTCAAACCTTTTCCGAGTTCGTTATGGAGGGGGACAAGGAGATGGGGAGAAACTGGAAAACAGCTTTCTTCCCGCTTGAGGTACTCTCCATTTCACTAGCAACGTGTCAGCATAAACCCACATGCACACTCACAGCAGGGCTGTAAAGCTTGTTACAGCATTTCAAAGCAACCCGGACAGCCTTGTTGGTAGATAGTGATTTATGCACATGCAGTCACCCCACTACACCGTCCCTACCTACATCTGCAGGCACGTTATGCTCGCTGCTCTCCCTTCTCTCAGCACCTCCTGACCCGGCAGTGCACGGATGCACACATGAAAAGGGAACAGACACCCCTGCACCAGTGGATTATCTGTCAGTACGGGAAAGGACTGTAACCTAAACCCATCAAACCTTCCCAGTCCAACATAAACTCAGGAGGGGCGCTGAAAGACAAATCAAAGCGCTCCGCTTGGCCAACTCCCAGCGCGCCTTCCCTTCCTGCGCGCTGTTGTGAGACACCACGTCCTGCTGAGAGACCCCCTTCCCCTTGCACCCACCCCACCTGCCCCGAGCTCCAGCCCGCCCCCCCCCCCAGCTTGCCGCACATACTTTCCCTGGAAGCCCTCAAATCCAGTTCCTCCCTGTAGCTCCCAGCAGTTCAGGTCCGGGGCTGGGACAGCAGAGCCAGTACACAGCAGTGGGAGAAGCTGTTTTGGGGCTTGAAGCCCTGCCCACCTCGACAGTCAGATGTTTTATTGAACTACTAATTCAGCTAACAGTATTGTACGGTAAGGTGTTGCTAGTGCTTCACTCAAGGCTCTGGGGCCAGTCGCCTAAGGTGGCAAATTCCTTTCTTAACCCATTTGTTATAGCCTGACTGCATGCAGCCTCTTTGCCCCGTATCTCCCCACTGAATTCTCCAAAGCTGATGTCTTCTGACTGTCCGTAACTGCGAAGCCTGGTTCTATCACCTACTGGGGTCAATCGATCGTATTTCTTATGAAGCCACACTTCATCCCTGAGCCCTGCCCAGCATCAAATACATTTATCTGCCCTGGTGGCTGTAGCTTTGCTGTCTCGAGGTAGCTGCAGCCCTGTGCCCTCACGGCTGGCAAGGGCACTGCAGGACAGTCCTCTCCTTCCCAAGTGACCCCAGGCTGCTGCCTCCCTCAGGCGGAAGGTTCAGCACACCAAGTCCCTCCAAGCATTGCTGCATCCCCTTTCTGTCAAAGGCTTGGGTTGGTAACGCTTAACCCAACGTTGCACCTGAAGCTCCCTCGCACCTCCAAGACCCCTGCAATTTCAGCAGAAGACTTGGCCAAACCAGAACAGCACCCTCAGCTCTAATTTCTGCTGAGCTACGTGCCACAGCCCCTTATGATTCAGATACCTGAGCTCTGGGCGAAGGCCCGGGAAACTGGTCCCTCTAGCAAAGCCTGTTCCTTCCATCAGCTTCCACAACCCGCAGCAGGAGAGAAAGTGCCACAAACGGCAGCGATCGGGTGTTGATTCGGTATCAGCGTTAAGCCACAAATGAAACAGAGCGTGATGAACTCGCATGTAAAGACACAACTCTCAAGGCTAAGAGCCTAGGACGAGCCCATTATCTTGTCTGTGCCAAATTCCTGCTTCTTACACACCTGCAGCCAGCTCCCACAGTGTTTTTACCCGCACAGCTCCAGTCTGGCAAGTCAGGTCTTCCTCCGAGGGGCAGGAGGGGACCATCAATGGCTGCGCACCCACGGCAGGCTCCGCAGGGCGGCAGCGGCGTTATTTCCTCTCCCTGCCCACTTTCAGGAGCTGCACTGCAAACAGCCCAGGGCTGGGCACTGCCAAAGCACCAGCAGGATGAGGGGGACAGATCAAAAGCAGAGAGATCACGGAAGGGCAGGAGGCAGGACGGAGCACACGGCCATCCCACCCTTCCTGCTTCCTCCCGGGCTTTAGTTCAGTGCTCTGTAGCCTAAAAACATCCATCTCCTCCCCCCCTCCCCAAGCAGAGAATTACCCACGTGGACGTTTCTCTCCATCAGCGTTTATACGTGTGCTGCTTATCTCCACAACTGTTGCATTGTATTATTTTTTTTCCACCACCCAGCAGCATCCTGTGGATTTTTCCAGCAAAGCTACGGAGAAGCTCTGCCGAGCCAGAGGCCAGGTACTCCCCATTAAAAGGGGCTTTCCTGAAGAGGGGGTACCAAAGACAGTCTCGGAAAGGCTGCTTCCATGTTTTCTCGGACACAGCTGCCGGTTTTTCCCAGCTCTGGGCATGCTGGTGACGGAAAGGGGAGGTGGGGAGAGCTACACCCACGGGCGCTGCTGGGGCGAGATCCCCGCACGACGTTAGAGCAGAAGGCAGGCTGGCGTCCACGCAAACAAGGAGCACTGGCTTTTCCTCCTCTCGCCACTCGTCCTCCCTGCCAGCTCCAAATAAGGAACTTTGCCACGAATCCGGCACTTCATAATTCATGTGCGAACGAGGAGGGAAGACAGGAGGCAGAAAAACCTGTTCCCACTCCAGTCATGGCACCCCCCCCGCCCCCCAGCTGCATTTGCTCCCCATCGTTTGAGATTTCAGGTGTTCAAAGCCAGTCTTTCTTCAGGAGTGATAAATGAGTTTGCATTTTACTGTGGCAGGGCAGATCAGAAAGGTCTAGAAGGAGGGTGACAAAAAGACAGCCTTCAAAGAGGTTAAGCCACATGTTTGCAGGGCCCCTCCCAGCCACCGCTAAGGAATGCTTGAAGGCCATTTCTTTTTTTTTTTTTTTTGCCTCTTTTTGTCTGAAAGGATAAGAGGAAGGAGTGGGACAATCGAATCTGGTTTCAGTTTATTTCCAGAATTTTACTGTACAAAATATGCAAAGTGTAAAACGGTTTTATGTTTCAGTTTAAAAACAACAAAACCCCATCCAGCTATAACTTAAGAGAACCCAGCTTGGAACAGAACAAGTTACTAGGCTAGACCCACAGTGCATTAATGTCACAGACACCAGGAATTTGCTTAAGTTCACAATTAGAAAAGAACAGAAAGACCATGTACCCTTGCAGTTAAAAGTCACATGTGCAAAGAGGGGGGGGAGGGGGCGGAGAAAGAAATGCTGGTTAGTGTCTATTAATTAGAAAACCTTGGCAAAACCCATCTTACTATAACAGAGTTTGTGTAGAAAAAGAGTATTACACAGTGATTAAAAGAAGGTGAGGGAAGGGCATTCGCTCCCACCCCCTTCCCCAAGACACGGTAACGCTGAATCAAAAGAAACAGGCACAGAAGAGTGTAAGATTCCTTCACAGTTAACGCCTGTGCAGGTAGCGAGCCACAGCATCCCCCCCAGTGCACGCTGGAGGAGATAGATAGATACCCCCAAGCTTCGTTAGCGCTGGTGAGAGGTGCCCGGGAAGCGTCCAGAGGGAAGGATTCCCTCTCTCGGCAGAGCACACCCCGGGCAGGGATGGTTGCCCACAGGGCTTCGGTATGGTACAGGGATAAAAAAGTAGTCTCTTGGAGGGATGCGGAGGGGCGGACGATGCCAGCCATACCGCTGGTGCTGCGGGAACCCAGCTCAGGAGTACCCCAAAGCGATCCGCCTCCCATCACAGAGCAGCTGTCGGAAACGGCAACTTTTGGTCATCATCTATCGGAGGCAGCAGCCTGGACGCAGGAGGATGCATATTCCTGTAGGAGACTTCATGGCCCCAAGCCATCTCTTTTAGGAGAACAGAAATTTGCAGGGGGTTTAATTTATTTTTTTTAAAAAAAAAAAAAAAAAACAAAAAAACAAACCAAAACAACCAAAACCAACCACCACCCAGCAGCTCAATCCCAAAAGCGCTTCCTTCTTAACACAGTTTAAAACACTGAACCACCAAGCCTGGCTTGAGGCTTTAGCCATGTACAATGCACACATCTATCAGGGAAAAAGCACACAGACACACAAGCTGAACGAGGAAACAGACGTCTGCGCATGAACAGGTCTCGTGAAACCTCTCACACGGCAGGGCAGAACCGAGGGCAACTGAAGAGCAGAGCCTGGGAGCAGACTACGGCATTTTTGCAAAAGACTGGAAGAGTTTTGTTTTACCTTTGAAAAGGGCAGATTTACAAGTTTTGGTAAGCAAGATGAAATTGGCTTGAACAGGTTTCCACGTTTAGCACGGTAGGGATCTTTCCATTTTCCTCAGCAGCAAGTGTTGGAAGCGAGCACATCTCAAACAAGACTTTTAAAAGCTACTTATGCAGGGCCAGCTTCAGAAACTGCTTCCCCACAGCTTTTGGCATACTTGGCAACAGCCGATTCCCAAGGCTTTGCATGGAGATTCCCATCCCAAAGGAAAAGGTTAAGAGGCTCCGATTTGTTCAGACCTCCCCTAAATTCGCACCTTATCATGAGCTGCCCCCAAGCTCCAAGCTGTAGCCCCAGCACCTCCCATCCCAGTGGATATTTGCTCTGCCTCACTATGGAACTTCAGGGAAAAACATGGGAAGGGGAGGATGGGAGCTGGAGTGACTGAAGTGGCTGGAAGGAAAACTTTTAGAGGCACAAGTCAAAAAAATAGCTATAGCAGAGGCTGAAAAAAGATCTGCCTTTCTCTGCAATATCCTCCTTCCGCAGGGGAATCGCTCTTGAAGGCACCCAAGACAACGCCAGAAGCAGAAGCTGGCCTTGCTCTGCAAGCAAGCTGCATCACACCACCCTTTCCATGCGCGTCCATCCCACCCCAGCTGCCCTGCTGCCTACAGGGGTGGGTGGGTGGCAACGTCTCACCTCCACAGGGTGAAAAACTGGTAGTTGGAAGCAGCACCCCCACCTCCCCAAGCTGACCACAGGGACTCGTTGAGGGACCACACGCACGCTATTGAGAGGAGCGCTAAAATGCTCACGCTTCTCAGAGCACTGCAGCCACGTGACAATGAGGGGCTAGGAGGTGCGCTAATAACCTTCACACAGCCCCAGTTAGAAGGCTGGCAAGGTATTAAGGGTCTGATATCCACCCCTAAACTCCTAAAAGCTGTAAGAAGTCTGAATCTTTCACTCTTTAGCTATGAAAGAGAAAGCCAGCCTTCGTGGGAACCCACAGCCACTTCCATCTGCTCCGTAACAGTTGAAAGTCTTAGCTGCATCTGGTTTTGGAACATCTCAGCATGGTTTTGCATTTAGGCTGTAACAAATCCGAGCGCTAAAAACCAAAGCCTTTAAAGTATCCAAGCAGCATATTTGAGAGTCATAGGAAAAACGCCAAATGTGGAAGATAGGAGTGGGGCAACACCACTCCTGGCTAGGCAACACGGCACCTTTAATCAAGGATGTCCAGTGCAATGATATCTAAGGAGGACACTGTCCACTTCAGCACAAACAGGGTTATCTTATAAACCACTTGAATTCTAAAAAAAACAAAAACAAAAACCAAACAAAACCAAAACAAACCCCCAACAATTCCCAGCCAGGTATGAGCATCCAAGGCTGGGAGAGAGGAGGGAGAATATGTGCAAGGAGACAGTGCAGGATAGGAGAGGCATTCGGAGGAAAACAGCCTGCACTTGGCTGGCAAACCCTACAAGCCTTATTTATGCTCAGCTCTTGGCAAGCTCTGCAGAAGTAAGGACTGCAGGATTTTGGATCAGCGCTTCATTCCCTGTGACTCGATTCTTACTCATTAGCTGGCTATAAACAGAGTTAAACAAACCAGCCTGCTCCCACTGCTCAGTATTTTTATGAAGAGTCTGAATTCCTATAGATGCCACAGATCCATCTGTGGATCTCAAAGCACTTGATGACAAGTTGGGAGTTTAGCCCCACAACACCCCAGTGAGGTAGGTATGACGGCGGTCCCCTGATTTTGCGTGGCGAGGGGAAATAAGAGAGACCCCCCCAAAATAAAAATGTCATTAAAAACCCCAACAAAACCAGGGAATACTCAGGAGTCCCAATTTCCCCTTTGAGTCTGTCCTCACCCCTAAGGTTTATCTCTAAAGAGGTGGTTTGAGAGGCCAAGTCCTCTCCTTCGGATTTCATCAGGCAAAGCACCCACGCTGCTCACACAGGGAAGCGCATTTAATGTAGGAGATGGCCCCCACTGAAGGTATCCTTCTCGGCAGCAGGCAGAAAAGGCAGCGCTGAACCACAGCACACAGATGAGGAAGCAGACGCAGAGCGAGCACGTGCCGCTTCTGTCTGGTTGTCCATGTGTTTAAGGATTCAACGCAATTAAGACATGAGTTTCCTGAGCAGATACTGACAGAAAACCACCCTTGTCGGGGAGGGAAAAGGAAAGGAAATCCTGGGAAAGTAAGGAAGTTTTGCAGGTGTCAGAGACAAGGTGCTCTCATGCACATGGCACACCCAAGCCCCTGGCGAGGTGGTTCTTGTTCTGGCTTCACAGAAATGAGCCAATTCAGCCACAGGCAGTAGCCTCCACACAGGTATAAGCGCTCCATAGTCTCCCAAGCTACTCCCCGTCTCCCCCACCTTGCTGGTTATGCACATCATAAAAGCCAGAGACAGGCATCTTTAGGAGAGCCAAGTGTGAGATGCTATATGCTCCCCTTCCCTCTCCCCCCCGCCAAGGAGGGAATAAAATAATCTATTTTTTGAAAAATAAAATACTGCAAAGGCCACAGTCAATAAATGAGTCCCCATATGGACTCCCAGAAAGCCTGACCTAGAAAGAAACCCAAACACTAAGTTTAGAGAAGGGAAAACTCTACCTGCTTCCCATCCTTTAAGGGACTGATCCCACCACGTACCGTGCCATCTGGTTTCTTCACAACCATGTCCGGCACATTACATGGAGAAGACAGGATCCAGGTGACTACCACACACTTGTAAGAAAGGTGCAGGAGACTGCAGGTGTCACTTGGATGGCGAATCACCACTTTGGACCCTCACTCACCAGGGTGCTCCCCTGATCCCAAGAGGACTATTTGCAGGTGCTGTTGGACACGCAGCTCCATTGCTGCTGAAGGTGGAAGAGGTCGGACCCCCTGCCCTGTCCCCTGCATCCCTGCTTAAGGTGGCTGCTCCCTCCCACTGGCTCGTGGTGGGCACCGTCAGCCCACACCAGCCATGCCATGCAGGACCGGCAAAGCCCCGCTCCCTGCTCTTAGCCAGGCCACCTCGCACTGGTGGGAGTGGGGGGCAGCCCCACAAGCTGGTGAAGGAGCCCAGGGAAGGCCTGGGGAAGGCCAAAGGGGATGGGAAGGGCTGTCACAACTCCCCTCGGAAGATGATGCACCCTGGCAGCGAAAGGCACTGGCTAACGTACCTTGCTGAACTGGGACCTTCTGCGTTAAGACATCTGTATGGAGGGCAGGTCAGATCCTGCCTGACAGAGACATTTGCAAGGCAAAAGACTCAGGGGGTGGGGGTAGGGGGAGAATGAATCTAGCGTTTGCATGCACACACGCAAATTTACCACCACCAGAGCAGGGGGGCTTCTTGGAGAAACCTGCCTAAAGGCAGGTCCCTGCCAGCCTTGGAGATGGCTCCAGAGTCACACGATGCCCTGTGCTGGCAATCTGACTTCAGATATCACTTTAGGGTCATCATTAAAAGCAAACCTTTCAAAACTCTGCAAACTTCAGACAACAAAAGTCATACACGAAAGCTGCACCGATAGGCAAAGGTGGCCTTACAAACCAAACTGCAATCTAAGACCTACACAACCCTCACAGGAGCAGGTCCCGGCACTGAGCAGAAAGTCCTGCAGTACAGAAAGCCCAAGAAAGGCAGGCAGATTTTCAACATTCAGACGTAGTTTGGTATTTCTTAGCTATAGCTGAAGGTGTACGGTGGGGAAGGACACACTGCAGTGTTTCCCAAGCACAGCAGTTCTCCAAAGCAAGTGCACGTGGCAAAGATCAGCCCTTCCCTGGCTCCTCTCCTCAAGGAGGGAAGTGCTTTTCCCCTTCTTTCCTCCAGATGCACTTGACGCCAGCTGGAGAGGGAGAGGCGCATTCCTACCTGCACCCCCCTTCCCCTCAAAGAGGCCGTCAGACATAGGGAGGGTCTGTGATTTATCTGAGGAGGAGCCAGGTACCCACCTACCCTGTCCCAGTGCAAATACGCAGCCCTTGCAGGTGCAAAAGTAACTGGCGGTAAGGCAGACCCCGAGGGGACTGTGACTAGAGGAACACATTGGGAAAGCCAGGCAGCAGGGGGCAGAAACAGGGAGCCCTGGGAGTGCCCGACACAGATGCGGGCAAACAGGAGAGAGGGAAGCAGGTGAGAGATAACAGGGAGCTGTGCCACGCAGAACAGTTTCACTAAAAAGCACTAGTAAAAACAAAAAATAAAATTAAAGAAACAGAAGCGCTGCAAGATGGGCTGATCCAGTTGAAGACAAACAGCTTCAGAGACACAGAGAGAAAAAACACACCCCGCTACTCTCGTACAGGTCCAGCACTGACAGAAGAGGGCACACAGAGAGGAGGAAAAGAATAAAAGTCTTCAGTCTCCAGAACAGGTGGCTCACAGAAGCAGCCCTCTCGCACCCGTTCTTTGATGCCCTCTCCTCCCAAAGCGAACAGGGACCAAAAAAACTCCCCCTGTGCAAGGCAGGTTTCTAGTGCGGAGAGGTGAGCGACGCGCTCTCAAAGACAGCGACAGGTCGCAAAAGCAGAGACGCAAAAGCGCAGGCGTGCGCATGGCGTAAGGCAGCGCTCCAGCAAAAATACCGATGTTGCAATCGTGCGGAGAGAGAGAGAGCGTGAGATTTACAGTATGCCTAGAAAGGTGGGGGGGGGGGGGTAAGAAAAAAAATCTGTTCTGTCTCCAAGGCTGAGCTAACTGAGCCAAGTCACCCTGTCGCCTCTTAAGATATTTCTTTCTAGATAAGACAACCCAACTCCCCCCTCCCCTTTCCAAATAAAGTGCAGATGGTCAAATATTACTGGTCCATCATCTGCCAGTTTCAGTCAGCATTGGGGAAATTAAACCCAAAAGCACAATATTGAAAAAAAAATAAAAATCCCCAAACAACCCACCCTCAAAATCCCTTAGACTGAAGTCTCAGACTGTAAGCGGAGGACAAATTTATGAGATTTAGGGTCTATGAACTCTTCCGAGAGTTTGATGAAGGGGATTTTCTTCACATTAACAACAAGGCTGAAGTCCAAGCACTTGAGGACAAAAACAATGCCGTCTTGTAACCCGCTTGTGACCGCTTCCTCGCTGACAAGCGTCCACTGCTTGGAGAACCAGCGATCCCTGTCGTACTGGAGGGTTGGGCCCGGGTTGAGGTAACGCTCCAGGAATGCCTGCCAAGAGAGGCACACGCGTTAGTGCTGGCCCTGCAACTTACTCTGTGTCGATGCTCTCTTCCCATTCCCAGGCACAGCTCCATGCGCATGGGCTTGCCATGCTGCAAATGGCTTCAGCATCCGTGCTTCAGGAGACATCCTCTCCCTAGTCCGTCCCAGCTTTTCAGACACCAGGAGCAGACACAACCAGCAGGAGATCCTCTTTCAATCCATCCCAGCAAGCTTGCAAAGTTATGGCCCCAACTTCTGCTGTCAGCACTGCCATCCAGCAGCAGCTCAGTAGAGCAGACGACATTTCTCCCCCACCAGCCCCATAACCCATCCCAAAATTGCAGTGCCAGAAAGGCAGGTGGGACAGGTGGCCTTCCTTTCTTCAGGCCAACCTAGAGGTGGAAAGCAGAGGTTTCCATGTTTGCAGCCTGACTGAGGCTGCAAAACTGAAAGCAGAACAGAGAGCGCCGTTTGATGTCGCTTGAGTTTTAAAGTCTCCTTTGCAGTCTAAATGGCAGCAGAACTCCCCCCTGCATACCAGGGTGAGGTCCCAGGTGGATCCCAGTAAGACGGTGCTAAGCCCCATCTCTTGACAGCATTTATGCTCTTAGCGTAGTAAAGTCCTGGGTAAATGCCCGGTAGTAAATTCTTGCATTTCTAACCCTTCTCTAGGATTGTGGGGTGTTCTTGGAGGTGAAGGTGGAGAGTGGGAGGGAGATCGTGTGACCCGTTTCCCTCATCATTCAGTCCCTCCCTGTGTCTGCAAGTCAACAGTCACAGTCAAGGTGCGAAGCAGCAAACTGACATTTGAGCAAGTGGCCCATAAATTAGAAATGCTCTAAGAAGCGGTCCAAAATGCAGCACTGTAGAGGGGTGGGGGGGGGAAGGTCCTTTGCAGGTTGCCATCTGCATCATGTCATCATGCTGCTACTGTGAGCCAGCTGGGAGAACATCCTGTGACTCCAGGAACAGGAGACTGGAGTCTTGGACACTCCTTTGGTACTCCCTCTGCTGAACTGGATATGAGAACAATTATCTCATAAGCACTTTCAAATAGAAAGAGACAGATGACGATGTAGAGGAAACATTACTTCCTTTTAAGACCTGATACAACCTACAATGCACTGATCATATCACAGAGAGCAACCGTAAAAACCTCTGCACACCTCCCCTGACAATTTTCTGTTCTGCATGTACACACAGATGTGCCATCCCTTTCTCCCTCCTTCCTGCACCAATGTTAGAGAAAGCATTACCTTTGGTGTCATGTTGTTGGTGATGCAGAAGGACAAGTGTTGCAAGATGCTCTCCATGCTGTGGTACTGTTGCTGGCGGGTGGTGCGAAGGTACTTCTGCAGAGCTCTTGCCATGGAGGGAAAGATTGCCTGGGCTGCTTCTCGGGGGTCCATCATCTCTCCTGGAGCTTTCTGCTGTTCCTCTGCCTGGAGGCGTTTGATGTGAGTGAAAGCCTCCTCTACTGCAACCACAAGCCTGCAGAAGGAAAACCAGCACAGAAAGAGTCACAACAAGAGAGGTAGGATGGGTCTGTGGTTAAGGCAGAGCCTAGGAGTCAGGATTTACAAGCTCCTATTCCCATCTCTGCCACTGACTCACTGCCTGCCATCACACCATTTACATAAAATCTTCTCTACTGACAGTCTGAGAGGCAGACAGCAGCTTTTCTTTCCTTGCCCAAGCCGTCCAGCAACTGAGGGCCATAAAACAGGATTAAGACTTTAAAAGCCTGAGTGTCGTACTTGGTTCTGCCAACACAGCATAAACATCAGCTACATGAGTTAAACAAGACACAGCTGCCCTTGGGTTTAATGCACGTCTCTGAAAACAACGGTTCCAGCATACAGTACTGCAGCATGAAGCGTAAGGACGGGCAAGCAGTGAGGAAGGGGCTGGCTATAGCCTAGCATGACCCAGGACACAGACTGCTCCGTGACTCTCTGTGCTCAGAAGCTGCCATCCGCTCCGATTTACACCACCTGGGTACAGACCTTGTGCCACCGAATGATTGTTCTGCACCCCTCCACTCCCGCCTTCACTCCTAACACTGAAGCTACAGACATCCTCTGCAAACCATTCCCCTGTTGGCACAGGTGAGCAAACACTAAGACCACACCATAGGAAGGCAAACAGATGCCAAACGACACTTGCAAGCATCTAAGGACTAAGGAACAAGCGAGGGCCTACGCTGCAGTAAGTGAGGAGAAAGCAATGATAGTGGGAGAGCCACCCAATAAAACTCTTTTAGCCCTCCAGACAGGACTTGTTTCACACTAAATTTCCACTCAAGTCACCAACCACTGTCCACACTGCCCTGAACACCCAAAGCATCTTAAAGCCAGGGGAAGCTGCGTCACGACCAGCAGAGGTATAGCATACTGCATTCAGACTATATATGAGGAACAGCATGAGAAGCCCTCATCCCTGCCCATTTTGTTTAATTTGGCTTGGGAGACGTGGGGGGTGGAAATCAGTTTCTAATCTCCTCACGTCTTTTTGTTACCGCTCTGACCTTTCTCCTTTGAAACATCTGGCCTGGTCCTCTAGTGACTGATGATTTTCCTCTGACTAAGCAGCTGTTCTAACCAAACTCGGCAACCAAGGGAGCTGTGCGCGAGTTACGATGCTACACTGCATGGAAAGGAACGTTTAGTTTCCTATTGCTCCAAGGCTGGAAGAGAGCCCAAAAGACAACGGCTACGGAGCACAGGTCAGACCGGAGCAGGCTATGGGGGGAGACACTGTGCCAGCACTTTCCTGATGAAATATAAACTGCCAAAAGAAAACACAAAACAAGACAGCTCCTTCCAGTTACGGCACATTCCTTCCAAACACAGCTCAGTTCAGGGGTGCCTGCCTGTAAGCAACTTGCCTCAAACTGTTAGGTACGTTAACTACAAACTGTAATTAGGTTCCAGAGCAAATAGAGGCACTATCGCAGGTCACCTCAACAAAGCATCAACTCTGCAGCCCATGTGCGACTGGCAGGAAACATACCTGTGTTCCAAAATAAAATGCAACCAGTTCTGGTCAAGCCTTTCCTCCCCAAGCCCCTGAAAAGGGAAAACTGCCCCTTTTAGTAGTCTGCAAACACAAATATTCTCCTTGCCCATGAACAGGCAACACCAAGTGCTCCACCGATCCTGCCCCTGGATTACTTGTGCTGAGACGACAAGCCTGGGCATGGGGAAAATAATGGGATTTCCTACAGTAAGTAACTACAGATTTGTCAAGCACTGGACTGCTCCCTAATCCGTGACATTGCCATTAGCTTATCCGGCATAATATACATGAGCTCCGCTTTATGCACGTTCTTCAGATAATTCCAGTTGCAAGCTGTCACTGTCCCTTGTGCATCTGGGTTTCGTATGCTTCTTTGCTGTGACAGATTTACAGCCAACCCCCAGCCCTTAACCATGGGTGTCCCCCGCCTCGTCAAGCCCCATGCGACTGAGTCTTGCAGCACCAAGGAGTGGCACCTGGGAAGGAACATTTTTACCTTGCACGGCGTTTTTTCACTCGGCGCTCGTGGTCGGCCTCTTCATAGTAGAGTTCGTTGTGACTGGAGTCCCGGCGACGGGCTGCGGCTGCAATCATGGCACGGGACTGCCCTGAAGCATTGTTACCTGGGCCTTTGAGAGATGAGGACAAGCAAGATGCAGACAAGAAAGGTGGCATTAATGCCACAGGAATGGGGCTGGGACAGACCAGCACCCCACAGCATCTGTCACAAGTGCTGTGCGGCTCCAGCCTTCCCAGCCAAGGCTACAAACCCTTCCCAGGTCCTCAGGAGCTCTAACAGAAACCTTGCTAGACAGCACAGGCTTGCAGAGGGGGCTTTGGCTTGTGGACGAGGGAAGTTAGTTGGGATGAAGGATCTCACGCAACGTACACAAAGGCAGAGGTGAGGTGTACATGCCAAGGATGCAACTTACCACCCATTATATATGTTTTCAGTTTGAAGGCAAAGGCAGCTGGCACACACCGCATTTCAGCAACAAGACAGTGTGAGAGCACGAGAAGGGAGGAGTTGGAAAGGGGAGAAAGACAAACACAAGAACATCAAGAGACATGAAGATGAACGAATGAAAGCCAAGCTCCAGACAGTTACACGCAGAGAGGACAAACAGGATGCAGAGGCAGCGGGGTCACCTTTAGAAAAAGCATAGGGTTTTCCAGAAGGGCAGATGCTGTCAGAGCAGCAGTCCTGCAACAGGGTAGGCTGGGGACTATATTCGTAGTAGCTCCTCAAGGCTCTCAGAGAAGTACCTGCCATTAGCATTTCTGTTGCTGTTAACGGATCCTACACACCTACCGGAACAGGGAAGCTGCACCTGGACAAGCGACAGAGCTGTCTGCTACAGGACCTTAACTAGTGACCCTAAAATGCAGTAGTAGGTTCTGCGGTTCCCCCATGAAGCTCACTTCTCTGGCTGGTTGGGCAGAGAGGGGAGGAAAAAAAAAAAAAGTCACTCCAGAAGAGTCTACCAACCTGTTTATCTAGATAGAAGATAGAGGTGGGTCTAACCAGAGGGACAAAGGAGAAATCTAGGACAGTCTCCAAACCACCAAGAGCTGCTTTTCTGACTAACTGCTCTGAAAGCCCACGCTCTCAAGTGGCAGTGGTCAAGGCCAATCAATTGCACAGACATGCTTAAAATTGTTCTGCTCATCCAAGGGCAACTTGTTCATTTTTTCTTAAAAAGCACAAACCAGATTCCAAGACAGAAGCCTGAAGCTCAGCAGTGGGAAGGACGAGCATTCACACAGACAGCTTCTTAAGAGTCTAAACGCTTCAGACACTGTTTGACAGCCCTGAAATGGAGGATATGACTCAAGGGAGACACTAGCTCCCAAATTTGGGTTAGAACTGCAATTGGACTTGTTGACTATGCCTGGTGATGAAAATCCTGGTTTTGAAGGTGAGTCTCGCCATTCCGTATAAGAGAGATTACTGCAAGATGTTTCTCCTTCCTGGCTACTCCAGTATCAAATACGAAAGCTGCCAACAAATTAGGCTGCCTTAATAGCATTACTGTCTTTTCACATGGAGGGTGTAAGAGACTGTCAGGATGCCAACGTAAGCTGCAGCCAGAACTATGCTCCACTTCATAAAATGGATGGGAATCTTCTTAAGGACATGCCTCTAAGCCTGAGATTTCCACATCCACAAAGGCAGCGGCATTGCACAAGGAACAGCCCAGGGAACTGGTACTGCTCCAGAAGGGAAGGCACAAGTTTTCAGGCCCTGGCAGGCTCATGAGCTTGACACTTAGAAAGGCCTGTCAGCCACATCTGGAGCTTACTTCTGGTTCCTTCTCTTACAACAAAGTTTTGTGAGCTAGCAGCTCCTAAGCCACTAACACTACCAGACTGGCAATTTTTCCTCCGAGCTTGGGAGTCCCAAGATCCCAGCAGGTGCTGCAGGGGCAGGGACCCTGCCACCTCCTGAAGAGATGCTGCAGCATCTCTTGAGAAGACAAGCCAGCTACTAAACAGAATGTCACACCCTGCAGCCAGCCTGGTGGGGCCGCTGGGTTTGAATGGTGTGCTGACACCTGTGGGATTGGGAAGCCCTCACTTTCCACACACCAGGCCTCATTGAGAGCGAGCAGCTGGAATGGAAGATTTCACCTCTAGGGAGCGCAGGGCAAGTCTGTTTGCTTGCCCTCTTCAACTCATCTCATTCTCTCCCACCTGAGAGCTTCTTCACTCCAGGGCAGCGGGGGACACACAATGAGCAAGGCTGCCCCTCTCCCTCACCCCTGCTTCCATTCACCCCTTCCCCTGTCAGGACAGGGACCTCCAATTAATTTTACAGACTCGGGAGTGCTGGATCAGGTTTAGGGAAATGCTTAGAATAAGGTCTTTAAAATTTCTGAAGTCACCAACAATGCAAAAAAATTAAAAAAAAAATTAAAAAAACCCATAAGGCACTGGAGCTTTATTGAACGCAAAACAATCATGTCTCATGTTTTCCCACGTTTATCATGCCTGCTTATCACGCCTAGCTTTCACTGATAGGGTTTAAGAGTGTCAAATGATTAAGTCCAGTTTTCACTGCTTTGAACGTCCACAGGGATCCACCCAGCCATCCTCCCACAGACCTCTACAGAGCCCAAAAATTTGAAACAGGTTTGCAGAATGGCAAAGCTCAAGGGGGATAGTTATCTGTCTCTGAATTTCCACGAACTGCTTAGCGTCACGATGACTTGGAAGCATGGCCATGCATAAGCCAGGCATAGCTAATTTACTGCTAAGGCTGCTGCTTCTTCCCACATTGGTATCAACCTCCTTCACTTTCCTGAAGGCTGCCTGCGGAAGAGGCACGGTAAATGGCTGAGGAACTCATTTAGGTTAAAAGTTGTGTTTATTGTACTAGCACAACCAAGGAGATGACCCAAGGGTGACAAAAAGCAGAGGCTGCCTAAAACAAGCAGCGGTGCTGAGAAGTGCTTGTCAAGCCACATAATAATTAAGCCTGACCAAAACCTTGGCCGTTTCACCTGGCGAAGACAAAAGCTTCATTGTGGGCTCAACACATCTGTAAAGTCATCTGGAACCGGCAAACTCAGCACCGTTAGGAAGATTTCCAGCAAGAGACAAGGATTTGGCAAAGCAAGAAGGTGAGAATGTGTGCATAACAAAGCATAACGCCAACCCAGCCCTTCCCCATCCCACCCAGTCTCAGAGCCTACATTTCACCTCACCTACCATCAACATTGTAGACTTTCAGGCCAGCCATGTGCTTGGCTGCACGGGATTTGGAGGCTGTTAACAAGGCTGGGTTGTAGACTGTGAAATCTTTGTAGTAATTTTCCAGAACCACCAGTGCAGCTCGCTGGATGCTAGGGAGAAAAGAAAAAAACCAAAACAAAACCAAAAACGTAAGACAAAACCCCCCAAAATGCAACAAGTTCTTTTGTTTCATTAAAAAAAAAAAAAAGAAGAAACAGTCACATTATTTGGAACGGGCTGCCACGCCCACGGCATTAGGCAATGTACAGAATATTAATTACTCTCTCTGGGACTAACATTTCATCTGAGATGCAAGATAAACGTGTCTGCCCTCACCTCAGTGAGCGGATGACAGGGAATCCCTAAACAAGGGCAGCACAACCAGAAGCGCCCAGGCTGCCCGCAGCATGGGAAACTGCAGAAGAAGAGCTCAGCCCTCCTCGGCAGTACGATAGCTGCAAAGCAGAGTCTTTGCCCAGGCTGAAGACCGCAGCACCACGCTGGTTTTGCTGTAGCCGGCTGGCTCAGGATGGAGGGACTGGCTCAGGATGGCTGCTTTTCCCTTTGAGTCATTTCCAGCCACACCTCGCAGCTCCTCAGGTCTCCTCCATCCCAGCACTGACAAGAGCCCAATCTCTTCAGCTTTCACAGCAAGATAAGATCGCTGCCTGAGGAGTGCTGCTGCTGCTTGTTAAATCCCAGGCAAGGGACAGAATAAGGAGCAGTGGCGCTCCCTCCCTCCCTTTGAAGGGATGCCGCTCCATAAAATAATGACACACGGGAGCAAAACAGCACACGCGCCAGCAGCAGGAAAGGCTCGACCCAGAGGTATCTTCCTTTGCAATCATTTTGAGAACAGCGAGACAGATGTCTGTAGGCACTGCTACTAACAAATAGGACTGTATTTCAAAACAAGCCAGAGCTATGGTATTTAAAAATGCCAGCACACGTGCGGGATCTAGGACATAGCTCTCCCCACGTTGCTCTGGCTCTGTGCCCCGGCATGGCACTACGTCCGGCTGGCCGTAGTATTCTCAGCAAATCGCCAAGATCACCGATTCAGTCAGCTGGAGTTTGCCAAGAACCCACGCTTTAAATTCATTTTGAACCCACAAAAATTACAAGGGAACTGCCAACACATTTGTTGCCAGTTAATTGTAAAGTTCACACTTACCAACAAAGCCTCTCCTAAGGAAAGCAACCAAGTATTCTCACACATGTTACAACATAGGAAGAAAACATTACAAGGATGGTAACGTGGGAAAATAAGACATGAACAAATTAAGACCTAAATTCAATTCTCAGCACTACCACCAATTCAATGCACACTCCCAGAGGAGCAATTTAAATGTTCCTGTGCCTTGTGCTAATATTAAACTTTTGCATCACACCCCAGTAATTTAAACACACACACACCCTTCTGCCATCCTCATTCTCCAGCTGCCCCCCCCCACCGATCACTGAATTAAGCGTAGATGCCAGCCCATTCACGAGATTCTGAGAAAGAAGAACAAACCCAGACTTGTTCACTGTGTACCTTCATCAGTCAGTATTACAGTACAGCGCCATATATTTCACTAGCTTTGTACCTTTAAGATGATGAATTTAGCTTTTGAAGCAAATTCCACCTTGAGCACCGTTTAGTGGGGTCTTTTGCATCAAGGTAGAGCATCTTAAAGAAGCTTTACTTTTCAGGCGTCAGTCCTTCCTATCTCCTCATATCAGGTTTGTTAAAAGCAACTCTACTTAAGCACTCAGCTACTGATATGGAATTAAAAGCCACTATTTAATCAAGGAAATAATCTTCCTTTAATGAAGTAGTAGAGACTGACCCACTGCCACACACGTGTAGGTGCTGACACAGAAGAAGTGAAAGCCGGTTTATTTCTCCCTGCCAATCTTTTGATTTCTACCGTGAATTTGCTGCAGCTTAGAACCAAAATTTCATAAAAGAAGCCGTGTGGCGGCAGCACATATTCCCCCTTCCGACTACATTCAAATATGAACGAGTTTTTCCATGTCCAGTTCCCAGGAAGGTAAAACTCCATAGTTTCATCTCAAAACGCAACATTTGGAAAACTAGGATCAACTGAAAACAAGAAGATAAAAATGAACAGAGTTATACTCTGCTAGTACACTGTGCTCATTTCAGGCAGCATTGGGACTTCCATCCCAGCAGTGGAGATGTTTGGAAGGTGCTCCACTGACCAACTAGCTCTATTAGGACAAAGCACAATGCTTCACAGGACAGAATCATTTATTTTAATACATACGCGTTTTCCCTGGACCCCACAGAGAACGTTAGCATCAGGACGACAGCTTTCCCCACCCACTACCCCTTCCATCCCCTCACTAAATAACCTACACTACCCCACCAATTCATTGGCACACGCACCCAAAATCCAAACGCTATAAAGCTTTTACATTGCAATAAGCAAGCATCATTGCCCTGAAAATTAAAGCCCAGCTATTTTTTGCTGATGCAAATCCAGCATAGGCTCAGTCCTGCACAAGAGATACCCCAATCACACAGAAGATCTGCTCTAAAGGGAGAGAACTGTAATTAAACATCAGTTTCCTAAATTTCTACCAGCCCATTCAGTCTCCCGTGTAGTCCATCCTAAGCATGCCAGGTTAGGAAGACTGCTGGACTGCAACTCTTAAAATTCTCTTTTAAAAGGGGTAAAAAAAAAAAAAAATATATATTAAAGAGAAGATGCTGCGTACAAGAAAATTAGAAGGGTCACAATAATTAGCAAGAGTGAGGAGAAGGCTGAATCAGAGCCTTCTGGGCTGTGTTGCTCAACCTCTTCACCCACATCAAGGGGAAGCCTCACCCTGCGCAGCGCAGGACGGCCAGCCCTGCCCCATGCGGGAGCTGTAAAGCAACAAGAACCACCACCCCCCCAAAACAGGCACAGCCGTCACAAGCCTGGCAGAAAGGGACCCAACACACTTGTGCAATACAGTGTGCAAGCAGGAGGGTAACTGGAAGCAATCAAACACCCAGAGCTTTGCTCCTGCTCGTTCCTCAGGGCTGCGAAACACTAAGGAATCCTGCTGCCTCCTCCCAGCAGAAATTCAGTTTTCCGGGACTTTCTGCTGCAAGGCAGACCCTCTGGCTGCCTGGCGAGCAAGGCGAGGTGGCCGCAGCAAAGCCTCCTCTCCACCCAACACGCCAGTTCCGATGGGAATGGAAACTGGCAGTCTTCCCGGGAGCCCGCATTCGGAGGCTGTTTCCTCGCAGAAGCGTCTCGGGAGGAGATCACCACCACCATGTCGGTCACTGCATTCACTCACCCCACGCTTCAGCAAACTCCGGCTTTCCTTGCATTTACAGCTTTATAAAAGAATGGGGAGGGGCAGGAAGAAAACGAACAGCGAGTCTCAATGCTTAATTGCCTGCTCGCAGAGGGTCAGAGCGAGGATCCTCCTCACGTCCTACACAAAGCGGGTCCGGCACACCAATATATTTCAGGCGTTGTGACAAACTACCGGCACACAGAAAAGCGTATCGGGACACAAAAAGCATTTCCATGCAACAGTTCAGACTCAGAAAACCTATAACACAACAAAAAAAACACAAAAAACAAACCACCAACTCTTGCACAGGCCAGTGACCGACTGTAAACCCAGTTTTCCTTTTAGGCAATATTGGTAAGGCTCTCTGCTCTGTTGCTTTGCATTTTGTGTGGTTGGAGGGTTGATGTGTTTTGTTCTGCTTTTTTAAATTATTATTATTATTACTACCCTGAAGAAGGCCATGTCACAGCACGCTGCCAACAAGGAAAGCAAACAAGCAAATCCAACAGAAGCACGGGGCACCTCAGTGGCATTTGGCAGCAGAGAAACACAGTCCTTTGCAAACAGCAATGAATTAACTTTTACAGGGCATCCAAGGAAGTGGAGGAGGGGACTATGTGACACAAAGGCAGCAATTATTGCCAATTTTTTTTTTTTTCCCCTCTAAAGGTAAGTCAGGAACAGTTTTGCCTGAATACTTGCTGCTACACGGGATTTCGATATTTGAGATCTTGCCATACTCTGTAGCTCAGAGGCCATTTTGGCTTTGCATTTGCTTTCTGTGACATAGCTACACCAACACTGAATTTGGCTTTTTTAGAGGATTTCCAAGAAAACAAGCCAGTGCTATACTGAAGCACAGCACAAGGAAAGAAGCCTGTTTATATAATCAAAACACCGGCTTTGGGCCCTGCCGGCTTCTAGAAAAATGGTTTTGACTTTTCTCAAGTGGTGGGAAAGGGTTAGCGAAAAAGAAAATAAGGAGGGGGGGAAAAAAGGGATTGAAGCCACACCTCTACGCTCAAAGTTGCCATTGGACACACTAGGGTCAAACCCAACCGGCTGCAGCAGCCATCATTCACATGGCTTTAGCAGTTTCAAGCTTTCCCGTAAGCTAGAAATGTCACTTGTCACGGTACTATACCAACCATCAGCCAGACACTGCTCGTCACTGAAGGCAGAGCAGTGCCCCACACTTCTCCAACAGGTACGGATATAAATGCACATCCAGAAAAGAGCTGCTTGCTACCAGAGCGCCCACTTCCTTACCTTGCTACGGATGCAAATCCTGCAGCACCAGAGCTTAGGGTGAGCCACGCACCCAAAATCCACAGGGATACTCAGAGAGGTCTGATCACGGCTGTGCTAATTGAGGGCTGAGGAAGCCTAGGGCTATTTAATCAAATGGTTCCCAACACAGACTCCTCTCCTCCAAACAACTTTTTTTTTTTAAACGTTCTCCAAAACAGACACAGCATCAAAACAAGCCAAGGTCTCTGGGCACACGAAATACATGCCACAGCCAGTTGGGAGGCTTTGGCGCCTGAAAGAGGAGCTGAGCAAGGATTGCACACAGCAACCTTCCACGCAGAGCCAGCTTTGCCTTACGTGTTGTCTCCAGCCTACAACTGCATCAAGCTTATCTACTGCAAGAAAAGCTGAGGTCTCCTGAAGTGCTGAGCTACTCATCCACAGCACTTCTTACTCTCTAGCGCTGCTCTCATCTCACACCCAACAGGCTCAGAAAGCTTCTGTGCCTTCCCAGAAGCACCCTACAATCGCCTCTCCCTCCCCAAAAACCCCTTTCCTTCACATACTCTTTTGCGAGGCACAGAGCTGAGGCTTGAGTTCCTGGTCCTTCACCTCGCTTAGCTGCTCTTCCCAAGCAGTCACCAGGACCAAAGCCTTGGAAATAAAACTGGAAATAGACAACTGAAATTAAAAAAGCTTCCCACACCAACAGCCCTGCCGAAAACAGTTACAGACGGTATTTCTGCCATCCTCCACCCAGACTTGCTACCCCACTCTGCCAACCATAGGTAGGGGTGTAGCAGGTTGCCCAGGAAGATGCTCCCCGGGAGGCACGGCTGTGCCAGGGGCCATCTCCTGGCAGCTGGCGGAGGAGGAGGGATTTGGTACTCGCCGTCTTTCCCAAGCAGCACCTTGATGCAAGGCTCCCAAGAGGGCTGAGGTTGTGCAGAAGCACTTTGCAGTGCTGGCAGTAGCACCACTGCCTCAGCTACACTTTTGTCCTCTCCGGTAAACAGAGATGCAGTCAGATCTCAGCAAGAGATGCCAAGACAAGGAACTCCTCCTGCAGCTGTGGCCAAACAAGCAGAGCAGAAAAATGCCTTTTGATCGTCGTAACTACAACAGCATTTCAGTCTGGTAGAGTCAAAAGAACAAGACCGCAGCCCCTAGGAACAGGAAAACCACGTTTTCTTGTCAGACAGCCACAACTGAAGTCTTCACTCAGCTAAGGCAGGCAAGCGCAATCCTTGCCCTCCCTGGAACCAGCACCAGGCGACCAAGATGCAGCCAGTTTGTTTTAGGTACCTGACTGCTGGTATTTGGACAGGCAGGGAAGAGAATCTGCAAGGTCAAGCCTTTATTGGGGAAGGGAAGGACACCTCAGTGTAGTAACAGGTTGTCACTGTGATGGCAGCATGGCTGATGCCCCCAAGGAAGCAAACATCCATCTGTTAATGGTGCAATATATATGGAGCCTAAACACACACACACAGAGGGTTCATCCCACGGTTTGCAGCAACCAGTCCCCATCTGTTCTGTCCCCTCCCAGCCTTTTTTAAAAAGAAGTAAAAAAATAAAAGAACAGGAACTGAAGTCTGTGTCTGTGCCCCTCAAGGCTGGACATCTGAACAACTGTCACATGAATATTGTAAGTTTTAGGAGAGCATCAGCCGGGTTTCTAGCCACAGATATCCCCTTTTTCTGCCCTGCATAGTCCAAGATACAGTGCCCTCCAACACACATGCTCTACGCCAAGTCTCATATTTTGTGAGACAAAAAGCTGAATTAACACACCAGTTGTGCAATACAGTAGTTCACTGCTGATGCAGAAGGGATTTCAATGTACAGATTTTCTGAATGAGAAGGGGAGAGCAGGATTCATTTTAAAGTTGGGTTTTTTTTTTTTGCTTGTTTTCTTCAATAGCAGCCTAGCGAAAACCCTCTAGCATGGATAAAAAAGGAAAGGACCCATGCAAGTCTACTACTGATGTCGCTGCTATGTTCTAATCTTTTTATTTGGAAGAGAAGCTGTAAGTATGGAAACAGGAGCTTTTAAAATAGAGGATTTTACAGGAGGGTATAACCAAACTTTAGGAAAAAAAAAAAATCCACTCCTTTATGTCATACGACCTAAACAAGCTACTTATTTAAGCCTCCCTGAAGAACCCTATAAAAGTATTCCCAGGCCTGTACTAAGAAGATGTTGCCACAGAAGTACAGAGCGCTACGTTTTAGCAAGCAGCTATAAAACACCAGTAAACCCACAGGCATGCTCCCATTGCAATTCTCCTTCTGAGAAGCTTTCCAGCTTGATACTTCAGGAAGTTAACTGGTCTTCAGGGTACCAGCACATGGGCTGAATGTTTTTCCCAGTCACCTTTATTGGTAGAACTTCAAATTTCAATGAATGCTTTCCCAACAGCTGCACTGCCCTTGCTTCCACATCCAATAGCTGGAGGTGGCAGCTAGTATAATTAACTAGGACAAAACCCCAAGACACTAGTGGTAATACGTCGTGAGGAAGAGGAAAGCACAATCCTCTCACTCGAAGAGTGGTCTGAAAGGTATAATAATACGGTTTACCAGCAAAAAGACAGTCACTGTGTTGAGGTCAGATACTGTGACCGCACCATACTTCTCTTCTTCGGTAACACAGTGAACATCTCATTTCATGGTATACAGTGCCAAAGGAGGCAAAGACCATAGGGATGCTTGTTACCCTCATGAATATGATGAATACATCATATTCAACAGATAGAAAACGAAATTAAGAAATAAGCTGCAAAATCCCAACGTGAGTGTTAGAAACAACGAAGGTCCTGGAGTACCAGAAGAACTTCCTATCGGGGGCAGGAGACTCTTTTCACAAGGAAAGGAAGACTTAAGCCCTTGCTGAGCTCAAGCTTCTTCCCAGGTCCACTGTACGCCAATCCTCAGATGCCTTACTGCAAGGGGTCAGCCTAGGTAACCAGAAAGGCTGCCTTCCAGCCCCCTCATAGAACAGCAAAGGGGAGTTTGTTGGCATGCGGCAAAGGGACGTTGCACCGATTACCTCAGCCCATCCACTGGGACGGGTACGCGAGCGTATAACAAGAGCAGCTTCAGGGCCGCGTCTGAAAGAGCAGCTTGTGAACGCCTGAGCACGTGGCGCGACAAACCTCTCCCCCAGAAGGCTGATGGAGACAGCTGCCAGGAGAGCAGGCTCCAAAGCAAACCACTCGCATCCTCCTACGCCAGGACCGCCTCTCCAAGACGAACAGCCTGTGTGTGTGGGGGGATGTTGTTTTCAAGCACTTACAAGGCAGATACCTAGCAGAACCACTAAATCTAAACGGTACAGCTCACAGATTAGCCAGTGGACAACAGCAGCTTTCAGGCACTAACAGCTTGGGCTGGATTTCAACAAGTTCCTCAGACACCAATAACCACAGGCAGATGCCCCAACAGCTCTCAAACTAGACATACTCTTCCCTTTGATCATATATAACACATTCAAATAGGGGAAGGCGCTACCTTCTCATCAGACAGAGAGCAAACCCTTGCGACCAGCACCTCATTGCCCCAGGGTCTGCTCCAACGCAGAGAAAAACAGATGAGAGCAAAGGAGCTGCCCATGCCTGGCCACGTACCCACCACGTCCCAGCCACCCACAGTGAACCGAACCAACACCTGGCCAGACATCCCCACCACAAGCTCAACCCAGCACCCTCAGCAGTAGTTGAATTGTATCTGGAGAGCAGCGGCTACTGGGATCCACACGCTAGAGCTCAGGAATGGGTTTTCTTTCCAAGGGCACTGCCAGCACACCAAGCAGTCTGCCTCCATGCCATGGTTTTGCAAAGTGATGGGGTATCCTCAAGGGAGCTACTGAGAATACAAACTTGCTTATTTAGAAAAAAAAAAAAACCAAACCCACAACAGAAAAACCAAACCCCAAGCAACTACCATCTGCTCACATTGAAGCAAAACCAAAGCTGTGAAAGGCCTCCTTTATCTGTTGAGCAAACTGTCAGGTTGGGAAGGAGGGCAGTGAGAGAAGAGCACAAAGGGGTCAACTTAAGCAAAAAGAGGATGGGAGGAAGCTGCTGCCAAGCTGTCCCCATGAACCTGCAGAGCACGGCAGATACAGGCACAGGTCTGTCTGCTGACAGAGAAGGGGCAAGACGGCTTCCCCAGGCACCTGTGGGTGTTGCACCCAGCTGCCAGCAGCCCAAGCAGGCTCCGCTTGTCCGCACCCAACTCGAGACAGGCCCATGACTGATTTGAGAGAGTTAGGGACACTGCTGAAGTAGATCTTACAGTTAACATCTCCATAACTCAGCAGACTATTGAGGCCAATGAACCCTGTGGAAGGAGACCCGCACAACTCAATAATTTAGGGAGTCCCATCTCACAGCTGGTAATTTGACTCTACACCAAGCCCACAACAATAAGCTGCCATGGCGTACACCATGTCCGACTCTGCACTTTAACGAATGTGGCCTGGGACACGAGACCTGTCCCTCATGTTTGGGCCACAGCTGGTTCCCTGTAGGCCTGCTGGGTAGGGGAGGAGAAGCAAGGACTTGATGCTGCCCTTTGTCCAAGCTCAGCAGAGGAGCACACCTTTGCAGACAGAGACACGTACCACCAGGGACTGCTCCTGCTCTGCAGGCAGACTGCAGCAATGCATGGGCACAACCTATCTCCTCACGCAGACAGCAGCAGGACCACTTTCAATGAAACCATCACCACCACATGAGCACGCTGTCCTCCCTCTTTCCCTCTGCCCCATCACACCTTTCTTCTGCCACCACAAGCCTTTGGAACCCTTAAGCACTAGAAGGGTAGTTAAAAAGACTGCAGAAATTGAGCTGGGCTAAATAATCCAGGAAGAAAAACACACGCACAAACTATAAAGCTACACAGATAATAGAGATACAAATTACCAGTTTCACCATTCAGATCCTTGTGCAACCAGACAAGATTTCTTTGGGAGGGGTGAAGAAGGATCAGACAGTTGACAGGATTTTTTTTTGCAGCAGCAGCATTAGTTTAAGAAGTGATGTGAAACTATGATCAAACGTTTATGTAATTGAGGGGTGTACTGAGTACTTATAAGGAAGGCTTAACCTCTTTTAAAAGTTTCTACATATTTGAGGTTATATTTAGGATTTAAGCAACTTTCAAACAAGTCAGGGTGGACAGGATGACACCAAGGTGTGCTCTACCTTCTGAGCACAGGAGTTGGGAACAAGACCAAGAGCTTGCCCTGCACGCAGGAGTGAAACAGGCACTCAGTGCAGACACATAAGGGATGAAATACCAGACTTCCCTGAGCTCTGGGGCACCCATCACCCTCTAACTTGAGCTTGTGTCCTGCTCAAGCACCTGGGCACCTTGCAGCAGCCAGCAATACACGGTACCCTGGATTACCACTTCCAGTCCCTGGGAGTAGCATGATCTGTGACAGCGATGCATTTCTTCTTCCCAAAATACACGTGTGCTATGCCTCTGATTAGTCTGAGCCTCAAAAGAAAAAGAAAATAAAAATGCAGGATCTGGCAGGTATGGCAAGTTTATAAGAGTCTACATTTTCAAAAGACAATTTAAAGCCTGACCATGCATCAAACAAGGCCAGAGCCTTTAGACTCTAGAAGGAATTCTTCAAGTTACATTAATAGTTATGAAGTAACTAAGGGTGCGGTGGGGGTTTTAAGTGGAAGTTGAGAAATGCAACTTTAACTCCAAGGAAAAAGCAGAAAGCGTTCGAAGTTCCTACTGGCAGCAAAACTATAGTGCTGTAATAGGACTTCACATTTAGATGCTGCTGCCGTGAAACCTCAGTATTCAGAGCTCTTGTTCTAAAGGCAACCTGGTAGGGTGCTCTCTCAGGAAAGAGGACCACCCCTTGACCCCCAGCAGGGGACGGGATTAACCCAGCCAGACTTGGAATGAAGTTTGCCATTTGCATCAATACAGCAGCTTCAATTTCTAGGATCCCTCTCACAACACCTTGGAGCATTATTTCCCTGCAAGCGTACATGGACAGGCTTGAAGAGGCAGCATCGACGCTACCCTTGCACACAGAGGAGTATCAGCTCTCAAACTACAGCCCATCCCTCCCTGCACAGCATCCCTCCTCCACCCCTGCAGGCTTTACACAAGCAAGAGATGCCTCATTTTAAAGCCAGCACCCAGCGGACCCTACAGACAATGCTGGGGATGCAACGGGCACGGTCCGCGGTTCTGAGCTGGGCATCAAAAATCCATCCCCCAATAAGGATGCAGATGACCCTCCACCAGGACCTTCAGGAGCGCAAGCTGGCGTCGGCAGCCTCCATACCACAGCGAAGGGGCTCACTGCTGTGCCAGGAGGCTGTTTTGCCATCAGCTGGGGAACAGCTCTCCCCAAACTGTCAGCTGAGGTCCCCGCTTGACCTAAACTGCTCAAGGGGAGTTCAAGCAGAGAGGTTTGTTTAAGGGGATCGAGTGCTGGAGGGGGAATCAAGTTATAACCAAAAATATTGCCCTCAGTTTTGTGGGGAAAACAAAAATAAAAAAACTAAAAAAATTATTTTACTACCACGCAGCTCCCTATTAACTCCTCCTTATTCCTTCAGGGTAGGCTCAGGAATTATCTTCCAGCTTTCTTGTACACATTACTTGGTTGTGCTGTACTAGAACTGTAAATTCACAGTTTCTTGCACTTTTAACAAAAAGCGAGCCTCCTCCTTTCCCCCAAAGGGCACACAGCTCACTCCTTTGTGGAATATTTGTATTTCATCATTCGCCACAAGAAACGGATGTCAAAGGTTGAGGGGGTGGAATTTTTTTTGCAGCATTTGAAGATAAAAGTATCTTCACAGCCACAAAATTTGTTCAGCAGCTTAGGGAGACCATCTGTCTCCGTGGGTGGTACACGCAGGCGATTTGGAGGGCACCGACAGCAGGGGAAAAGGAATTACATGACAAACCCCTTAAGTACAGGGTAGGCTGGAGTGCACGCTGTTCTTGTACTTCTGGGCAGTGTTGATTTTGAAAGACAAACCAACAAGAAGGGAAATCCCTGCAGATGAAACCAACGGCACTTCCTCCACACCATCTCTTTCAGAAGGACGAAGCCTCGCAGCTCCCGTCTGGGAGCAAGTAATACCATACTAGCGAGGGGGATTAATAATTGACAGCAGGCCCTTCACTTACAAGTAGGCTTGTAAACTTTTAAAGTATTAAGTATTCCAAAAATGTGAGACCGCTCCAGGGTATAACAATCACCCTGCACCACTCGCCAGTGCTGCCTGGTGCGTCTGCAGGAGCACAATACGACTGGTACCCGGGCTGTGGTCTACTACACTCAACTCCACGCTCCTTCTGCTGAAAAGGAGAGGAGAGGTGGTGTGTGCGCAAGGGGGGGATCAAAGATCAAGAAAAGCATATGCAGAAAGGCAAGAGGCTAGGAAAACACGCTCCTTTCAGAAAAGCGGGGCCCTCCCAGGCTTTGGAGACAGGCTTTACCACATCAGAAACTCCCAGATGAGTTGTGCATGCAGTCAGATACTGACAGTCCACCCTAGACTTTCCCCTCCCCTCTAATGAGACGCACCTGGCACTTCTGGAGTCTGGCTGTTCACTACTGTCACAAACAAACATCCTCTTAATGAGGTGTTGCTCTGACCCGAGTAAGATGTCCTATCTGGTCTCTGCTGACAACGCACCCCATGCGCCATCAGCCAGATCCTCGTAAAACAGAACAAGGCACAGCTCCCGTAGCTCATCTGGAGCATCAAAGGAGACTGCACCCTGCTCAGCAGGCAACAGCACACATTTTTTTTTTTTTTTTTTTTCTTTTCTTTTCTTACGAGGCTACTGGAAAATTCCCTTCTGCAATTCCATGGGTACCCTCACAGCAAGAGCAATCAGGTGGAGCGCTCTCTGCAGTGCCATCCTCCTGCAGGCGAGGCAGCAGACACAAGGCGGGAGGGGGAAAGGTATGACCTGTGACTAAGAATGCAGTTAAAAGTCTTTTCCCATTAAGTCATTATTAGTTCAGCCCTAAGTCAGAGCTTTCTTCCCTACTCCATGGAATGGGGTGTTTGAAGGGTGTTAATGCTCAACTGCCCATACCACACAGCTGTGGACAGAGAGTTCTGCAAGCTCAGGAATGGGAGCATGGAGAAGCAGCCCAGCTGCGGAGATCATGAGTTGCAAAAAGGTGGTTGTAAACACCCAGTTATGTGAAGTGCTGCTGGAAGGACATTGCCTCGGAGGTCACAAGTCTGACACCTCTCAGTTAGTGCTAAAGAAGCTGCTCTGGAGCAGACAGCTCAGCTTCTTCAGGAGCTTCACACTTGCAGATGCAATTAACACCCATTCAGCCAGCTATCCCAGAACTTCTTGGGAGGAGAGACTATTTAATGCTGGTGCTCATCAGGTTTGGTGATAGGCAGGGGGACGGTGGAGGGACAGTCACACAAACGCTCATCAGGATGCCTTGTACAGATTTCAGGACAGAAAAAAAAAAAACCGCATTCAGGAATGAGGCTAATTTTACACAGGCTCAAGGCTCCGGCGACAGAACTGCTCTGCAAAGTCGTTGGTCCATGGAACATGTTGTTCTAAGAAGCTCCTGTAATCAAGGCAGCAGGACAGTTAACAAGATGTTTTGCTACAGAACAAGATAAAAACTCATCAGCTCAATCTCTTTCATCACAGTGTTTATCACTGTGGAAGATGGTGAGGGCTGAAGAAACCCCAAGGAGAAAGGAGGATCAGTGTAATTCCTGCAGGCCCTGGGAATGCAGACCAAGCAAACTGCACGCAGGGGAGAAGGCACAAGCCCAGAGTGCCTCCAGCAGGGTTTAGCTGGGCAGGTACAGCATCGCACCAATGCTGGTGTTCCACTGCTCACCACCCGACCGGAAACAGAAATAGCCCACAAGTGCATGGGATCAGTCACACTAGGAACGACCAATGTAATTAGACACACCTTCTGAAGTACCCTCACCAGAAGACAGCAAGATTTCAGCAGCTCTCGCCTCAGGCAAGAGGTCCAGTTTCTTGAACCCATGGTTAAGCTGATACATTTCACCACACTAGAAACAGAAAACAAAGATGCCTATATGCCGTGGAAGCTTTCCTTTTTTGGGGGTAGGGAGATGTTAGGACAGCTTAACTTAGGCAGAAGTGTTGACACAACTCTAGGCAAGAGTGCTCTGTACACTTCAAATGTTGACCCAGTGCTCTTCAGTAGAAAATTTTCATCCTTGATAAGGGGAGGCATATTCGAGCAACACCTCATTGTTGCAAGATCAGATGTGTGAGGGATACAAATGCAGGCTGGTGTATGAAAAAAAACTTATTCTTACGCCTTAGCCCTCTATGTACTCCCTCAGTAGGGAATATGGCCCCAGTGGCACCGAGGGACACAGACAAGAGAGTGTTCATCACATTAGATAAGTAAATACCGACAGCCTAGAGACTGCTTTTATAAGCAACAGGTCCAGTAGATATGAGACTGCCAACCCAAAGCAGCTGGGTCTAAAGTGGCATCAGCTTCCACCACACAATTATGCAATTCTGTTTCGGCTCTGGTTTGTGTTAAAGGTAAGGGCTCACACACCACCTAAGAAACAGCTACGCTGCTGCCTCCAGTTGAGCTGGGAGACAGGCTGAACGTCTTCCCCTTCCACAAAACACATAGGCATCTACTTTGTTTTGTGAGCACGTACAAGCCATGAGAATTTCCAATAGGATATTGATAGCTCCTGCAGGGAAGGTACAGGCCCTTCAGAGACAGGTACCTGTTTTGAGGAAGCAGTTGCTCCCTTCCTGGATTTTTAAACCACAGTTCAGCAAACATCCACCCAAACGCAGACAGGTAACACAGATACGGGCAACGCTCTAACAGACTTTTTCAATACAGAGCTGGTATTTCCGAGTACTAAGCTTCTCTTGGTTAGATGGACAGAGAACATCAACCAGCTCACAGCTGTCTGCAAAAGCCGTACCCTGATTCCAAAGGCATACAAAAGCCTCCGCACTAGATTCCCCACCAGCTGGTTTGTAAAGGCAAAGCCCATGCCAGTAAGGACAGAAAATCAGACTGAAGCCCTCGGTACTTTATACAGCCTGACACATGACAAACTATCATGGCCCCAGCTCCTCATATCCCTACCGCAGGGATGAGCAAAAGGGAGGAGAAAGACCCACTCTCAAACATTTCTAACCTCAGAAAGCCAAGACTATACTAGAACCCAACATCCAGTCTACGTGTAAGATCACTAATTACCAGATATGTTTGAAGCCATTAATTTTCTTGAGCTGGCTAGACTAGCAAAGCTCTAGGGTGGGGAAAGAGCATTCACTGAAGAGGAAGGGGATACGTTTAACACCCTAACTACAGAAGAGGAGGGTTTTCTCCAGCAACATCCTTCCTACACAGTTTCCGAGCCATCCAGAAGGAACTGAACAGGTGCCAGCAGTGTCCCTATCCGCAGGGACAAACCAAAGCCTCAGCTGCAAATCCAAGCCTCAGCTCACAAAACTACCTTACTTCCAACAGAAAAGTTATCTACTGTTGCTCTCCCTCACCTTTGTTTCCCTTTGTTGTTGCTTTCAAAAGTCTCGCCAGCATCCCCACCCAACCTCTCTCGCATTTTCCCAGGCTTGACCTTTCTTGCATCTACTCTATTCCCTGCTCTTTGCTCACACGTACCACCATAAAGCATTCCCCCTGCATGACAACCCTTCCTACCAGGAGCAGCAGAGCAGTCAGCGAGCTGAGACTTGGCACCACATTCACTGGGACTCCAATTTAATTTTTACCTCCCCCCTCCAAGCTCCTGAACCGATGCCAAAGGGAACGCTAGTTTTGGCAGTCAAGCCTCCCAGAAGAAAAGTTACAGCCAAAGTGCTGGGGGTGGGACCAAGCCAGCCTATTAATAGGTTGATTATAATATGAATTTGGGGAACTACTCCCAAATATGCTTACCCTCCTGGACCTAGGGCCCTCAGGGGTGGAGTGGAATACCTAACTCAGCACTTTCAGCTTCTTTGCTGTGTGTGGAGCCAAGGAGGGTGGAAAATCCTGTCTGTACCCTGCCTGGCAAAAGCACGGTTTTCCAGAAGGGTGGCTGGGCTATTGTTTTCTTCCCTTCTCTCCCAGAAAGCCTGCTCTCCTCACACTTACATAGCAGCTCCCTCTGCCACATCAGAAAAGATCTAGAATTTGAAAGCTTCCACCTTGGATTAAAAAGGTTATCAACAATTTTCCTGTGAAAAATCCAGAGCTATCCAAGAAGCAACACTGAACAAGACGAGATGTCTCAAGAGCCTTCTTGCCACCAGCTTCTCCGGAGCATGCTGGACCGTTCAGGAAGACAGGCTCCATGGACAGCCAGGGAGCAAAACTTTTAAGGTATTTGGAAGCACGAGGAAAACAAGAAGCTGGACTGAGGCAGCAAGGTTTTGATTTCAGGAGGCAGTCAGATTGCTATACCTGTTAAAGCACGCCTCCTCCTTCCGACTGGCAGCCCACAACATAAGACCCTGTTAAAAGTACTGCAGTGAGGCAAGCATGCATGGTGGCAAATGGAGAGCCCAGAGGCAGCAACAAGTAGTATATGCGTACTCCATACATAGCTACAACCAGCTCTCCAGCACACACACAAGGCTCCTTCTCCAGTCTTCCTGAATAATCCAGACTGTCCTTCCATGTCTCCACATTTTCCCACCAACAGACCTCCCATTCCAGCCCTGTGCCTCAGCCAGATCGCCAACCAGAGCAGCCCCTTGTGACCTTGACTGACTATTCACCGACAAGCATGTCAAGACCTTTACGGAAACTTTGCAAAATTATGCCGCAAAGGTGTGCAAAAGTTCCAAAATTTCTCGTGTTTTGCATAAACATCTTGCAATCCTAAATCTTTAGAAGCTGAAGGAGATACATTAATTTCTTAGAGTGCTTACCACATTGGGGCCACGCTCGGTGTCAAGACCAGGAGCTCTTACAATTTACAATGCAAGTAACTCTCCCCATTGGTTGTGGGGGGGAGAGAGAGAGAGAGAGAGAGAGAGAGAGAGAGAGAGAGAGAGAGAGAGAGAGAGAGAGAGAGAGAGAGAGAGAGAGAATGAACTCTCCCTTAGTTGGGAGACACCACTTGGCCACTGATCAAACCTACACAGTTCTACCTTTACATTAGTAAAGACAGAAACACATACAGGATTCAAAACACATGTCAATAGACGTTACACTCATCTGTCAGAAACTAAGGAAAACGCAACACCGGTTCACCATTATTAGACACGCTTGACAAGCCCCTCCAGTAACACAAGATACTGAAGCATCTACATGCTTGCACGGTTTGGATTCAATATGCCAAACAAAATTACAATCAGCTTGCCAACAAATGAGAAGTTATTAATTTTTCATACTTCTCAGATTTCATCCTAAGTTTTACAACAACTCCTTGCTGCCCTCGCATCACCCAAGGCACTTCAAAACCTTGCTGCAAAGAGAGAACTGGAAAGAACACAGTTTCTAACACATATGCTATTAAATATTTAGGCCTTGATTCTCAAGCAAATTCTTTGCCTCCAATAGCAAGTTTACTTACATGGTTAAAGCCAGGCATGCAGACTTTGGCAGGCATAGGATCTTCATTTCTCTGAACCCAAACCCACAGTCTACCACCAAGCAAACAGCAAACTGTCTCAAAACAAACCTGCACTACGTGGGTGTATAGGTATATACATACACGTATACATAGGTGTACTGAACTTTTTGTGCAGAATTCACTTAGGAGAGAACTGCCCCAGCACACCTCCAGGCGCAAAGCTGTGGCACAGGGGAACTCTTTGGTGGTCATGTCTCCATCTCCCTAGTCTTAAAGGCTATGCTGCATCTGTTGTGTACCACAGAGGAATTTTTAAGTTTAAAAAAAATTAAAAAATAAATTAGTTTCACAAGAAAACCAGCAGAGATCAGTTGTTTTTTTTTTTTAAACCCTGAAGGTGACCTTTCATCAAGTCAATGGCTGCCCTTTCATTACAGAAAAGGGGCTCTCCTTCACATTTTACAGACAAGGAAAATAATAGCAGAATCCAGATCTATCTCATCCAAAAGGCCTTGAGTTCTTCCACTAAGCCAGAAACAACATCCAGGAGTCAACTCCCAGACTTGAGCTTCAAGCACTAAAATCTGCTTCAAAGCAATTCCAAAGCAGCTAATGGCTGCAGGAGACTGTTCCTACATCCACTTAAACCAGCAGACACTAATCTCTCCATCTGCAATAGATAGGCATGCCATAGGGGTCTGGACAGGATAAGCAGAACAGATGTTTAAGTGCACATACAGTCTGGGGAATCATCTTCAGAGCTCAGCTGCTAGCTTCACGGGGTACAGGAACTGAGAGCTTTCTAGAGAGCTTCACAGGACATGGGAACTAAGGAGACTGAGATACCTGTCCTTTCTTGTACCTTTGCTGAGGGAAGCATTAATCCCAGCAGGAAGGTGGAAGCAGGCATGTACGTGTCATACCTATAGACATTGCACAGCTCCCAAACACTACCAGATCCATCTGACCCAGCAAACCAACCCATACCTATGGCAAAGAGCATCATGCTACAAAAGCAAACCAGGAGCAGCGTAGCGCTGCCAAAAGAAGCACCTACACGTGCCCCAGTACTCATTAGAAATATTATTCCTGAATGCCTGAACTGCTGGGAGATTTTGGCTGGGTCAAGGCAACTGTTTCAGCAGGACTAAACGCTATTTCCCTCAAGCCAACACAAAACCGCAGAAAACTGCCGATCTCAGAAACAAGGACACTGGAAGCAGCCTTCAGATCCCACGATGTAGCTACCTGGCTAAGCCCTTCAAGGTAGCCACAGCCTGTCACAGTAAAAGGCTTCAGAGCACAAACACCTGAACACAAGCACTTCCACTGGCCACGGAAGGCGCATACAGGATCCAAACGACAGTGCTCGATCTGACCCGATGGGATCGGGTTCCTCGTGCGACTCTTGGCTGCACAGGGCAATGAGGACAAATGGATGTTTTCAACAGCATGTTAGGTTGCTGAACGCGTTCTCCCACAGGGCCACTTACTTCTTCCTTCAGCCCAATGACCAGCCTAAAGTTGTGCCATCAGCTCTTTTCATTTACAGAAATGCGCAGGACTCCTCTGAAGCAGGGACACCCCTCCCACAGTCGCAGAGGGGAAGAGAAGTTCAGTTTAGTAACTTTGGAGAGATGCTAGGACTCCCTTGGGGGAGGATTCAAAAACCAACGACGCCACATTTACAAAAGCATTTGATGCTTCACACTACAGCATAGCCACATTTATCTACACTGCTGAACTCAAAGGACTTGTACCTACCTCAAGTGCCCCAAACTGTAGTATCGCGACTCTCCGTCCGTTGACCGAACCACCTTGACAGTGAACATGGGCTGCAGCTGCCGCAGCTCCAGCAGCACAATGGCCAGGTAGTGAATGAAGAGCAGAGCATCCACCAGAGACACCGCATACTGCACTATTCCTTGGTAGTTGGTGTCCTTTGAGTCCAAGATGCGAACACCATAAAAGAGCCAGTAGGAAAACACAAACAGGAATATGAGGACCAACAGAAGGGCCCGAAATACAAACACCCTCGGTATATCTGCCTTAGGCTGACGGAAAAACAGAGCCCAGGTCCCAATCAGAAGAATGAGGAGTTTAAATGCCACAGAGATGAACAGTCCCTCACAGACAGTACCACACGGCTCCAGATCATCCCGCCACAGGATCTGGGGTAACAGAATGAAGGCGATGGGGGTAAGGAAGACAAGGAGTCCAAGCACAGCTGCCACTGTTAAGCCCAGGTAACGTTTGCAGTCCAACCCAACGCTGTCCTCCAGATCCTTACTGATCCGGGCAATGTCCTCCTGGGAAATGCTGTGCTCAGAGGTGCCTGTGATTGCTGTCGTGGTCTCACCCCAGTTGTCATCCTGAGGGAGGAAGAGATAAACAAAAATAATATAGAAACAATCGGGTTATTTTTCCAAGCAAGAAAAACAGAAAACCTGGAAGGAAAGATTGTTACAACAGACTTAAGTCCCAGAAAAAAAACAACAGCAAAAGCAAAACCCTCAATATATTGAACAATCAACCCTGAAAATTAACAAAAGTTTTGATACAATAGCAACTTGTCCAAACCAGTGACTATAAATGTTAGGTATTAAAAACCTGTAACTGTAGAGCAGGTAGCTCAACTTGCTATGCCACTCACTGTACCCCAGAGGTTCCTCTTCCAGCGCACTTAACAAGTAATATCACATAACTCTTGGAAACTGCAGTAATCATCAGTTCCCATGTGCAGGGCAAGGACTAGCACTCTTCCAGCCCACAAATTCCGTGGTGCAAGTACACCACAGAAGCACCTGGAAGGGAAACTTTCCTTTCAGTGTTTCAAGCCAGTTGTTGTTGTTACACAATCAAAAACATGTTCACACATTATTTTTCCATTCGTAACAGAAGCAACCGCACTTCCAGTAAGTTCCTCCACTTTGTTTTCTTTTATTCTCCTCTACAGTAGCACTGCCCTTAATAGCTGACATATTCTAAAAAAAGTTTGGTTAAACCAACAAACCATAGGTGATTTAAGAGAATATTTTCAGGTATGGGGCTTTAAATTCAGAGGATCCTAGACTACCTAGTAGCTCTAGTATTAAGAGCCCATGACAATGTCAGAAGCCACTCAGCCATAAGTAAGCTTACCTGAAATACAGCCGCCATATAGTCAAGCTTCAGATTACATTATGTTTTCTGAAAGTCTCATTTCTTCCCTAGTTTATATCAGAGGACTTCTGCAAGCTAGTTTTCCCATCCCGCGATGCCTCCAATTGCTCTTTACTGGTGCTGGCACGGCCAAAGAGTTCCACTGACATGTACGGATTTGACTCACAGCTGCTGCTGCTCGAGTGACTCATGCACATGAAGACTCCTGATGCTTCCCACAAACACACACCAAACAGCAGCAATGCATGTGCTTTGTTGCTTGGCACCTGACGCCTTTGTAGCTTCAACGCTCATTCATTTCTCTTCCTCCTATTCTTCTGAGTGTACCTGCCTTCAGCCTGTGTCATTAATAGGACTGATACCTTCCTCCAGACTTCTGCAGCTACACATGCCGACTGAAGCATTTTGTTTTAAAGAAACAGGCGTCATTTTAAACCTTTATTCACTTATTTAAAAGAGTTAGAGGAAAGCCTTCAAGAACCTTCAGGAAAGGAGCAGACAGAGGCAGCACGACTGCTCTGAACAACAGCAGGGATTTAACTTTTAATGCACTCCAAGACACGAATACCTCCCGTGCCTAGAGCAGTAGGGTTTTGAGACAGACCAACCACAAACAGTCAACATCTTGAATTAATATGAGGGGTTTTTTGAGTCACTTCTCACCAAAACAGAGGCCCCATAAGAGATATCTGCACTGTAGTATGTCCTGAAAGGCAGTATAATCTTGTCACGCTTCCCTCTTTGCCAGTGTCTCCAGTAAAGCAATCTAAGCATTTCAACTATTTTATGTATATGTATGAAATAGCTCTGCATAGTTTCCTTCATTTGACAGACTGAGAAAGTGTGCAGAAAAGAGAAGGCACAGAAACACCAGAGCAGCTTAAGGCTACAGCCCAGAAGATAACAGGCAACCCTAGTCCCAGTCTATCCTTTATAACAGCTTTTCCCACTTTAGGTGGCAAAAGCAAAAAGTCATGCAGTTACATGGAACCAAGAATCTAAATCTCCAGTGGCACAAAGTTGTTGGACCCAACTCAGGACACCCTGTTCCCTAGAAGAAAAGTCTTGCTCATGCATCAGCTTATTTTGCTTTGACTTTAATTCACATCGAGGAGGTCTGCATGAAAATAAGGGCTAAAGAATTCACCAGCACCTTTAGATCTATTCAAAGTAATATCTGGGATTCATGAAAACAAGCATCTGAATACAAAATACCAAATGGCAATACCTGAAGTGAGCCCACCTTGTAGCTACATGAATACTGTTAGAAGTACCACCACACACAATTCGGGTGGAAACTGGGCATATATTTTTATTTTTTTTTTGAATGGGCAGAGGTGGAGCCCCACAGCCAAGGATTAACACACCCCAAATCCAAGCCAGGAGGCACCAAAACATCCTGCTTTCCATCTTGCAGCATCAGCCATTCTTTGAAAATGAATGTGCACCTTCACATCAACTGCTAGAGCAGAGAGAGTACTCTAAAGCCGGCATTATTGCATTCTTTATTTAACCCAGTGTTAATATATTAGCTTTCACTGAGTTCACCCTCCTTTCCCAGCTATTTCACATTATTTTTACATTTCTTGCCTCCTTTCCCTACTGGGATCCTGGTCCTAATGTACTTTCCATGATTACCCAGAGCAAATCCTGCTTAAAAACATACAGGTGAAAGGGCTGACCTGAATAATGCATAGCAGGATGACAGAAACAAGATGATTCTATAGAGCTTGGCAGATGATGCTTTGGAGACAGGGACAAATTAGTGCCCCAAGAGTTGTCACATCAGCACTGGTGCTGTCAGAAATAACGCTCTCAGAAAAAGACAAAGTTGATTGAGACCTTGACTTTATGCATGAATAAAGGGTGCCCGTAAATCGTGATTCTTTATTAACAGCACGTGACCAACACTATTTTCTATTCGTGTGCCAGTACGTCATATGCTCTGTTCCATAAACCACACTCCGTGTTAGCTTTCCCTCCCTCCTTACCTGGCCCTCCTCCGCCCGAGAGGCATCGTTCCCAAGCAGCGGCTCTGCAGGAGGTGTCTGGATAGTGACAGACTTCTCAGACCGACTGCCGTCTTTGCTTCGCGGCGATTTGTGCCTGTCCCGACTCCTTTTCCAAACAGAGCAAGAAGAGAACAACATTACCAGGTAGTTTCTGGCGCAGGGCCTGGAATCTGCTACACCTCAAGCTGCGGCAGGTGCCCTAAGCATTAGGTTGTAGTCATGCTTGCCCTTCTCTTGATCAATATTTACCCAATCTATGACAAAACAAGCTTTGCAAGAGCTAGAAAGGGACCTTGCCCAGAGCTGCCTACAGCCTGGTGGCTGAGACAGTCTGCCCTCTCAGTGATTGGAGAGGGGAGCAAATGGGATGGGGGTATATCCCCACCACCTCATCTTCTCTTGAAACAGCTTCTGCCAGTGCTGCGCTTCAAAAGGAAGCTCACGTTCTCCCAACAACTGGTAACTCCATTTGGGATTAATTGGTCTACACAGCTCTCTACCTGCAATACAGCATCTCACAGGGAGATGTACAGTTAAAATTGATCAAGACGGCTTTAGTTCCTGCAAAGTAGCCTTAACAACTAGGACTTCAACACTGTAGGACAACTGGTGAAGTTTATTTCGACTGGTTCATAACCTGCAGTTAACCTCTTATAAAGGCAGCAAGAACATCAAGGGTACCAGGGTAATGCTTACTTCCAGAGTACCCTTTTAGACCTCATTGCTTCTTGTCTGAGAATGTCTCAAGATGAGTTAGGCGCCATCAACCTGCTCACCAAGATTTTCCTCCCCCTTCCTACCCGGATACGAAAGCAGCCTTTGCGCCGGAGACCCTCACTGTGCTCAGGGACCAGCTTAAAGCTCAGGAGCATCCAATGTTCCAGATCCGCTCTCTCTGTTCCATCTCTCTTGGAATTACCAAAGCCCAAAAGGTTTCACAGGATGAGACTTTTCCCTGGTCACAGTAAGAGGCTCTAGGATTTTGAATGTTGCTTTGGGAACTTTGAAGGCATTTTTCCACATGGCATTCTAAACTTCAAAGGGCAATCCATATTGGGGGTGGGGGTGTTAAAGAAGGGAGAAAAGGCAAACAAGAGATGTTTTACTCAATAACTGGACTGCGAGCAAAAAGACTTAATTTCATGGAAGAATTATTTTTCCAACCACACAAGATAATCGCTTCTGAAATGCAAAGTTATTTTGGATCAACTCATTTCTCAGTTGCAAAGACTGTAAGCGGCAAACATTTTGCATGTAAAACTAACGATGATGGAGGGGGGGAAAAAAAAAAAAAGGATAATGTTTTCAAGTAATCAGAAGTTTTAGAGCAAGATGTTTTTTGAGGCTGCTGAACTACCACAACAGAGAGGACCTGCTACTGAAGTTCAGAAAAGCCTGACTTCTAATCCAATCAATGCTGATATAGGACTTGTTGTGGACTCAAGTACCACTCAAATTCTATCAAAAAACCCCAACACACTAGCAAGAGTAGCCAGGAGGATGGTGGCAAGAGATAGGAAGCCTTATTGTTATACAATAAAGAAATGGCATCAGAAGAGGAAACAAGTGGCAATTATCAGTTTATGAAGTCTGACACACCTTCTTCCCAGAGACTCTACTCATCCCTCGAACTTTAAGAGTGGAGTTAAGTGACTGTTTCCTTCTGCTGGTGCTTTTCTCAATCTTTCTGGCCATACATGACCTCAGAGCGCATCCAACAGGTTGAATATGATCAAATTTGCAGCATTATTACTTCCAGTCTCCTCACTGGGTTCCTCGTGAGGACTTTCCGCATGTATCTCCCTCCAGAGTTGTGGCCCCACTGATTTCATCCTAGCTTACAGGTTTTTTCCCCACGGGCCATGGTACTAGCTTAGAGCAGCAAGTAATTAAAAATAAACATTTCCTTACCCTTGTCTGTGGGCTTTTTTGGAGTGACCTGAGTAGTGGGAGTATCCCGAATACGTCGATTCTGTATCCATTGCAGCAGACATTGGGTCTGCACAGAAGGGGCACAGATTTTACTTAGAAGACGAGTTCCTGGTGCTCCTGAGGTGGAGTCCGTGGTAAAAGTGCTTTCCTGGGTACTCTTTGCTTCCCAGTCATCAGTGAGGTCTGGCCCTCGGGGAGCAGGTGAGCTTCATTTACAAGGAATCTGATCGGAGGGGCGGGAAGGGAGGGTGCTTGGCTCCTCACGATCGACCTAAGGAAAGAAAAATGGGCATGGAAGTGCACTCTTAAGCAAAGCAGAACAGCATTCTGACTGCGGCAATTCCTTCACCCTGGTCACACATCACCACTCATCACACTGTGCCCAATCTGCAAGCTTGTCCTGGCCAATATCTCTCCAGTCTAGAGAAATGTATGCATTTGTAGACCTTTGCAAAATAGAGATATGTTATCAGCTTATTTAAAGTCTAGCCCATTCATCTAAAAATCCAGAAGAAACAGTGAAAGTCACTTGGAAAAGACAGTGACTTGGAGAAGGCTCAGCAGCCCAGATACAGCAGTTCACCCCCAGGAAAAAGTACTGGGTTTGACTTCCACACACCCATCTCTTCACCTGTGAAACACACAGCCCAAATACCCCCAGATTCAGAACGCCAGCGTTATAGCCTGTATATAGGATGACTATATAGGTGACTTTCCTAGGAGACACGCAGGAGAGGATCAGACCACCGTGTCTGAACCTTCTTTGCTCTCACAACTGCAAGGTGTGCCCGTTTTACAAGCATTAGTTACTACACAATCAATGGCACTACAAGCACCTCCCCTTCTCTGTAACCTTTGCCTCCAGAAGCTAATTTGGGCCTTGAAGAATTGAATTTTATTAAAAATCATATCTATATATACACATACTAATAACACCGCGGAGAGCTGATTAGAGATCACATCTAGCTTATATGGGCCAACATTTCTTACAACGTACTTCCATTTGGAACAGAAGCTGAAGTCCCATCCGTAAAGGGCAGAAGAGGGTCATGGTTTTTGGAACAGGAGCAGGGCGACACCAGAACAATTCCCAACAGTGACAGGTCAAAAAGCCCTTGAACCCTGTGGGGAAGAAGGGTAGATGCCAACCCGCTTTCCAAACCCATATCCTGCATTAGGTGAGAAGAGAAACGGAAAGGAGGGGAGTTAGTCACCGGTTTGGGAAAAATGCATGCAGATGGCAAAGAGGTGCAGACGGAGAGGTTGCAGCTATGGACAGAGGTACCTTGTCAGAGCCCAGCATTTGGCACGAAGGAGCACTCTCACGTGCCTCCTGCCCAGGTGATCGCTGCCTCCAGCCAACACTGGTGGAACTGAGGGCTACAGCCATGCTGTACTTTCAGAGCGGGCAAAAGACCGCTTTAAAATTACATTCGATCCCTCCGCTGTTCTCTGCTCACAGCGGTTTTCAAAGCTGTTAGCAATAAACCACTGCTTTCCGCCCTCTCCCTCCCCAAACACAGAGGGACAACAACAGAAGTTGGGCTTTATACTTGGCCAACTATTCTTTCCAGCCATAAGTTTCCTCCACTAACACCTCCAGAAAAGCTCGTAAGCGAGCAGAGAGCTCTACCACACACAAGCCGTGCCAAAGAATGAAGCCTCTTCCCCACAGGGTTCCTTGGCTGGTGGTGCGATCTGCAACGACGTGAAGCAGCATTCCCGCTGCATCGGGAGCTGCAGGTATTTGCACAACACTTGGGCATGCCAGGGCTTTTGGAAAGAAGGCGGCGGGGGGGGACCTTCTGTGTACATGAATTCCCAGGCTTCTACGGGCATATCATGCCTCGAGGAAGCTCCTTAAAGGCAGCAGAGAATCTAGGAAGGACAAATAAGGATGGGAACATAAGACCCGGGTTGGGAGGGAAGGAACAAGGATGAATTTAAACACAGCAAGACATAAAGCCAAGGCACGGCACAGTCTGGAAAATGGCATCATTACTGTAGCAGGAATAAAAATCCCCCAGCCTGGGACACATGATGTTAACGCTTGTTAACTCCCTCGGCTTGCACACAGCCTGTAGCTTATGGCTCCAGCAATAGACTAGGACTCATTAAACCTGATTTTTACCTCTGTCCTAGGCAACCTTGGAGAAATCCTTCCTCCGTGTCTGTCCTTACCCAACAAACGGAGGGGAGGCCGTCACCCCCCCGCCTTCAAAAAGCACTACGATACCAGTAGAGGAGATGGCTACACAGGACTTTGTAAACATTAGGCATTACAAAACCAAAACACCCCCAGTTGTACAAAAGGTACTATAGGCTTAAACCACTGACTATTTGTGATGTTACTAGAGTCACTTTGAGAACAACCACTGTCTTCACAAATACACACCACCACGCTACAGGAACAGGGAAAGCAAGGAGAGCTTTCGGCATCCATCAGTAAGGGTTACGCATTTTTCCTCAGCTTCTAGGAAACTATCAACTCCCAGCCTTCTCCTCTCACCACAGAATTTTTCCCCCCCCAACTCCCAGACAGAAGAATCGGAGCTGAGACAGGGACTGGGAACAGAGCCCCTCTTTCGCCCTCTCTCATCCCCAGCAGCACAGGGTCACCCTTCCCTGGAGATGCCGGAGAACATTTCAGCAGGTAGAAGCTGCTGTGGAAACGCACAGGCTGCCCAGACAGGAATCGGGAGCGAGCGGTGCCCATCTGATGGTGGGTGAAGCAAGGCAGCGCTGGCCACCACGCACAGAAAGCAGACTCATGGGAAGACTAACACAGGAACATCGGGGCAGGCTGGATCATGCCAACTTTCGTTTTCTGTGTAAACAAGAGCAACGGTTTTGACACAGCTCTGTGAAAAGTCAACAAGAAGGGCCCCAAAAAATGTTAAGCCTCCTGGATTGTTGTCAAAAGCAATACGATGAACCTGGGGACTCAACACCACCTCCTGGCCCCAGCTGCAGGACACAATGGTGGCTAAATAGATCTTCCTGACAAGGACTGCCAGGAATAAAATACATCTGCCAAACTTCATCTGGAAAAAGCAGAAGACCACTTTGTCTGGTGCCCAACTGAGGCTGACAGTCCACAAAGCTTCCTAGATTTGCCCAACAAAGGATAGCCTAAGCAGAATGAAAAGAAGAAACAAAGGAGGGAGGAGGACAGTCCAAACACACTCCTCATAGCCAAGCCAAGCAGGTTACCTGCCTCCTGGTCTATTTTACAAAAGAAGGGCACCAGCCTTAGCCCAGAAAAGCTTCTGGAACCACTGGGGAAGAAGTAGGGAGGGGACCAAAAGACAACTAATATGCTAAACTACATGTCTGGGTTGGAGCTTTCACCAGCATAGACAGAAGCCAACCCTGGTTTAGCCACCACTCCAACAGCGCCCACCACTAGAGCCTGAGCAAAGGTAGAGAAGACAAGCTGTACATGTATCCTACATAGTTTGGATATGATTGTGCTAAGCGCAGTCTTCAAATACCTCCACTACTAAATCACGATTAACGATGATTCTTACCCTACCCCTCTGGGCAAGGACATCTTAGTTTGGGGTTGTTTGGCCTGGAGAAGAGAAGCCTCTGGAGAGATCTTATTGCAGCCTTTCAGTACTTAAAGGGGGCCTACAGGAAAGATGAGGAGGGACTTTTTAGCACGGCCTGTTGCGACAGGGCAAGGGGTAATGGCTTTAAACTAAAAGAGGGTAGACTTAGGCTAGATATAAGGAAGAAATTTTTTTACAACGAGGATGATGAAATACTGGACCAGGTTGCCCAGAGAGGTGGTAGATGCCCCATCCCTGGACACATTCAAGGTCAAGTTGGACGGGGCTCTGAGCAACCTAATCTAGTTGAAGATGTTCCTGCCCACTGCAGGGAAGGTTGGACTAGATGACCTTCCAACCCAAACCATTCTATGATTCTAACTGTGCCACATAAAGGAGCAGCCCCATCCCTCCACAAACAAGTGTGAATTGAGAGCCCAATTTAGCCAATTGAAACGGCTTCACAATAGATCATTACATCTTGCAGGATGCCACCGAAGGCATGGTCTGTTTGCAGAGCTTCTGGCCCTGTGTGAACGCAAGCTCCTCCAGCCTGAGCGTACAGCTGCACTGTATTTTGGCATTGACAAGAAAGCCGGTGTAAGTAGCTTCCACCTCCACACCATGGTTCACCACTCTCGGTTGTGTCAACACAATTCTCAGCGAGCAAACAGCACCGCTGGAAAACAAAACAACAAAAAACCTCCTTTTCTCCCCCTTGCCACGCTTTTGTCTCGGATCCTTTCCGCAACCTAGTTCACAGCACAGCCCCAAGCAGCAAAACCAACACCAGGGTGAACAGCAGCGCAAGCGAACAGCTAGAGGGGAGATGGGAATGCCTCCTCCGCTCCAACCACGGCAATTGTGTGTCTGCACACACCAAGCACTTTGCTCCCACTAGGGCCGGCCCTCTCACTTTGCCTTTCCCTTACTCACCAACGACAGAAGGATGCGAAGTACTAGATGGGAAACAACGCCAAGGACTCCCCAGAGGAAATTTTGGGACCCTATTCTGGCAAGGATGGCTGCATCTTGCACGACAGTGGAGAAATTTAGTTACTCCTCAATACCACAGACATCACTGTAATTACAGTTTCTACGCAGCTACACAACTCATTGTAACTCCCTCTTTTCATATGCTCATAAATCTCCAAAAAGAGTCCTTTTGAATTGCTATTTTCCATGCTGGGAGCCCAATCCCATCTCCAATGAAGTTCGCTTTGTGATCGTCTTCAAGGGAGCGCAGTTTGGCTCCCAGCCCAAGGGAAATTTAAAAGAGCAAGTTACATCTTTAAATCAAAGAGGGCAGACGCAAACAAGAGCGCTCTTTTACATCCCATGCTTTCCCGATGGATTTTCCCCTGTGAAGTTGAGGCAAATAACTCCAAAGCAGCTCAGCTTTGAAATCCTTGTCTGTACAGTTCCAACCTTACTCCGTTTAAATCTTGCCATCAATTAGAGTTGATTTACCAGTCAGTTCATGAAGTTACGTATATTTGGCAGTGCCATCTGGAGCACAAGCGGCCACAAGTGTCCGCAAGGATGTGCGCACACTCGGCTCCGTACACTGTCGGCCTCCCTTGTTAAACAGCACCAGCTGTCTACAGGGTAACGGGTGCCCACGAGCTATCGCGCTGTGAAATCCTTTTTTCTCCGCTTAGTGAAACGAAGAGCTTTGCAAATTAAACACGCAGAACCCCAAGAGCTAAGCTATGGGACACCGTTAGGGTTCAAGAGTAAAACTAATTAAAAGACGGCTAAGCAGCGAGGAAGCCTTCCAACTCTGGCATTAACTCGGCTGCACGGTATGGCTGCAGCATATTCCTATTATTCACCTCAGAAAAACGAGAAGTTGCGTAACATGCCGTGTTCAACTGCATATATAGGCAAGACCTATGAGCAATGCCACAGGAACCTTTTGCTTTTGAATTTCCTGAGATGGCCCCAACCCAGCAATTTGATCTGTAAGCACAGAAGCTCACCCAAGCTGATCTACTCGCAGAGCCAACGCTTTCCATTTTAACAGCCAACAATCTTTGGGAAAGAAGGCTTTTCCAAAAGCCTTCTATTTATTTTTGCATGTTACTAAATACAGTTCATTTTTGCCTTAAATATATATATATAAACCAGGACTTTTACTCTACAGCAGTGGCTCTTGATTTGCAGGCCCCTCATCCTAAAAAAATGTTTAGTAGTCAGCAAATTCAAGCCCTCTAGCAATAGGTTCTCTTTTCTTTCGCTTCTCAGAGGCTTCTTCGAAATTCCCTCAGGAATTCCCAGCCCCTAGGCTGAAAACCATCAGTCCATGACATGGACATTTCAAAAAGAAAAGTCACTCGGTTTATTGAAGCAATCCACCTGCACATTTAATCAGAACATGCAACAACACAGGCCTGAAAACATTGCGAGGCTGTTTCAATTGACAACAGAAATGTCTGGCCAAAACCACCGCCCAACCAAGCGGTGTTTCCAAGTCATAAGCCCCAGCCTCCTGCCTCCCTGACGCACAGCTGGAAGTTGGAAAGTCCTCCGCGTGGGACCGAACAGTGAAGCACCTCCTTGGAGGATGCCCTTTGCCCACTCCAAGAAGCTGCACTGTCCAACTTTTTGAAGCACAGCCAGCTTTCAAGTCTATCATGCAAATTATACCTCAGCTGCCATCCTGTCAGACTGGTGAAAGCTTGCGCTTCCTCGCTCGTATGTCTCTCCGGAGTTGCTAGACCTTCAAGTCCACCAGAGCCAGGCAACGTGGCAGAAGGTATTGTGACCTCACGATACTGGAGCAGCTGGGACTGTGCACAGGAACGTAGGTTTCCATACTGACATTTACAGCCCTACGGCCTTACTGAAACGAAGAGGGGAAAGGCTCGTGCAAGACTCTTCAGGCTCTGCCTATCCACGCAGGCAGCACCTGTACCTTATTTTCAAAGTTTACTTCTCACCATAGCACCTAGACACTGAGATAGTATTAAAGGCTATAAACTACAAAAGGCTTCTCTGCTGAAAGTGTATCCCCTCCTTTAGGATACTGCGTGTCTTCCTGCATTTTCTATTTGAACTTAAAATTAAAAAGAAGTCTACAGACCCTGATCAAATCCCCAGTACACAACACAGTCGGACTCTACAGTCTCCCTCTACCTCCCTGCTCCTGCTCAAGCCTATAAAAAGGCAATGACGTTCTGACCTCGCAAGGAGAAAGGGCAAGGGTGTTGACCCCTAAAGACCACTGTTTTTCAATTTGACCCAAATCAGAGAATTCTGCAGTAAAAGCTAATGAGAAATTAAAAGAAGTCCTAAGATAGTTTTCACAAGGGTTCATCTCCTCCTTCCACCAAATTCCCCAGTGACGGTACCAGATATGGAGCAAGATGACACTTGCTGTTTCCTACCAGCAGAACTGGACATCACAATTCTCCACTCGGGTCTGCCTCTCAGGTCCCTGCGCAGCACAACGCGCCCTGTAGCAGCGCACAGCCATGTTTCTGGAACCATTCTTCACTTTGGTTGTCAGAGATAGGGTCGGAAGGAGGGCAGGCTACCACAATATGACATGCAGCTTTGCTAGGACAATGGCAGTCATCTTGGTAACATTTTCCTAGTACCGTATCCTGGTTTCCCAAGGATATAAGCCCTCCCTAGGTGCACATATCCATAAGACAAGGGCCACCAAGAACACTGCCATGACTAACCAAAACCAGAGGGCAAGCAGCAGCCACAGGGAGCTGCTGGCCAGTGACCGTGGGCAGCTGGCTACTTGCCTGGGTGGTTCCGACACAGGCTGTAATCCTTCCAAAAATTTCAGCTCATAGGAAGCATTCCTAAGGGAGGCTTTCTGTCAGACTCTCTTCACCGTTTTTTTTTTTTTTTCAAAATTAACATGTGAAATGATCACAGAGCTGACACTGGCCCCATAGTTGTGGCAAGCTATACAGCCAAGCCCCAGAGGGGGAAAAGAGCCAAGCATGTCAAAATGAAGCTTTTCAAAGATGGCAAAGCATTGCTGAAGCTCTCTTCTCCTCAAAGTCAGGATGCCCTGGTGATAGGCTCACAGAATATACTCCACAACATCCTAATTTGCTCTTCCAGCCAGTATGACTTAATTTCTTAACTCTTTATAGCTGCAAAGATCTTGTGGGCAAGTCATCATTGACAAACTCGGTGCCAAAAAAATCCACCGCTTCAAACAGTCGCAGAATTGCTAAGTCTGCCTCCCCTGACCAAAACCCTGCCGACAAGTCATTTATGCTTCCAGAGACCCTACAGTCAAGGCGTTCTCTTGTCATGAGAGAGTCAGTTTACAACCTTGATGGTCTTCTAAATAAGAAAGCAATATCGCTTCACAGCGGCTCTCCAAAGCGTGCCACGACTGACGCTGAAGAGCTAACGCAATAGCTTTGCCCTCTGTTGGGCGCCCTCAGCAGCGTGCAGGTACCCATCCCATCCCGGGCCAGCACTGCCAAGGCGCAGGAGGAGACCCCCCTCTCCCTGCCTGTGGCTGGAGCAGATTTATCTCCGGCCGTGCGAGATGGACCTTCCTTCCCCACGCCGTAACTTGCTGAACGGAAAGAACCGTTCAGTCCTGCGAGCCCGGGGCTTCAGGCATCGCTTCAGCGACCAAGCCCGCTTCCCGGCCGAGAAGCGCCACCCTTGTCCTCTCTCCCTCTCCCTGGCAGTGACCCCGGTGCTGCCCGGCGGGGTGAGCCCGGGCATAAAGCAGCTTCTTCCACACGGCCTGGAGAGGCGAGGCACCAGCAGAGCCATCGCACCGGCGCGGACTCACCCGTGCTGGCGCACGAACCCTTTGGGGGTTCCTCCAAAGGCCAGGCTGGCCAGAGGAGCTGCCGCCCCCCCCCCCCCCCCCCGCCCCGGGGCTACACCCACGTCCCCCGACGGCGTTTAAGGGTTTTTACCCCGGGGAGCGGAGATCTCTCCCGCCCGCGGCATCGTAGCCGGGACCCGCCGCCCCGGCAGCCTCCCCGCGGGGGAGGGCAGCGCCGAGGCTGCCCGGCAGAGCCCCGGGACGGCAGGAGGGAGGCCCGGCGGCCGCCCCCGCCCGCCTTCCCCCTCCGCCCAGCTACGGCAACCGGCCCCCAAGGCAGCCGCCCCGGAAAGCGCCGGGCAGGGGGTGCGGAGAGGCAGCGGGCTCCCCCCCGGCAGCCGGCACCGCCGGAGCCCAGCCGGGCTCTCAGTCCCCCGCTCCCCGGCCGGCGGACGGACCTCTGCCGCCGGGCTCGGGAGCGGAGGGGGCTGCCCCATCGCTGCTCCCGGGCACCCCGGGGCAGAGCGGCGGGGTCCCGCCGGCGGGAGGGCGTGGTGGAGGGCAGCGCCGCCGCCCCCCGCACACGGACGGACAGACAGGCAAACAGACCGACAGACGGACGGACTCACCTCCCTGCCGCGGCCGCCCCATGCCGCTCCCGGCACCGACCCGCCGCACCCCGCCGCCTTCCCCCGGCGGCGGCCGCCGTCGCTGCTGCTGCCGCCGCTTTCCGCTTCCTGTGCCCGGCACCGCCCCGCAGCTCCGTCCCTCCCCCGCCGGAGCCACCGCCCCCGGGCCAGCCTTCCCTCTATCCCTGCCTCTCTCCCTCCCTGGGCTCCCACCGGGAACCCAGACCCCGGCTCCCGAGCCTCCCGGCGCTGCCCGCCCGTCGGACCCGGCATCTCCCGGCCAGCCCTTGCCGCAGCCATACGCGGAAGGGGTACCTGTGCCCGGACCCGCTGCTCGCCCCTTCGAGGCCCGATGTCACCCTTTGAACGTCTCCCTGCAGCTCATCTCGGCTCACAGGCTTCCCTCACAGCCCCTCTTTCCAAGACCTGTCTGTTGCCCCCCTTCCTGCTTCCCTGGTGTCCACCTCCGGAGCCCCACAGCCCCTCCAAGGCTGAGCCCCTTCCTACCGCTCTCCACCACCCAGCCTTACCCTTCAACCTGTCCTTACGCCAGCACACTCCAGCAGAAAGACCAGTCCCTTCGAGCTCATGCATCCAGGACAATCATGTCCTCGGGTGTTCTCCAAGGCCAAACGTATTGCCAGGCACTATAGCCGTCAGGACTGCTTGGTCTTCTCCTCCACCCATAGCCTGCAGCTGCAGTGCACTTTGCCCCTGGTCAAAAGAGGTCTGCGGTGAGGAAGGACCTCCTTGTCCCCCAGGGAGAAGGGCCTGGTTTGCCCGAAGCCTGCCTTGGGCACCAAATTCCTTACACCGCTTGCTCTGGGGAGGAAACGGTCAGAGTTCTGCATTGCCGTGCAAGTCACCTTGTCTGTATTCGGATGTTGCTCCTTTTTCATTTCACCTCTGGGTTGTCTTACCCTTTAAAATTAGTTAAGTTTTCGGGTCGTACAACAAACCAGCAGTTGAAAATGCATGAAGAAAATCTAGATCTCCTAGATTCCAGCCCGGCGCTTTGAACTACTCAATAACAATCCAGTCTACAAAAGGAACACATGCAGAAGATAACTGAAGTTACTCCTATCAGATAGCTTCTGTGTTGCGTTATTGTGGCTGCTGTAGATAGCATCTTTTATTTTTCCCCTCCCATTTCCCCTCATCACTCTCTTTTTCCAAAATAATGCCATGGTGGTGCTTGCCCCCTGCTCAAAATCCCTACAACACTGAGTCACTTTATAGTGGAACAGTCAACTGGGAGTTAGGAGAAACATTTCCATATCACTCGGATTTGGTAATTACCTTACCTCCTGTTTTGCATGGCGTACATGCTTACCCAACCCTGTGACTGACGGGAAGAGGCCGATATCAAGTGATAGGCTCCATCGTGTTTTATGCATCAACATGTGTCTAAACTTGCCCAAGGCCCGAGTACTCTGCTGCATTCCAGGCAATGGCCCTGCCCTGGAAAGCATCTAACACCCTGTTGAAAGCCTGACTCTCAGCCTCAACGCCCGCTAATGGCTCCCCACGGCTTGACTTATGGCAACGGGGCTTGTTTCTTCCCCACTCAGAGGCGGGGGAAACACAACAAAAGGCAACAGACTGGAAGTTATGCAGGCTCAGTGCCCTTGCGCTGGTTTTACCTGCGCCAAGTGGGGAAGAGGACAGGGGGAGATGCTACGGAAACTCAGGGGAAAACTTCATCGAGGGAAAGGGGCCTTTTCCAAAGGTCTTTAGCTTGGACTTCTTTAAAAGTGAGCAAGAAACTCCTCTGCTAAGTCTGTATTTCTGCTTCTACTATGCCACCCCAGCAGCTGCTCAAGAAGATTTAGAGGATTTCTAGATATTGATTTCATGGTCTAGAGCAGCCGGACTTGTAGCAGTACCCCACAGAAAGGGGACTGGGAAGACATCTAAGCTGGGGATGTACGCAAACCTCAGGGATGACCAGCACCTACCCCCTGCCCAGACCTAGCTGGTGTAGATACTTGTTAGAGCCAGCAGTGAGGAGCCCTTGCACCCAACTCGGGCAAGCTGTTACACAGAACATTGGCAAAGGAGGAATAAATACACTGATGAGGGGCTCAGGGGAAGATGCTGAGAGGCTGTTACATGCTTATCTCTCAGCATCTGTTTAAACCACCAAGACATGAGGCAATGTTCTGCATGAGCCGAGCTGTTTATGTGGTAGGGTCATAGTTCAGAATTTCGTGAAGTGCTACGCTCCTCTACGCTACTGAATAGGCAAAATTAGAACTTTTTTTAATTACCCAGAACAGATCTCATAGATTGACAGGAGAATCGTTTAAGTTGGAATGGATTTCTGGAGGTCCAGTCTCCCCTGCTCAGAGCAGGGTCAACTAGAGAGGGCTGCTCAGGGCTGTGCCAAGTCAGGTTTTGAGCACCCCCAAGGACGGAGAGTCCACAACCTCCTTCCACAACCCGATCCACTGTTTGAACATCCTCACAGTAAAAATGGTTTTTTCCTTATGCTTAGATTGAATTTCAGTATTTCAGTTTGCGCCTGTTCCCTCTTTTCCTTTCACTGGATACCACTGAGAAGAGCCTGCCTGCATTTTTTTATTTTTTTTTTTAAACTCGCCTGCATCAGGTATTTATACACATTGACACACATTGACACACATTGACACACATTGACACACATTGACACACATTGATTCCCCTCTGAAACATCTCAAGACTGAAAAAATCCTAGCTCTCCCAGCCTCTCCTGGTACATCAGATGCTCCAATCCTTGAATCATTTTAGTGGACCTACGCTGGACTCTCTCCAAGTAAGTCCATGTCAAACAAAGTCTGTCTCCGTCTGCGTGTAATGCAAGACACCTTCACTGTTCAGTTCCCTTCTGTTTTGATCATTTCCCATTCGTTCTGGCATAACGGCCAGGAGATGTTTTAGGAAGAACGTGAAAGTGGTCAATTATATGGACTGGTACTGCTCTACGGCATGCTCTTAGATTCACACACACACACACACACACACACACACACAGGCAGATGAAGAGGTAGAAGAGGTAGGACACTCGTATGAAGCCAAGCCCAAAGTTGGCCTGTTTCACAATGTGGCACACCGAAAAGCGATATGAGCTCAGATTCTTCATCCCTTTCTGCAGTGGAGTTGCATGAGACCATACCTGTGATTTGCTCCTAATTTGTCTCTCTTCTATTTGGGAAAAAAAAAATTCCTTATCATGTGAATGCCAACGTTATGGCCCCAAGTTCACTATAGCACAAGGCAGCTTACTCAAATAAATGAATAAAAATAATTATTTTCTGCTCAAGGCAGCAAAAAACCAGAGACTTTTACAGGTCTTAGAAGCAGCAGCTTCTGACTTCCCTTAAGACTCCTTTGGTTTGTGTTTCCAATAGAAACATGACTAACATTCTCATTTCACGTACTTCCTTGAGGGGGACTGTTTCCATCCATAACTTTGAAGAAATACCCAGGAAAATGCTAGGAAGTGCAAACAGAACATTATCTTTCTGGTTGAAACATGAGGGTCCAGACTGTTTTTGTCCTCATGACATTTTCAGAAGGTTCCAGGTGTCTTCTCACAAATGCAATACCATCTGACCAAGGCCAAGGTGGGTGGATGGCAGAGCCCAGCATGAAAACACACATGCTGACTTATTCACGCAGGGAATTCAAAATGCTACAGAGATCTGCTTTCCAGAGGAAATACCCATCTGTAATTCCACTAATCCTGATACTGCATTCTTCAGGCTTGTATCTTTCACTATGAAAAGCATGACTTGGACAGAAGACCAGGGAGAGGTGGATTTTTGGTCACACTTGTGTGGAAAACAATTGACTGGATCTACTAGAAGAGGCATTTTCCAGAATGTGGACCTTATCCCTCCTTATAACAAATCCCTTAGTGTTTTGAATCATTCTGACTTACATTTTGACTTGCCGATCACAATGCATGACCAGCCTGCTATCCAGTCAAATGAGCTCAATAAACCTCTACGCTCTCTCTTGTAGCATCATCTATTGTAAAGTGGTGACAGTTTTTTTTTAAGTCATCTCTTTGCTCAAAGGTTTGCTTTCGTTTTCCCTCCAGGTCATTAGATTAACTTGTTTTTAAATAAGTCCATCTGCTTATCCTTATGTTTTTCTACTGATCATTGTTGTGGGCCAGATTCTGCCTTGTTTGGAGACACATACGTTAAATATTTGTGTTATGATACTGAGCTTGAATTTGCTGTAGATTTTCTCCATCTCCTTGGAAACCAGTCTTCCTCTTTCTTTCCCCAAAATCTAGACTCCACCTTCCCCAATGCATAGTAACACATCCAGATAATTTTAGTCTGTGACAAAATTCAGTGACAAAAATCACGAATCTACACGTGTCCATAAAATCTGATTGGTTTCTCAATTTTTTTACTGTTTCCCAAGTAGGATAAAAAGATCATTTTTAAGTTATTGGCCGTAGAGCTTCCTCACCAAAGACAGAGTTTGTCTGCACGATGCTTTGAGAATCAGCAGTGCCATGTCAAGTAAGAAACATAAACATGAGCTGAGCCAGCACAAGTATAAATGTCATTCTGAATTAATCCCCACTCTTATATGGCATCAGCTGAAGCCTCCAGCATGGGGTGGAAAGTTTTCACTGAGAGATGCCACTTCATAGGTCCTATCCGATGAAACTGCTTGTATAGCCAATCTGAACTGTGCGTGATCTTGCTCTGTGCTGCTGACCTCAATCGAGCACCATACATCTAAGTTTAAGTAAGTGTGCAATGACAGATACGCACAAGGAGCCACATTTCAGCTCTTACGATGCAGAAAATCTTGTTTAGAGGAAGAGAGAGGCCAGAGGGACATGACTACAAAAGAACACCTTCCTTCCCTTTTGGGGTGGTTGCTATTTAGAAAGGGAAAATGCGTAGTACTGCACAGCTGAAGAAACAGCATGACACATTTATTTTGCATAGCAACTTGCATAAAAGCTACCGAGCCCTTTATGGAATTAATTGTCTAAAATACATGATTTGTGCCCAAATAAAGAGAAATGGTCGTGAGTTGCAAACACTAGAAAAACTTTTCTTGGCTGAGATTCTGCAAAACCCAGTTCAGGATTCAGCTGAAATCTCACTTCCATTTCAAAGTAGATAGAGGTAGAACTTTTCTTCAGGTTCAGCAGATTTAAAAAATACTACAGAACATTGTTTTAAGAAGTAAAAAAAAAAAAAAAAAAAAACAAAAAACACACAAACAAAAAACCAAAACAAAACCCAACACTCCAGAAGCATCTCCTAAGTAAATTCAAAAGGGAAAAAAATAAGGTGGATGCCATGTGTACAGGCCAAGAGGACTAGCGGGGAAAAGAGAACATCTTTTGTCTGACTTGCCCCTAAGTTAGAGGGCTAGAATCTATTAAGTACCATGACCTCTCCTCTCTGCATGCCAGGAACCTTGCAGCCCCCTGTGGACCTTATCTTAGAGGGTAAGGGACATTAACAGGCAGGTAGTCATGCTCTCCTCTCCTTTATAACTCTAGTCAGAGTTATAGCAGGGTGGTGGGCACAGGACAGAGGCAGAGCCCCACCTTCTTGTAGAAACAAAGCAAAGCACGAGGCTGCAAACAGGAATACCTGGCCATAGTGGTGGTAGATGCAGTACTCCAACCTAGTCAGAGGGACTCAGCCACAAGACAAATCCTGTCCGTGTGTAACAGCATGGTGGCCAGAGAACCGGGAGGTGGGCTGGGATTTGGCCATACGTGTGCGTGATGCTGAGGAACAAGACCGCACAGACTGTAACACTGGGAAATTAAACCTTTTAAAGAAGGGTAATAAATATACAGAAAAAGAATAGGTGGAGGAACAGAGCCTTCAGTCTGCAGACTGAAATTACGTGTTCTGTCAAGCTGGCAAAGAGAAAAGCATAATTGGTGTTTTAATTCTGGCAAAGAGGGAGCATTTTTCCAGGCTGGAGATCACTGCCCTGCTCTCTGAAAGGAGGCTGAAGAGCAACATGTGCTGCTGCTGCAGCTGATTAACAGTGCCACCAGCCGGCCTGCTGGAAGAGTGCCAGTTCGCATGACTGGGGGAAAACAAGGTAATAACGTACATCTACTCACCACCTTTCACCCCACAAAGTCTTCACAGCCAGACTCTGATCCTGCAAGCCCTTTGCCAAATACATAGGGGCTGTTCCTGTGAGCAGCTGCAAGAAAGGTCTTACCCACCGAGGTGCTACGCAGCACTAGCTTACCTAAGCTTCAGTAGGGTCAAAGGCGGTAATGAATCACTTGGGGTTTTCTGGTAGAGCTAAGAGTGAATGACAAGAGCATCCAACTCAGGAAGGCTTCTAGTGTGGAGCGCACCAGTCGGGGTGATGAGCCATGTTGGAATCAGGCCTGAAATTATTAACCAGATGGTGCTACAGAGCCAGTGTAAATGCAGCCAATGAGATGCATGTTGGCAATTAGATATTTAAAGCTATACTTTCCACTGCTTGTGGGGCGATTTCCTACTCAAAGCTGAACTTTAAATTGAATTAAGTTTGGCACCTCACAGTCTCTCTGGTCAAAACACTTTTTAGGAGAGCTACTATTGCCCAGTTGTACTAAAAAACCCCTAAAAAATATGCTAAAGCCAACAGTGCCAACAAGGCAAAAAAAACCCCAGGGAAGTTCTGTTGCAAGACAGTAAAACCAACACCAAAACCTCTGCATTAAGATTTCCTTAAAGTGAATCAAAGGGTCATGGAACCCTTCACGCTGCTTTCTGTACAGCAGTAAGGAACTGGTTTTGCCCAAGAGCTGCAACAAAGAACTGTGTAATGAAAAAGCAATTGTGGGAGAAGGAAAGGTGTCATTTATTAAAGCCAGTCTCAAATTTTTTCAGCCTTGCACACCTTTGCAAAGAATACTGGTCAGGATTTTGCTGGATTGTAAGCATGTGATTATGTGGCTAAATTTTGTATTTGAACAAATGGAAGTCAAATAGACTTCTGAGGAACTGGAACAACATAAACAGTTTATATTATGTAGTTGTCATGGGGTGTTGTTAATGCAGACAGCTTCCTTTCCACTGAGATGTCTATGAGGGCATGTACCCGGAGTCTCAGGTAACCACTAAAAAGCTGATTGAAAACAGGTATAGTGAGACAAGGGTTGAAATTTGAAGAGGAGGAAAAAATATGGCCAAACAATACTCTATTCCAAGCCCTAGCGATAACTTAATATAAGGGATAACAACTGACCGTCGGCGAAAGTTTAATTTTCCATCTCTAAAACAGATCTGGGATTGAGCCAACATCCTTATCCAAAGAGTCTTTGAACTCTGAAGCAGTCTCATTCCTCTCCAGAGCCACTGACAATATGTAAACGTTCCGTCCAATAAAGGCAGAGAGATACAGGAGCGAATAATGGCTGTGTAAGCCATGTTTCTGAAGTGGATGCGTACAGATTGTCTGCATGAAGTTGAAAAGATCCTTGGCTTTTTGCACGCGTTTCTCAAGGAAATTACTGCATCTTCATGGCTTTGAGGCTGTCATTGAAGATGAATATGGTTGTGAATCAGAAGAAGAGCCTTTATTCCTAGGGAAGTAGTATCTAATAAGAAGTGTCAAGGAAATGCTGTCAAGTGTCAAGGAACGCCAGACAATATGTCCACTAAGAGATTCACCAAGGAAGAAGGCAGAATGCTGTGAATACTATTGTCTTTGTTTCAGGTTTTCAGTTTCACAGAATTGCTGGCAGTGGCAGTATAGCAAATGCATGTCTTCCTAGAGAAGTGACAAAACAGGGCCTCCTTGTAAACCTCTGTTTCCTTTCCTGAAAGGAGAAAGCAGTGAGCTGTTTTGTTTTGAGAGCCTGTCCTAACATACACCAACTCCACCAATCTCAGCCAAGGAAGCAGGTCATCACTTGCCTGGAACATTGTAATGTTTTTTTCACATTCTCACATTTGCTACTTTCTGAGTAATTTCTGTTACTCTGAAATTCCAGTCATCTCACCCACAGGTCTGGCATGTACAGGTAAGTTGATGGCTGTCAACAGAAGACTAGCACCTAGTTCTAACAGATTCTGACAGGCATACTGAATCACACTAATCTGTCGTTATCACCTGAAATGGTAAGTACTCACTGTGGAATGAGTACCTGGATGACAGCAAAGTCAGAGAAACCAAGTTTTTAGCTGGACTGTGGCATCCGTGCCTTACTTTGCATTCACCAAGATATTTAAGGGATCTTTTCAATATTAAGATTCTGAACAAAATAAGACATACTCCAAAAGGATACATTAGAGTGGGGATGCCCCGTGTTGCCAAATATTTTCGGATGAGCCGCTCAGTACCATACCAGTTGAAACCTTTTGTTGCATACCCGATACGTGGAAGATGCACTGTTGCTGAGAAGGAGGGAACAGAGAGTGCATACGCTTTAGGACAAGCTACACATATAGAAAGCAATCTAGATAAGGACTTGAAGGTACCCAACAAGAGCAGAGGAAGTATTTTGGAACACAACATATCTGCCATGGAGATCTCACTCTTACTTCAGAAAAAACACTACAGGAGAGGTGGAAATTGGTCATCATCTTTAGATGCAATCACACATGTAAAGATTCACCGTTCTTCTGCCCAAACACTCACCATTCCTTTTCTTGGCTGCTAAATAAATCTTCTTCAGGCCCTTTTCCAAAGCAGACAGCTTAATGCCAGACAAGTTGTTGGACCGATCCCGGTGCTGAGCTACAATCAGGGCCAACTAAGGACAAAACACACAAAAACATGAAATGGAGCCTATGTACAGCACTAAGAGACACAGTGACAGCTGCTGGAAAACTGCATTACTAATTATTAGCTTTAATAAATGAGAAAAAGATCTCCTTTTCACTAATGTTTAACTGCAACTTAGCCATATTCAGTATTCAGTGCCATTACTATTGTGAAAAAGACATAATGTTCATTTCACACAGCTTCAAAAACATGTGGACAGAGCAACACAAAAGGGAGCTTCTCATTCTCACCAAGTCTTGTCCTTTTTTCCTGGATTTTTTATCATCAATGGGGAACAAGAGGGTTCCTCCTAACTCCAGGTCTGTCCAGAAAACAAGAACACAACAACAACAAAAAAATCAGTCCTGAAGAGTCAACAGTGAGTCAATGTACGATTTCACTTACATTCTGTATTATTCTCATTGCCTTTCTTTATCTCCTCATGATGGTTTCAGCAGAGTCAGTCCCCTTGCCCAGAGAAGCAAGACCGATGTTACCCACCCCCGAGATCAGAATGACCAACCCCTATGCAGAGTTCTCACACTCCAAACAGATCAAGTCAAAGCACCCACTACATTACTACTGTCAGGGCTAGGGAGGCACGTATCTAGAGAAAGAGGAAAAAACATGAGTACCAAGGTATCCAGGCACCTCACTCCTGCAATATCAGTGGGATTTAAGCTCTTTCAAGTGTCTTGGCCTAAGGTCATGTTTTAGTCTCTTACCTTTCATCTTTCCTGCCATCTCATATATTTTCTTTGGCTGATCAGAACGAGCCTCCAGAGCTGTAAATAAACCACCTCTTCCCCAGCGGCCAGAGTCATCTAGAATGAAGTGACAAGTTAGACTCCTTTTAGAAAGTGAGGTCAAAGACCACCCCTCCTTGGAAGGGACCCACTCCGTACAAATGCAATGAATGATTATCAAAAAGATATGGGAACCACAGATGAACTGAAGCCAACCAGTACTCAAAGGACCATCCTAGAGGATAAACCTCAGTCCTTGAGAAAAACAGACTTGTCACAGTTCCCTGAAAAACTCTGCAGGAAGAATCCTTCTTACTGCCGACTGAGAATGCTCAAACAAGTACTAACCATGGCATTGAGCAAATAAACCTGTCAGTATCCTCACATATATGTATATAGGTACACAGAGCACGCACCTAGTATGTCCCCAGATTGGTGCCTTGGGCTTCCCACAACTGGATCTTTTTTATTTGTGGGCTTTCACTTTTACTTGGCATTTCCACTTTAAAATGAAGTTTTGTACTGAGTTCAATATAAGCTAAAGTAGATTATCACGTTCTGCTATAGCCCTGGTCAAAGAGCAGCTCCAATACTGATTCAGGAGGAACTCTGTAATGTGAATTTCCTTAAATTCACAGAGGTCCTTAAATCAGGAGACTAGCCTAGAGCCTCTGTACTGTCAATGTTGAGAGATAAGCACCGAGATAGAGAATCTCTGACCTCAGCCTCTGGAACCGTGTGTCTGTCTCTGCTGACTGTATACGGGAGATTATTTTCAATCTCTACAGCTTCCATGGGATGAGCAAGAGGCCCTGCTCTCAGGACTTGTCCTCCCTTGGCCACAGACATAAAATTTCAAGCCATACAGGCACCTTTCAAGAGGTTCACCCATAAATCCAGAAAAGGCACGAAAAGACTCATATACACCTTGCTAGTACTTGTGTGCGTTATAGATAGCGGAGTAGAGGTTGTATTGCCTCTGCACCACTCAAGATTAAGTCAGACTCAAATCCAAATTATTTCAGCCTGGATGGGAATTAGAAACCATTAGCTAGTAGGGACAATTCAGCCCCCTTGTCCACCTCACCCAACAACATTCCTGTTGTCATAAGGCCCACCTAGGCAGTGGACAATGATGGCATCCTCCTCTTCTGCTTTGGGGTTGGTGACATCTCCCATGACGTACTTGATACAGTTCAGATCTGCATCTCTGTAATCTAAATCCACATTCAGACCAGACTCATCCTCCTCAAACTCTTCCTCAGAGTCACTTTCCTCTGAAGGAAGGCAGGTAGACGTGTAATGATTTGCCTCCCACCAGGCCATCCTGAAACAAAACAAGAGAAGATGATGTTCAATGAAAATCAAAGACTGGGAGTACACACCTGGTTTTAAACCATTGCAGTGAAACACAGGAGACCCGGACCTGCATTCCCTCTGCTCCCCTTCCCTATTTTAGACTGGTAAAAAGTTTACCACAGTTGTTATCTGTGATACTAAGAGCCACATGCCGGTGCGATAAGCCAACTGCAGGCATGGAAAAAGCGAGCATATGACAAAAGGCAAGGAGCTACTTAGAGTGGTAAAAAGGAAGAACATCTAGGAAACAAGGAGGAGAAAGTTAAGACACATGCCAGAGTCACAGATGTCAGACCAATACATAGGGGCCACTGTGACATTTGAGAAAGCTACTCCCAAAAGCTCACTGTACATTCAGATATGGGGTTCTTACTCAGGCCAGTCTCTACGAATTAAATTAGATGTGAAGTCAGACAGCCTATTCAGGGGTAAAGAACCCTTGCTAGGGGCTCAAGCCATTTTTCCACCTTCACATCCCTACATTACACAGTTTGAGCACAACTTCTTTTTGTCAATCAGACACACATTTCCTGAGTATAGTGTAACAGACATCAGCTTACAAGTAGTAGATACAATGCAAACCATACTTTTTTTTGTGTTCTGCCTCTGCTTTTGCCTTCTTTTTTTCCTCCATGAGTCTTGCTCTCTTTGCTGCAGCTTCTTGGCGCTTCTTCCTCCTAGCCTCCAGCTCCTCTGCGCTCAACAAGTGCTTCCTCCTGGCTGACTGTTCCCGGAGGCCTGTGAGGAGGGCCTGGCGAAACAAAGTATAATGGAAACAAACCACTCATCAAAAAGCTATGTCTAGTGCCAACCTTAACCTACACTCCTTTCCAATTTGTCTATTTGTCCACAGATCTTAATCATCAGATCCCAGTTGTCACATAACATGTGGTTTTGTGACCTAAGTTTACATGAGTGCCCTGCACATCATGTCTCTGCTCCGTTATCAGAATTGCCGAATTGTCAGTCCCCCAGATTCAAGAGCCAACTTTACTACATTGACATCCAAATCTTTTAACATGCCTTCTGCAAGCTGTAGGTAAAAAGAGAAAACTGTCAGTTTCATTTTCACAAGTAAATGAAGGAGCATCATACGCCTTGTCATGTCTTCTGTCTTACGTTTGCTTTGTTCCGGAGAGCTCTCCCTTCCTTACTGGTCTCTTCAGTCAAGGCTTTCTGAAGATCCAAAAGCTGATCAAATGCCTTTTTGTCTTCTCTGCTGGGTTCTTTTGAATAATCTTTGCCTTCATACACGTACATGTGATCTTTAAAAAATAATTAAAAAGTGTAAAAAGGAACTGAAAGCCACTAACACCTAAAATGTATAGTGAGATCAGAAGAAATTTAGCTTCTCTGTGACACTGTTCTACCCTCAGCAGAAAAAGATGCTCAATCTCATCATTATTTTTGTATAACTAGTGTCAGCATCATGTAGAAACAAGAGAATCAAGATTTGCTTCCTTAGGCAAAAGCTTTTTATTTAAGTTACTAATACTGGCAAAGAACCTTTCTTCCTATTTTGGTCAATGAACTATTTTAAGTTGTGGCTCCATCCCTTTGGTCATTCTCTTTGGTCATTCCACCTCTGCCAGCAGCATATCCATTTACCTTTGCTAGGTAGTTGCAGGCAACTCTTGTAAAGGGACAGCAAACTTTTGCTTCTGAGCTCCCATACAAGATGAAAGCACAGAACTCTGGCAGCCCAGAGTTACTGCTCATCAGGTGAGGTATCTTCCCAGTAACTATTACACAGTGTGGTACCACTGCTGCTCTTTAGGTTACCAATAGAAAATACCACTCTTTGCTATCTCTCAGCAAATAATTACTTGTTACCGGCAACTGCTGCAGGACGGATAATACCTAACCTGCAGGGCCATATATCTGCTTCAGTCAGAGATCTGTATTTAAGTGCTGTGTACTCAAACAGAAATTCAGTCTTTCTCACCACCACACTAGAAGAGGGAAAGCATCCTTAGAATTTATTCTCATACGGTATGGGGCTATGAAAAACTAACCACAATTGTGTGACATTTGGATTGCGTCCTGGTTTCGTAGAGTACTGAAGACAGAGTAGGTTTGTTCTAGTTACTCTGACTCCACGACTCCACATTTCTTATCTCACATTTTGGAACTTTTAACTTGTGATTTTCACGGACAATAATCTTTTGTTTGGAGATACATACAAAACACCTGCTATATAGCCTTTCTTTAAGTTACCATTATATCTCTAAAATTGTAGATCTATCTTAATGGTGCTCTGTGGGAAAAACAGCATCTGCAATTTGAATATTTCCCCTTTTCTCATGAATTTCATCTGAGGTCTCTAAATATTTGAAGCACACAAAGGAATTCAGACACCAGCCACCAAACTGGGCAAGTATTGTTACTATTATCTTACAAATAGGCAAATAAGGACACAAAAAGAAGAAAAATGCCAATAAAGGCTCAGAAATAAAGTTTGTGGATAGACCACAAACAAAATCCAAGTCACTCAATAACAAGTCCACTTCTTGTTGCCTAAAAAATGCCACCCCTGCCTGGGAAGACTTCTCTAAAAGCACCCAAGTGTCATGCATTTCATAGGAATTTAGATTCTTAACTTACTCTCTGTATCCTCCTCTTCACTCTCTTCTTCGCGTGGCAGCACAACATCCATTACCCACTTCCCTCCTTTTGTCTCTCCAAGGATGTTTTCTAGCTCCACATCCTGTACAGTACTCCCCTCAGAGGACAGCAATTTATCCAAGCCAAATTTCAGGATTTCACTCAGCTTTGACAAAGAGAAGGGGAAGTTCAGTATTAATATTTCCTAATTCCATGCCAATCCCAGTGTCTCGAGCTTCTCAGGCTTAAATACAAAGTATGTATGAGCAGAGAAATCTAAGCGTTACTGTTACCTGTCAAAATACTTATGTTTTAACATGCTTAGTTCTCCCAACACCTGATGGGACAGGCCCCCACAACGTATCTCCCTCAATCATTACTCATCCAGACTTTAACAGCCATTTTTCTCCAGGGCTAAATGACAAAACAGCATTGTATTGACTGCATTCAAGCAGCTTGCTTTGTAGCTAGAAAGACCAGAGTTGGTTTTGCCCCCAACTCCTTTAAAACAAAAGCTTGAATACCACAAAAATCCATGGGGAGAAAAATATCAGCATGGAACTTCTTATGGGCTCAGTTCCACTTCTTCCATGAAAACTAAAATTGCTGAGATACACGCTGGCAGGGCAGGAAGGGGAGGCAGTGGGGGAATGGATACCCTAATTTCAGACCTCTCCCAGGTTTAGCTGCACACAGAGGGCATACTCCCCTAAATGTCACTTTGCTTGAGGTTTTCAACCCAAGTTTTCAGCACAAACCTCAGCTTTCAGATCAGAATTATAAATCATGCCCTGACTCCTGAGACACTACAGTTGCCAAGAGGTCAAGAGAAGGTTGACCAAGTTTCAGACTAGAAACCAAAAGCTGACAAAGTACTTATCATCACCTCTGCTTGTGAGGGAAAAGCACCAAAGACAGATAAGTTCTAGAAACAATGAGTCAGCTTCCACTTTAGACCTATTATAATTAAAAATAAACAACTAAAATTAGGAGAGGTTCTGCCTTCCCCTCTTCTCCAAGAAAACACACCCTTTTTCAACAATGGACGTGCTTCAAAATTGTAAAAACTATCTTCCAATGTTAGATCTTGTCTGGACCTGGGATATTATTTTGGCTCCTAAAACATGCAAAAGCTGTCATGTCAATGCACATCTCTCGCAAAACATGTGTTTGGCTAAGTTCATATCAGACAAATACAGAAACACTCTGGGACATTTCTAACGACATTACTGGAGTCAAATTGAGCACATAGCTCTATTTTACCTGTAGCTCTGCTGCTCCCTGAGGCTTGGGTGCTCCCAGAGCAAAGTGACCCCCTTCTACAATGGCATTTGTCAGACGGAGCTTAGAAGCAGCTCTTCGGTAGATTATTTCTTCAATTGTATCTCGCCCAATCAAGCGTATAATTTTTACAGGCCTTGAAAAGTTTAAGAAAATTCTTATTATTTGCTTTTTCTGAGGTGCACTAAAGCTGTTTCCTTGCACGGAGCACTACCTCTTCACCCGCTCCTTTGGTAGGGAAAATGCGGCAAGAACAAAATGAACAACAATAATCAGCAGAAATGTAATGCTGATACAATTGCTTCTTGACACAAGAGAAATGTTCTCTGCAAAAGTGCAGGCAAACCTCCGGATTCCCTCTCCTCCTCTAAATCAACAAAGCTCCCACCCTAGACACATGACAAGGACAAGACTTCATGAGGCTGCAACAGAAAAACAAAGACATAAAATCCTCTCTGCTCTCCTTCTTTGCTCTTCAATCTACTGTACTTTAACTCTGTTGCCTATGAATAGGGGAAGCAATACTGAGACACCAAGAGTCTGCAACCAAACCAGAAATAGAAACATTTCTCACTTGTTCTGCCCAATCCGGTGAGCTCTTGCTATTGCTTGCAAATCATTTTGCGGATTAAAATCACTATCGGTAAAAATGACTGTATCTGCTGCTGTCAGGTTCATGCCAACTCCACCTACAAACAAAGAAGAGGTCACAAAATATGTCACCAGCAGAAAATAAAAGAGAAGCTGGAGAATTTATGTTATGCAAGGTTCTGTCAGATCTGATCAACTGTATCTAATTCAATCCATCTCTCAACACCAAATTTCATAAGGATCTAAAAAAGATGGGTAAGCCTTCCATTGCCAGCTTCCAGCTTTCTGCAGCAGCCCAAAACCAAGCTGTACTGTGCAATGCAGTCAAAAAAGATGGGGTGCAAGTGAACCAATGCAAAGGGGATAGCTGTCAAGGCTGATGAACGCAGACATATTATTCCACTGGCAGGCAGATTAACCCAACAAGGACTGGCTTCACTGAGGCTACAATGAACTGCCCAAGTCACGACTTGGCTGCAGCAACAGGTAAATACAATGCTGAAACAGAGGAAAACACCAGCCCCAAGTACACAATAAGCAGAGCCTAGGTATTTGTATGATGAAGTTTTTGAGTTAGAGTTTGAGTGGTTAGAGTTTGGGCTGTCATGGAATGAAAAGAAAAAAAAATACAGTTAATTATATTTTTTTTTTATACCCACACTATCGTGTCTACATACTGTAGTTAAAGAGTATGCTTTACATTTCTCCCAGCTCATGTCAAGCACCTCTTCACAGTAATCAGAACATCCCTGCAAGTGGAGACAGTCATGTACCTGAAAAACTGTCCATAACAGTGATAGAAATAGTGTTAGCACGCCTGTTCCCAGCTAAATACAAGATGCTTTGGCCAGACATAGCAATGTGCAGTAATAAGTCTGGCTGACATGGGCAGGGAGAGTTCAGGCACTGTGGGGAGAGACTCACTTATTCCTACCATCTCACATTAGGCGCTTCTCTTCAGTCTCTCCACACGCTCCCCTCAACGCACTGCAGTATCATTGGAGCCAGGCTTACCCAGGAAAGTCTGACCAGAAACCCAAAGGAAAATTTAGTTCAAGTTTGATGCTTGAGATCAAGCAGTGCGAATCCCTCCTCTGGTGACAAGCCTGCCTCTGCGCTTGCTTGAATAGAAAGACAGGGAAGTTTCAAACTACGTAGAAGACACAGATCTGCCTGAGGAGCTAAGAGGGGGAAAAAGCACAGATGGCGGTCCCATGGTGTTCTTTGCAGTCTCAGGACGGTAAAAGGCTGTCATTTGAGTCTGTCTGCCAGCTAGAGAGCATGTCCATGTTCAGTGAACTCGAGAAGTAATTCCACCAGCTTACTTAAAGGAAGTCTGTTCCCGCCTAAAGTCTGGTGCTTGCAGAAATAAGATGCTAATGAGATTCCTTAAGCTCAACCTGGCACAGGGACAGGCATTATGGGACCTGTAATAAAAAAAGTAACTCAAGTGGCTGCAAAATGAAAAGTGTCTTGGCATCAGCTGCCAAAAGGAAAGCACAGAAACCAGATGTCCTAGCTGAGAGACCCAAGTTCAGGATGACTTGTCTCCCTCAAAAATCCGCCAGGTGAATAGGCTCTGCAAGATTCATAACTCCCATAACTCCTTGAAATCTTGCCAGAGAGAGCAAAAGAAGAGTAGAGAGGCAAGATGGGTTGTTTGTCTCTCCTTTCCTTACTTACCCGCTCTGGTGCTCAGCAGGAAGATGAAGATGGGCTGTTGACCAAAGTTCTTAACGGCAAGGTGTCTCTCTTCACCCCTAACAGAACCATCCAGCCGCTCGTAGCTGTAGCCTTTTCAAACAAGCAACACATATGTTTCTGAAATTCTGTCTACGCTCTTACCCTCTTACCTCATTCTCTATTGTCTCACTGCTGTCCTGAAATTTTTTTATGCCAAATCCTCCTGCCTTGATTCTCATTTTATTGCCTTCAACTCGTTCATTCTTTCCTAGTTAAACCTCATATAAAGTGAAGTAGCAACCCTGACTTCCAGATTGACTGTCGGCAAAGGGTAATTTAGCTGAGTCTGAAGCAGAGATTCAGCATTTAATTTACTGCTTGGAAACACAACAGGAAAATTCAGAGCCAAGGTAAAAGAACGTTAGCACACAGTCCCATTTCAGACTATGCTGTGCTGGCTGTTGGCCCCACAAAACAGGCCAACAACCATTGGACCCTCCTTATGCAAACTCCCACGGCATTGAATGTGTGCTTTCCTGTGAGCAAGCAGTATGGGATATGGCCCTACATTTGGCTTTATCCTGAATTATTAGTTGTCCAAAACCATAAACACCAAACAAAAGCCTCTTTCATGGGAAATCCTAAGTAGGCATGGAGCCACATGGATTGAAACAAAAGAAAATGTCCCAAGAACACTTTGGTAACCTTGCCAAAAATGGTCTGATTCAACCTGCCCTCACTGACATGTTGGGGCCCCACTGCCAACAACTGTTTTAATCAAAAATTAATTTCCTGGTATGAATGCGGCCCAAATTGCATTTTGTGCTGGACAAACTCAATCTAGAGCAAGCCTACTACCTTCTGTGCAATTACTTCAGGACTTGGGTACATAACTGAACACAGATATATATGAAACATTGCTACCCTCCCATCTATTAGCTCCTTTTTATCAGGGAACCTAAGCTGAAACTGCTTTGAAGAGAAGAACAACATTAGAGAGCCAGCTCATTTCAGTCAGGTGGCAGCACAGCAAACTCAAGACCCTCCAACTCACAGTGCCACTCCAACAATATGGTTTCTATCTACTAAGAAGCAATAAATACCCATCACAGTCCCTTCTCCAGCCCAAGCAGATCAACCAAAATCAGAGGAACAATATAGGGTAGAGATCATTAGGATAAGCCCTCTGCTGCCAAAGAGTGCGGAACGTACCTCTATAGTCCATGTAGTCTTGCAGGATATCAAGCAGTTGAGTCATCTGAGAAAAGAGCAAGACACGGTGGCCACTGGAAGAACAACGTGAGACACCATGAGCCTCAATGAACTGTGACAGCATTTCACAGAGTGGTAGAGGGGTTACAATAGCTTAACCAGTCACTGCCACATAGCAAGGCCACATCACTTCTGTACACTAAGTCATGGCTCATTCCCTCACATTTTCAGCCCCACATCCAGATGCAATCAGTCAGCCTCATCTGCCATCATCAGTTGTCATATCTAGAGTCTGGAGTCACAGAGACGTAACAAAGCTCTGACACAGCTCTGCTTCTGGCTGGATGCAGCCTGGCGAGGATCCAAAGGAGCCTGTCTAAAAGAATACTCAGCTTCAACCTAGTATCATGAGGTCTTCCTCACTGCATGACCTGCCACACCAGACTGCTCTCAAAACACACACTACAACACATCTTAAATGCTGCAAAAACGTAATATCAGCATCTCTGTGACAATAGAGCATTTCCTTCTCCAGCAGATGACCCTCAAAGACCAGACTTTCCCTAAATGGTGTATAAGTGAGAAATCAACTCTCTTCCCTCCCAGCCACAGACCTGAGTGCCTGTTTAAATCAGACTTCACTGTAGAGAAGAACACAAGCATTTTCAAGTCCAGAATTTGCAGCAGGCTAGTCCTGTGGCAAAGACATTCAAGGGAGAGGCACCCACTTACGAGGTGCTATGCAGCAGAAGGACGAAGACATCCTCCACAACCACATCAGAATTTCCCAAGGTCTGCTGAAGCTCTATCCTTTGGAAGTACTCAAAAGGAAATTGCAGCCCAATTAAGAGAGAAGATAGAATTTGTGTCATGCAGGAGGCATAGCTTCACAGACTGCACAAGAATACAAAGTGCAGTTTGATTTGCCTCCCATCTGAGAGCTGGAGGGAGATACCCAAGGTCCTTGGGTCTTAAGCCACCAAAGCTCAACACAAGGAGTTATGAATGCCATTCCCAAAGCTGAAGTTTCAGTTTACTCCTGGGTTTTGGTCCAGTCAAATTTCTTTTTCATGTTTGCTATGCATTCTGCCTCCTGGGCTAACACAGGCACGGTAGCACAAAGGAACTCAACTGATGCATTGGAAGCAATTCTCAGGAAATCCACAGTCAAACCAGATACGCTGAATACCATGTCAGATGGTTATTCTCCCAGGTTCCCAAATACAGCAAATATAACATGTGAGAGAGTTAGTAAAGCGTTTTAAGAAACGTTTAAAGGGAAGCTACAAAAATCTACCATCTCTAATGCAGCTCCTTATATTGAAATGACTTCTTTCAGGTAGTCAGTAAATGCAATAAACAGGCCAGTGCTTGCGTTGTGGTGAGTATCTGCTCAATCTCTGACTAAATAAGGTAGTTTGCCTTCCCAGTTTACCTCTTCTCCCTATGTCAACCCCACTCTTATCTTCCCCACCCCAACAGGACATACCCAGCATACAAGAATGAAAGGAGCTTATCCAACAAACACAGCTTGCCACTGGCTTCAACAATGTGGTCTCCAATCTCAAAGGGTTCTGGCTCAACACCTGGAACAGAAAGGAATTTCAGAAGCAGACCTAATCCTATGCAAGTAACAACTCAGTGGTCAACCTCAGCATTGTCTGCACTGCCAGCTATTGCCAAGCAGACCCCTACAATGCTTGCTTGAGAAGCGATGGTCCTTCTCTGTCTCTAAAGAACACTCTCAGTAGCTCACAAAGTATTGTAATTTCATTGTTTAGGTAAGAGAAGACATACAAGTGCAGAGCTGCAGTAAGAAACTCAGACTTCACAGAGTCCTCTAATTTATTCCTCATTATTGATAAACTGTCATGTGTTGAAACTGGTCACAAACTCACAGCTGCTACTGATTCAAGTACAACATTGTTTATTACTTGCTTCTTCTAAGCATTACACTGTCAAGCAATAATAGAAAAACACCATGCAAATCAAGAAACTTACTTTTTTCCATTTCAAGAGAGGGAACAGTGCTTTCTTACCATTGAAAAGGTATGGGTGGGCAACACACTTCCGAAGCTGAATTAAGACATTCTGAAGTGTAACCTTCCTTCCTGTTTCACTTTCAAATGCATCTGGAACAAAGAGCACAGAAAAGGAACTGAGCAGGAAAGCCCACGCTCCATCAGTGCTCGCGACTGGGAATGTCTGGGTACTGAGCACTGTTCTGCGGTACTTCAGCACTGGAGTATTTCTCTCTGCATATCACACTTGCATTTGAATTTCCATCTCAAGACTAATACATCCGTTTTCATGAATCAAACAAAATTTCCCTTACATTTTTTGGACAAGCCTTTAGAAATAGATCCTGAAGAAAACTACTCTGCCTTGTCAAAAGCCCTGGAACTTTCCGGACTCCCTGGAAAGGGTCACTGTCATTTTTATAAGAGTGAATTACAGATCTAGAAATGATCGAAAATAGTGAAAGAAATTTGGTGCAGTTCATTTGAATTTTCCAACAAAAAGAGTAACACAGCACCATCAAGATCTCCTGGGCAACCAGGAAGTTAAGAAGGGTTGCATTTTTCTGAGGAGAAAAAGAAAACACATGCACATATGCTGACTCCAGAAGAAGAAGGTTCAGATTGCCTGGTGATGTTCATGAAAAGTGCTAGCATGCTAGCTCGAAGAATAAAGGGTCTCCATCCCCCCAGTTTTACTTTCCCTGCAACACATAAGGACTGGCAAGCCATATGATGTGGTGTGTATAGATGGAGAAGGAGAAATTCAGAGAGAAGCAAACACTTTCTCATACCTCAGGATGCTTTGTTACAGTTAGTTCACCCGTGAAGCGACAAGAAGCGAGCTACTATGGTAACAAGTCTGTGGCTGCATTGTTTATATGGCCCTGTGGTTTCCTAAGAAACTCATCTACATCCATGCTTTATGGCATCTGTGCTACTACTGGAAAATTTGTAGATATCCACATATCCAAAAATTTCCTGTACCACCCTTTTGTCTGAACACAAAAACACAGGATAGGAGCAGGCTTACCTCGTGAGAAGTATTTTTAATTACAGGCTAGCCCAAAGCAGAATCCTGAAGCTGATCCTCCCTAGCTCTGCAACAGCTCAGCTCTAGATCCATGTGTCTCTTATTTTATCACAAGCTAAAACCACAAATCAAGCAGCCGAAAGCACTGAATTTGACATGTTTATTCTGTGAATATTCTGCAGGCCAAAGTATCTTCCGCTTCACTACAACAGAGCATGGATTTACAAAAGGAATTAATTTTGTTTTTAAAATTAACTGGTAGGATTCAAAACCCTCAGTTACCTAGATCTTTCATCAAAATGGCCTTGTAGTACTTCCTTTGCAAAGCTGACATTCCATGGTACAGAACCACTTCCACCTTCTTTGGCAGCTCTGCAGCCACCTCAGATTTCACTCTTCGAAGCAAAAATGGCTGCAGAAGATTGTGCAATTCTTTGGCTATGCAGAGGCAGGGGAAAAAGGGAGGAGATTACTGCATTAAATTTAAGGAGTGTGTACAGTACCTTCATAACTATATTTTCAAAATAAATGTATAAGGAACCTTACATCTATTAGTGAAATGATTCAAGCATGATTTTACAAACAGAGAAACCAAAATATAGCTGCATACCTGAAATACTTAAGAGCTACATTAAGGTAAGTAATCACTACTTTTAGCGGCCTTGTTTTAAAGCTAGTCAGCATTAAAAGAAAGCAAATAAAGAGGACACAACATGCCCGTTTCCTATTCAAGATAACAACAGCTGGTTCTGACTGAAGTACAATATTGCTTATTACTGACCTGGCTCACTCTCCTTTTCAATTGCTTGGTAATAGTCAACAAACTCTTTTGCTTGTTCCCTAGGAAAGATGTCAGGTTCTACAAGGCTAAGTAGGGCATACAGTTCCTGGAGGCTGTTCTGGATTGGAGTGCCTGTGAGTAGCAGGCTGAAGCCTACTGAAAACTGAAAGAACCAGCAACAAAACAAAATTATTAGGAGAAAATATCTGGAATGAAAAGTTACTTAAAGTACAACTCCACCCACACCACTCTCAAGCTTAACTTAAAGATGACAGGTGACACAGAACTGCCCGCAAAATGCTGCAAATGTCTGCCAAAATCATCCAACATAAGGTATGGTGTGACAGTCAAACAGCTCCACCAAACTGACTAGAATGGCACCAATGCAGGGAAGCTAGTGTAAGCAAAATAAAAACAAAGTGCAAAACTGACACCATTAAAATTGTCAGCTCCAGGCACTCTACGGTTCAATATTGCATACTCGGTGTTAGGTAATGAGAGGTGACCAGAACATGCTGTTGGAATAGGACAGTGAAATGAAACGTGCACTTCAGCTGGGCTAATTGCCTTCCACTTTACTGGGGGGACAAGCCCTTATTCCCACCTGACCGCGCTCAGACTTTTCTGCAGTTGCCAACCTATCATTACTCCTCATGTCTTTGCTAGCACATGGGTCATCATCTCCCACCTCCATTGTGACAACAGGCTGCAAGACCTTGCTAGAGCTTTTACCCACCAGCACTGGCATACTGCTCCCAGGCACCACTTTAGTAACTCTGGTTACATCCCCGTCCCCCTTCAGACCTAGTTTAAAGCCCTTTCAATGAGTCCTGATAACTCCTGTCCCCCAAATATGGGAATCTGCCACTAAATATGGGAATCTGTTCAACCAGCTCTGATGGAAACTGCTTGTGGCCCAGAGCTTAATAAATACTTGGAGGAACAAACAGAGAATCTCTATGCTATACTGAAGAGGAAAAAGTCTTTAGACACTGTAAGGTAGATGAGTTATTTTACCTCAGAAAGCGTCTTGTAAAGCAGAGAACTTTGATTTTTCAGTCTGTGAGCTTCATCTACAACCAAGGCAGCCCAGTTAAAGCTGAACAAACACAAAACAGCATCTTCAGTTAGTGGCTGACAATTCATTCTTGTAAGTACAAAAAGACTGAAACAAGTGGTGGCTCTGCTTGGCTGAACTTGAGATAGTCCCACCACATGAACAACAAGCAAACATTACAGGTTGGGTGGGAGGAATTCACAGGTACTGGTTTTCAAGAGCCAATGCAGCTTCTTAACTATAGCCTGGATGAGTTTCTCTGCAATCAAAACTTTGTTCAAGTGAACAAATTCACTTGAATTTGTTGCTTCACCCTCAAAATGGTGAAAATGACATAAGCACAAGTTAGTCAAACATTCAAGGAGATCTACAATTTGGAAAAAGACATATGAAACTAGGCCATAGCACCCGTGCAAAAACTCAACAGCTCTCAGGAGGTAGCGATGACAGAGTGATTACAAGTCTTTTGCAAATCACCCAAGACAGGAGCTTCAACTTATTCTAGGTTCATACAGCTATATAGAGTGTTTCCTCAAGTAGGCTGCAGAATCACTGTTGATCTAGTAGATCCGCTAGGCTTCATACAAACTCCAGATCTTTTCAAACCTTAGTGCTTGTTCCTGCTTATCACTAGGGTTTCAACTTCTACATCAGAGAGCGATTTCCATGCAGTCAAGTCTGGCTGATGGGTAGGCAGGGAAAGGAAAGCAACTTTTCTTAGCCACATGCTCCTCTTCCCAGTGGAATACAAGGGCTACATACAAGCGATCTACATTCTCCCCACAGAGAAGCTTTCTGTTTGCCTTGATTCCCCTCTTCACTATTAAAGAGTGGTTCTCCATTGCCAGGACAGTCAAATGTCATTATTCTTATTCTACAGGCTCAGGAACCAAATTACAGAGGGGACACTGCAGTGCGAAGCATTGCAGAAACACACGTGCAGAGCTGAGTCTGATCTCTCGTGCATCTGCTTCTACACAGGACAAGGTGCAAATGATTAGCAACCACTTTTTTCAGAAGGAAGACCAGAGGGCAAAAAAACCCCAAATTTGAGTGACATGGCTTTGATATTACGTGCTAGCCTTAGAAGTAGGAAACTGCACTGGAGATGACATTTCTGTGATACTAGGGCCAGTTACTTTCTCTTTCTGGGTACTATATACCAAAGCTAAACCGCAAAATAAGCAGAATCATACGCAGCAGTGCAGTACATGATATGGAACTGTAAGAACAGTATAGCTGTGGCTACCTTTCATTAGGCCTGGCTTCTACCATCATGCATTAATCCAGCACAACTTGCTATTTCCAGCAGCGGCCAAGGACAGGTGCTTTGCTGAAAGACAACAGCGTGCCCGTAGCAGGGCCTGACTAGTTCTGGGAGATCCAAAATTGTGTCAGTGAGGGACACTAGGCTTCTGCTCCTACCCTCATGATATCTGGCTGACCCCAGCATTCATCACAGCGCTTATCACTACTGCAAGGCATTGGTGCTATTATTAAAAAATATGAAAACTCCTTCCCATTTCAACTGTAGGCTTCTGTAAAATCCTGCATGACCATGACAATACTTTCTACAGGCTGAATTTCAGTCGTATAATCAGTCATGCTAGAAAGCGTAATGCTCCAGAAGCCCTCCACAGTTCTGACTGGTGCAAGAGGCAATAAACTTCAAGATACGGTATTAGCACGTGATTACCATAGTATAATGCAGGTGAATTTCAGCAAATTTTGCACCTAATACCTTTATAATCTGAAGATCTTGAAGACCTCCTCTGTTCCAAGTATCACTCTTCTGGACTGATATTTAGTGTAGTGCTATAAGCCACTACGTATCCTATTATTTTGAGTTAACTGGCTTGAAAACTGTCCTTGGGGTAAGTTCACTTACATCTTAGCTGACATTAAAGATTCTTCACTGAAAGCTGGTACAGACAAAGCTCTAATCACAAGCAAAGAACATCCTTGGCTCTTGTGAAATAAGCACAGGATCTCATGCACATACTAACATACACTTAAGAAATCACTGTCAGATGTGCAGAATTAGATTTGAAAAAAATTAAAACCAGACTCACGATTTTAGAAATGCTGCATCTTTCAGACAGATCTGCAATGAAAAGAAATGAACCGTGATTTATGACTTAAGTTAACACACCAGTTAAGAAACAGAACATCTTTTTGTCTACTTGCAAACTATGGTGGAATGGAGGAGAATGGAATGAAGCCACTTATTACCTGAGGAACGTAACACGACAGCTATTGTAACCACAAGCTGTTGTGATCCTACATTTTAACTCATCTGGCAAAACACCAGCAGCAGAACCTCAGAGAATTAATGGAAATTTACACACACCATAAATGCTCTTCAGCTCTGTAAAGTTTTTCATATCTTTCTCACTCAGTAAGAAACAGCATGCCCCTTCAGCATCACAGTCTCTTTCAGTCTAACCAAATATATGCTTCAGTGGATTAATCTAAGCTATTACAATGACCTGATAGCATCCTAAAGTGTAGACTTTGCTTGCCCAACTTCAGATTCAGAGGAAGAGAAATCAGGTAGCTCAAGATAAATCCTTAAAAAGCACAGAATTCTATCGTCAAAAGCAACAGAGACAAGAAAAATCCCGGCTAAGTGCATCTCTTGATACAGTTGATTGCTTTCTTGGACTTGCTTCAGTATGAGCACCTCTACTTATCACATTCAGGACAAGGGTTATCACTACTCCCCACTCCTGTTTGTGCGACATGGAAAAAGATTCAGTGTACCTGAATGGTGAGCACAGGTCCCACAACTCCCAGTGGGAAGAGACCGTAAAATACTTGAAGAGTGGGAAAACAGAAGGGCAAAGGGAAAGGGAGATCAGAAGGGAAACGGCAGAGGGGAGGGGAAAAAAAAAAAGGGAGCTGTAAGAAGTGGTTTTCATCTAATTTCAAGTTGATGTGTTTGTTAAAAGATTGTTAAAATAAAATCAAAGTGCTGATAAGAAGTAACACCTGAGTGGGACTGGCTCATAAGAGAAAAATAAGGGCTTTTTCCCACTCCAGATAACTAAGCACGAGATCATCCTAAGTCCAAAGCAGTGATCAAGGAAACAACCCTATTCTGGTTAGTTCCATTTACAACAGGACAGGACCTTCTCAGGAGAGCTATGATCAGATTCAGCCCAAAGTCCTATCAATTGTAACAGGAACGTAACCATTTTGCAGTCCAGGAATGAGAGTTTTGTCCGAGGAGGGCATGCTGAAAGGGGCACGAAAAAGACAAACTCTTTCTAAGCGTTCTTGCATTGCCCAATTAATAGAATCTTAATAAACATCACAGATATGTATGCTTCTATTAAATATTACAGGTCTGTAAGACACCATACAAAGTCAATGCAGATACCATTTAGCATTAGTTAAGGACGGACATGGGTCTATTTTCTTTGCTCAAGGTGTGATGCAGCTATGCAGTAATGCTGGGGTTAAAGTAGATTATCTTAGGGGCACAAAAACCGCAGCAACTTAGTTCAGTTTGTAGAATGGGTTACACAGTAGAAAATCACTGAGGAAGGTCAGAGATGAGTACCGAGGACAAGGCATGAGATGGGTGGTACAGGGGAATGGAAAAGGCAAGGAAAAACTTTATCCCTCCTTTCAAGTGACATACCTCATATGTTGTCAAGAGCACATGGAGGTGAGATTGCTCTTTCAGGTTCTGCTGCAGTTTGGGTCGTTCCTCCTTGCTGCCTACGTATGTCACAAAGGAAAGACCTGGAGCAAACCTATCGTCAAGAGAAAGACAGAGCAAAAACAGTGAGTCAAGCTAAGTCTTTCATGTTTAAGACCCTCAACCCCATTATCAAACATAGCTACTGCACAGATAATGAGAACCTCCTATCCAAACACCCTACCCTCTTGTGAGATGTGGCTGGATCTCAGCTTTTGAACCTAACCCCTTCCTGACTAGTATGCATCTCAGGTTGGCACCTCAGCTGCTGGTTCTGGTCTGGACAAGTCACAAATAAACTGCCTTCTCCTAGGTCTCACAGTTCAACGCAGATGATTGAAAACCAGTCTCATGGCCCATCTGTTATGCTGAACTGAAAAAGCTCATGAGAAGGTAGTGAATGAATAGAGTTTGCCCAGTTGGGGCCAAAGAATTGGCCTAAATCATGCTAAAATAAAGGGAATGTCTGCAGCAAACAGATCTAAGTCAGGGCCTCAAAAATCTATCCTCTTAGCCAAGAAGCAGATAAAACCAGTTCCATGGAGGAAGAGTTGGGGCCATAAATTTTTTCCTCATTTAATCCCACCACTGATATTTGGCTAATGGTCCTCCTGTTCACTGCTTATCAATGAAGGAATGCATTCTACCCCAACTATTCCCACTGCAAGTCTATCCAAATCAGGCCAGCTCACTTCAGAATGTAACCTGGATGACTTCAGATCCTCAGAGACAGCATTGCCTGATAGTCACATAGACAGAGTTCTGTTCTAATCTTTAGCTTTCCGCCCTTCCTCCTAAAAGGAATCTTTGGGCTCCAGCTCAAAAATGTATGATTTCAGGGCATGGCAAATGTGCCATCAGCACACTTTGCATGCCAGTGAAGACGGGTTGCATGCACAGATGTAATGTGTTTTGCATGCATATGTGAGCATGCCATGAAAGATACTATTCAACTTGGGTCTTACCTTTCATTATACAGAATCCTGGGTGTCTTCAGCAGATTTTGCCTAAGAGAGGCTGATCATGGAGGGTTACAAATCAATAAAAAGCAAGGAGCTAGTGGGGGCATTTGGGCTGAAAGTCAGACAAGACTATAAGTTGGATGAAATCATGTATACCACAGCATTCTAAAGACTACACATTAACTGCAAGTGGTGTTTGCATGGATTTGTTGTTTTGGCAGCTCCCTTTTTTACTTTTCTTCCTTTTGAAAGGAAGAAAACTGTTGTACTGAGCCCATTTGAAGAGAATCTTTGTAACCTGTTGTGCAAGAATATGATGAGCCAGACAACTGTTAAACTTACCTCTCCAGTTCTTCCTTCCAGTTGCTCAGAACGGACAAAGGACAAAGTATCAGAAATCTCCCTTTGTTTGTTATTTTTTTTGTCAAATAAAGAAGTAGAGAAATAGTCTAGAAGGCAAGGAAAATATTGGGGTTTTTTATAATAAGAAAAGAGTTAAATGCAATAGCCTGAACCCACATAAACTGTCTCCCTCTTGAGCTTTTTAGCTGGTTCCCCTAGGTTCTCTAACACAAGAGAATGTCAAGTGAGATCCACCATCAATGACAAAAAAGCTTGGATCCCAAAACGTGACCTCGAAATCTGCAGCCCCTTTCCAAAGGCCTTTCTCCACAGTCACAAAAAAGAAGACGTACCATACAACACTTTCTAAAACTACCAGCTTGTTATTTAAGACGCATTGAATACCACCACCTGAACCACAGCACAAATGTTCGTCTTTACAACAAAACTGAAACCCATTTAAAAACTTACAAAAAAGCAGCACTGAAAAATTTACACCTGTAAATTTTAATCCATGTGTGGACAAACCCAAAAATCATCTTGCTGCAGATGCATCAAAATGACATACTCCTTTCCCTGCTGGCTGTGTACTGTCCCTTCAGCTCCGTGCACTATGAATTAGTTAGATATTCAGATGTCATGTAAAAATGACCACTCACCTTTTTACAAAACCCTGAAACTTTTTTGGAGTGTCATTCAGGACCTAACAGAGGTTTTAAGTGATGGAGGAGTGAAAGAAACAACGAGTATGCACTTTAGAATGGGCCTGATTAACTGACCAATCACTATAACACACCTGACAAGTCTTCCCAAGACCCATCTCATCGCCCAGGATACAGCCATGCTGGACTTCGTAGCATTGCACCAGCCAGTTTACACCTTCTAATTGATAGGGACGAAGCTTAATGCCTGAGAACAAAAGCAATTTGTTACATTTACATAGTCATCCAATACACTCCATACACAGTTACACCTTGAAGCCACCAAAACCAGGTTCTGCACAACCAGGCCTTCCCAAACAACTGCCTTGCAAGAAAAGTGCACTAGTTTTCAGCAGAAGCTGGTTTACCTTGCTGGAGAGCAGAGACACCAGTGTTACTGCAAATCAATTAAATTAAACCATATTCAGGAACTTGTACACACAGAAATGCCCCAAGTCACTATAAAGGCCCGCACAATGAACATAATCTGGTAATGAAGCCACTACTTTGCATTCCTAAAAGACAGCTTAATTTTTAGCTCCAGCCCCTTTTAAAAATACTTAAGTACAACATCCAGGGACACCCTTTATGCTACCGGAAATCTGCACACTCTACTATTGTATAATAATAATTTCTCACCAAGATGTTTTCCAGCTTTCCTACCCTTAATCTAGGGCTGATTTCAAGCGTAGGTCACTGTAGCTACTACCACCATTGCTATCCTTATTATGGTAGCATCATAGAATGGTTTGGGTTGGAAGGGACCTTAAAGATCACCCAGTTCCAACCCCCTGCCATGGGCAGGGACACCTCCCACTAGACCAAGCTGCTCAAAGCCCCATCCAGCCTGGCCTTGGACACTTCCAGGGATGGGGCATCCACAGCTTCTCTGGGCAACCTGTTCCAGCGCCTCACCACCCTCATAGTGAAAAATTTCTTCCTGATATCCAATCTAGATCTACCATTTTCCAGTTTGAAGCCATTACCCCTCATCCTATCACTACATACCCTTTAAAAAAGTCCCTGTCCGGCTCTCAGGTAGGCCCCCTTCAGAAGCCACTATTACAGAGCAAAGATATCAAAACAAACACAAAACAAGTAAAGCCGGAGTTCTCAAGATCATTTCCTTGTACCTGGACTCAAGTGCTGCATACTGTTAACAAGTCCCCTGTATTTACACTTTTTTATTTATTTCAGGCCCGGGGGCTGTTAACACAGAGCCCCGACGACCAAGCACCAGCCCCCCCCCCCCAGAGAAACCTCCCGGGCCTCCACCGCTCCCTCACCACCCCTTCTCCCGGGGGGGGCAGCCCCCGGTGCCTGCCCGGCTGCCGGCGGCGTCCCGCTAACCTGTCAGACCCCACCGGTAAACGTCCTCCTCCTCCAGGCCCGGACCCCCCGTCCGGGCGCCGGCGGCGCGGCCAAGCGCCTGGTAGAAGCGGGACATGGCGGGCGACGCGGGAGGCCCGGTCTCGCCAGGCACCGGGCGGGCACCGCGCCGCTCCCGCCGTTCACTCCCTCAGCTCCGGGCGGGGCGCAGGCGCCCTCGGTGGCAGGCGGGACCAGGCCCCAGCACCGCCCCGGCAGCGGGAGGGCTCGGTGGAAGGAGGGAGATGGCGGCGCAGCTGCTGCTTCTGCTCCTGTCGCTGCTGCTGCCGGCAGCCACCTTCTACCTGTGCTGCGTGCGGCGGCACACCGGTAGCGCGGGGGCCGTGCTGCGCCGCCGGCAGCCGGGACGGGCCGAAGAGCGGGGCCGCTGGCGGCCGCGGGACACTGTGAGCGCCGGGAAGGGAGCCGGGAGGGCGGCCGGAGGGGTGGCGGGAGGAAGGAAGGGAAGGGAGGGGAGGGAGCGGGGTCCGGCCCTTACCTGTCGCCTCCTCTCCGCAGTGGGCACCGCGGCTGTGCGGCTCCGGACTGCGCCTCTTCGTCCATGTGGCCAACACGGTGAGTCGGGGCGAGGGGGACGGGTGGCCGCCCCGGGGCCAGTAGCGGGGCTGCCTGGTAAACAAGGCAGTAAAACCCGGGGTTGCTGGGGGAAACCGGCCAGGGCTGCCGGGGGTTTCGGAGGGAGGAGGCGGGGGGGGAGTGTCTCGGTGGGAAGGTAAAAGCCCCGTTTGTAGGGAAATTGTAGGGAGATGGGGGCGTTCTGTGGGGCTTCGGGTACACCCTGTCCCCCAGGTGGGATGCCGGAGAGCTGGCCTCTGGGTGAGGGTGTCGTGAGGGCCCGAAGCCGACATCAGACTCAGAATACAGCTGCCACCAGCTTTCCTTGGAGGTGAAGGGGTTCGGGTCCTTCAGCCCTCTGAGCGGGGTTGTCAGGGAAGGCGCCGAAGGCAGCTTTACCCCTCAAGCTCTTCCTCGGGTGGGCTTTGGCACTGAAGGCAGCTGTGTCCCCCCAGAGCTCTTCCTTGGTTGCCTTTGGTGCTGAAGGCAGCCATCGTACCAGAGCTCTTCCTGGCGTGGCCTTTGGCGCTGAAGGCAGCTGTCCCCCCTTGGCTCCTCCTCGAGTGGTCTTTGGTATTGAAGGCAGCTGTCCCACCAGTGCTCTTCCTCGGGTGGTCTTTGCACTACCTTTGAGCCTGTGGGTTGATTCCCACCAAGGCCGGTGTGGAGGAGGCATGACCGCCCTATGGCAGGGTGCTGGGAAGAGAAAAGCCCACGTCCCCTTGGCAGTGAGCACCTTGCGGCATCGTCCGCCCGAAAGCAGGTGGATTTTGCTGCTGCTGCTGGGCCTTTCCTTTTGAGTTGGTGTCAAGGTTAGGCATGAAGGTCTTATTCCAGCAGTGTGACCTGTTACAGAGCTTGGTGGCTGGTGGGGCCTGGAGTGAAAGCTAGTATTGGGTTTATTCATGAAAATACCTTGCAAGTGGCTTTCTTCCAGAATACCTCTTTATCCCTTGCTTTGTGTCTGCTTCTGGTGCATGACCCTGGGCTTGTTTCCTTTCCTGACATCCCCCTTGAAGGGGGGATGCAAGATTCTCAATCTCTTAGAGAATTGTGCTGGTTTAGATGAGATGTAGATTAGGAAAAAAAAAGAGACTGCAATTCTTATGTAATGTATGAGGCAACATATCAGTTCATGGATCTAGGAGCGTGAGCCTTGCTTCAGACCTGTACTGTGTTTGCACATCTCTTAACAGATTTTTGAAGTCCATTGTTGAGCTATTACGACAGGCTAGAATCAAGGCCGGTCTCTTTGGGGCCACTGGTATTGCTACACTGGGAACCAAGGTATTCAAAGAGTGTTTTCAGCTGCCTGCTACCATGGAGTCTCTAAATTTCTTGTGCTTTTCCAAGTTGACTTGGTTTACTGTAGGAGCTGGTTGAGTAACAGGAAAGATCCTAACAGGGGGAGAAACAAACTAATAGGCTTCTACTTTCTGCAATGTTTGCGTAATCTGTGGAACATGAAGAAAGGAACGTGTGGGAGCTATATAGATGCTTCTTAACAGTGTTGCAGCCTGCAGCTGCAGGCTTTCCAGACCGAGTCAGGGAAGGACAAAGGCAGGAGAGCCAAAGTATACACTCTTTATATAAATATGAGAGGTGGAGGGAAAGCATTTCGGGCCAGTTTTGTGGCCTGAAATAGAAGGATTTGTGCTATTTTTTTACTACATAGCATTGCATGCTCTCTAGGGTGAGACTGCAGCAATTGTGAGCACATTCAGCATTCCTTGTCTAGTGAGGAAGGTGTTCAGGTCAAAGTTACTGCAAACCAATGTTTCTGCATACTTTCTTCTAGGCTTTTGGACAGATCTGCTTACTGCCATTCTTAATAAGGTAAGAGTGGGGAGTTTTCTCCCCCTCCAAGTTTCTTTTTTTTTTTTTTTAAGATACTCACATTGCATACCACTTACAGGCTATCTGAAATGACCTTTTCTAAGAGGGAAGCTGCATAACGTGATTGGAGAATGAGCAAGACTGTGTCGTAGATGTTGTTTACTGGATTATTTTTTAAACTACTCTAGTTTGAGTGGGTCTCCGTCAGAAGAAATTAGCCTTTTTTTCACACTCAGGCAGGTGCATAGAAACCGGATTCTCCAGCTCACCTCTTTGCCTTTCTTTCAAAGCTGTGCAAAGGATGAGCGAATGTCCTGTGTTTATCACTGATAGTGGTAAAAGAATAGTAGTAGTGGGGAAATGAGGCCAGACGTGAAGTTCAGAGGTTTTAGTATGTTCTTTTTAAAGATATTCACTATTTTAGGTCAGCCTTTGCTCTTTCTCTCTCACTTATGTTTTTGTTTAGAAACTGTGCTTTCAAGTGTATGTGGCACTAAGAGCCACTCAGGTAAGAGGTGTCAGGAACCTCGGGCTCACGCTTGGCTCACATAGTTTGCCCATGATTTAATGGGTCGTCTGTGCAGGACACTGAAAAATGTATTAAGCATGATTGGTACCCCTGAACTTTTACTTGGGGCATGGACTTTTTGAGTGAATCAAACCCAGACAAATGTCACTGCTGTTATACAGCAGATCACTCCTTGACATCTATGACAGGGTCTCGATTTCCTGTCTTTACATGTTCCAAGCCCTGGACTTGTGCTGCAATCCCTGTTGTATTTGGTTGCAAACGAACAATGTTGAATGAACAAACTATGGTCATGGAAAAGTCTGAGGAGGTGCTTGTCTTAACAGGATTAGTGCTTGAATGTGGGTTTACACTACTTTCTCCTTTTCTTTTCCTCTCCGTTTTCTGTCTTTATTGGTCTGTAGGTGATATGTCTAATTAAAATGAATCAAAAACTTTCACCATTTCTTTCCCAGCTTGGGTTTACGGAGGCTGGCTGGCCCTATGTCAAGAGGTAGGAGGCTTTGTTAAGCAAGCAGAGTAGATTTGATCCTGCCTTTAGGAAAGGTGTGAGAGATTATCTTGTCACTGTTGCAACTCCCTGCTGTGAGAGCAGACTGCTAAGACAAAATGTTCTTGCGTAAGGTTTCCTCTGAAGAGTGAAAGATTAGTCATGGTAGAGCTTGCAAGCTCTAGCAGTGACTTTCTCTTTCAGGCTGAACAACTTCTCACTCATGCGTTCACTTGACATTCACGAAGATCCCACGTTTATCCCGGAGGTTGCTGCAGAGGTTACAGAAGACAAGTCTGAGGCTAAAAGCACTTCGGATATTATCGAGCAGCTGATAGATGCAAGGTCAGTATGTGATGTGTAAGAGTGGAGTGGAAGAACACTCATGTTGGCACTATTACATGTTAGTAGCAAACTGTCGTTGTCAGTAATCTTGATTAAAATCTTTTTCCACACACAGGTACTTTACAAAACAAATAGTGCTGTCAGTCATCTTTCCTTTTGTAGCTTATAAATCACCGATAGTTACAAGCAATATGAAGTTTCTGCAAACTTCAGGAAGTCTGCTTATTGGGGAGAGACCAAATTCAGCCCTTGCCAGGGTTCTGGTCGCACTATTAGCGCAGATACACTTAGTGGTTGGCTAGTCAGCGCATACATCCGTTTAAGTGAGTTTGCAGGTGTGCTGTTTCTTGCCTGCAAGGAATCTCAAAGAGAACACAGGGGTTGCTTGGAGGAGAGAAGGAACACAGGTTATAAAGAAAACGATCCACAAGAAATTAGGCTTTGTTAGTTATGTCGCTTGGATAAAAATCTGTTCAGCTTCTTGATTGCAGCCTGTACTTGATTAAATCCCGCTAGATTCCAGGCAAAATGTTACTCAGGCTCACGTGTCTCGTTGAGGTCTGACGCTGAGGTGGGAGCAGCTGGGCTGCTATGAATGCTGTCCCCATCTGGTTTTGGTTCTTAGTTGTGGGCCTATCCGGTAGTTACTGAAAATGTCTATGAGCTGCACTTCAGCATCTCACGGAGTGGGTTCTCTGTGTGTATCTCAGCTTTTAACAGGACTAAACTTGCTCCCTGCTCGAGTTCTTAAGCTAGAGCAAGGAAAAACTTTTGTCCCCTTCACTTTAGAGGGAGGGATGTACTTCCTACAGGCATTGGTCAGGGTGAGTGCAGCCTTCTGGTTCTTGTGTCCCCAGCTTCGCCAGTGATATATCGAGTATTACAGAGCAGGTTACTGGAACCTTACCTCTTCCCTGCATAGCACATTATGGTGCCATACGCTGTCCTATTCCAGGATATGGCTTCTGGTTTGGGTGTTGATATGGAGACATCGCAGGAGTAGTAATTGTAGCTAGCTCTTCAGATGACCTTATGTTCATCCTGTTATGATGAGAAATGGTCTATTTCTTATGTACTAGAGACACTGACTTAGTTTTTAAGCAGTTTGCTGATGTGAATCATTGTGTGTGCTGCATCTCTTCCCGCTCCTGCACCACACACTGTATGTGCTGCTGGCTGTCTGGATTGAACTTGGGACAGAGATCCTGGGAGTAGGTTTACCTGTAGTATATTCTAGTAGGTTTACTTATAGTATATTCTAGCTATTCTGTAATGCTCCAGTGGTGAGTGGCAAATGTAAACCTGGAATAAATTTTGAACAGTTTAGTGACTGCTGTACTGCAGTAGAAATACAAAGCAACTATAACGTGTCAGCAAGACTGATCCCTTATTTCTGTGGCACCCTGAGTACAGCTGGTGTCTTGCCTGTGTGCAAGGAGTCTGACAGAGTGTGAGCTGAAATGCGTAAGCTAGCAGTCCCAACGGTGACCAACAAGTTTACTGTGAACGAGTGATACCCAACCTGCATTGGACTGTGATGCTGAAGTCTGCAGGTCTAAACAGAGGTGGCTTTGATGGTTCACAGTTGCCCCTTTAATCCTTTCTTTGCAGGTCTGATTCTGCTAGCAATGGGTTTAGCTTCAAAGGGATCAAAGACTACCTGGACTGCTACCGGTAGGTGAAATTATGGTCTGGAAACAACCTGTCTCACATGTTCCCCTGCTGCGGGCTGTTACTGTTCCACAAGCTCTCAGGCATCTCTTTCTTAGGATTGTCCTTGAGGTACCACTCTTTAGCATCACCCTCTGCAATCGTTTCCCTCTAATAGAATAACGAAGGAAAGCCAACTGGGAGAGCTGGCACAACTTTTACAAGCCCTGCAAGGGTATTTAAATGTTATTTTCCTTGGCTTATTGTCAGTCTTCTCTGGGAGAGATTTCTACATACCTTGTTTGCCCAAACACATGAGTGAGAAGGAGAGGAAGGTTCATCTGGATGATCCGAATTGCACATATTGTGGGTCTCTGAAGAATCCTTTGGTTCCCCAGCTGCTTGTGCTCCTGTGAGCAGTTTGACTGCTTTCGCCCAGTAAACATGTCCAGCTGGGGAAGAGCTGAAAGCACGTCCCTGACTCTGAGGTTCTATGAGCTGTTGGCTGCTTGGTAACTCCTGGTTGCCTCTGGGACATATGTCAGATGTGGAGCACTCGGATAAATCCTATTGCACTCCTGACACTTGTTCCTGAAGTGCCACCTCTGCCAGTAGGCTGCGGCCTTGGAGCAAAAGGCTGACACTGCAGTCTGCTGTTGTAGGTGAGGCTTTCGTGTTAGCCAGAAATAGATATGTTTGTGGTATAATGTAGCCTTTTGCCAGGAGGGAGGGAAGGCCTGTTAAAGGTGGGTTATGACAGTAATGCTGTGAGCCCCATCTCTGTAATGGGAAGCCTGTATAAAGGGGGCTGTCCTCTTGGTCTTAGCTCATGATATGGGAAGTTTCACAGCCTCAGGGTTTCAGGAGCTTGAGGGCTCTCTGTAAAGCTGACACCTGCCCTTCCCTGTTTATCTGGTGGTTCGGGAATATCTGGGTAAGTCTCCTAGCTGCTGCCCCTACTCTGAGGGTCGGGGGCATGCTGTGTAGGCAAACTCTCGCCTTAACGAAGGGAGTCTTCTGTCTTGATGGTGTCAACTGTGTTGAAATCATTACCACACACAGATGCTTACCTAGTTCTTGCTTACGGCTGTGACAGCTGCCATCTTGCTACATGAGAGACAAACCCGGTGTGTGGGTGTGGTGTGGGCGTCTTGTAACAAGGTCCCAACTTCTCCTGTCCTGTAGGAGTGGGAAGCTGACGCCATCTCAGGTAGCAAAGAACATCATTGCTGTGCTGGAGGACTGCGACAAATCCACGCCTCCACTCAGAGCGATAGTGCAATGGGACCAGGAGCAAATAATGCTGGTAATGTCTGCTGCTGGTAGGAGAGGGGCCCCTGCCACCCCAAGAACAGTAGCATCTATTAGAAGGAGCAGAGGCTCTTCTACTGATGTATTGCACAGAAAAATATGTACATTTTTCCTCCCTCCTTGTGTAGAGGACTACAAACAAGTTTGCTTTCCTTTCTGCAAAGAGAGGTAGCATTAAAGCAATCTGTTTCCTGCTGGATGACTATGTTTAAAACGGGACTTCTGTGCTTATGTGGCATTCATTAGCGTAGATGCTTCCAAGCAGTAGTTTCCCATCAGCATATGGTGGAAGAAGAAAGAAACTTTTGTAGTTTGGCTCAGTAGAAGTCTGAGAAAACCATTTTTGGTATCTGTTCTGATACTGGTACTGACCTTCAGCTCGACTAAATATGTATAACATATACTTTTTTTTCTTTCTCTGTGCAGATGGCTGAGGCCTCCACTGTTCGTTACAGGAAGAAATGTACCCTGTCTTATCTGGATGGCATCCCAGTGTGTCTGAAAGAAGAGTTCAAAGTGGTGAGTTTCTTTCTGTAGCTGTCAGTTCATGCTGCAGGTGGTCAACCTGGACAACTCACTGCAACAAGGTTTTAAGGCCAACTCCTCAGCAGAAGCCTGAGAATATGTTTGTAATAAAGGGTAGTATGTGGGTTTATAATGAGTAGGATTAACAAGTTTTGCCAGGTGAAGACAGATCTTGGGTACAGCAGTCGTTCCATATATTGTATTGATCCCTTTAATCCACAGGAAGTAGAGGGTGGGAGTGGGAAACAGTCCCTCTTGGGATGAAATGAGAAAGGATAAAAGCATCTGTAACTGTCTGTATTTCGCAGGCACTGACTGCTCCACTGGCAAAGCATCCCTCTCTCCTTACCTTAAAGGACACACTTGTGTCAGAAATATGCAAGTTACTTTGAAAATTCCCTCTTGCAAGGAGTTTTGCCTGTGGCCTAACAACAGTTACCATTAAACACTCCCAGCAGTGCTACCAAGCTGTCGTAAGCTCTGCAGGGAACTACCCATAGGGTGGGAGTCCTGTTTATGTACAGATTCTTATACTGCTGCATCGAAGTGGAGTACATAGCATACCCTGAAAATGAGTCCATCTGGTATTTTGGCATCCATCTAATCCCTGTGCCTTGCTTCAAAGCACTGCAGATCTGAAATGCTGCAGCTCTGTCTGTAGAAAAATGGAAAACGGAGCTCCTGTGTGGTGTGGGGCCAAGGGGACTGTTCTGTAGCCTTTGGGCATAGCGATTGTATTGCTACAGGGAGACAGACTTTTTGACCATCTACATGTTTCTGTTCCTCTGTATCATGGTATTTAAAGGACTCTGCATGGGAGAAGGACCAAATATCGAAGGGTTAAATGTTCCACCTAACAGAAACCAAAACAGGACAAGTCGAAAAGTGAAGCTTCCTAGCCCTTACTTACCCCTGTGGGTCCTAATATCTGCGGTCTGTTGTACACTTGAAGTGTGGATGTGAAGCACGCACATGTGCCTGCTTATCTTGCCATTACTTTAGGATGAATACTAAGGTGTCTTCTTGCCTAAGGTACCTTACCATCACCGAGTGGGAACAGTGTATCTTGGGACAGAGCCCGAAACAGAAGATGCTACTGTGGCCAAGAAGCTGCGAGAGGCTGGGGCTATCATTATTGGGGTCTCGAACATGCATGAACTAGGGACTGGAACAACTGGATGCAACCCTAATAGGTAAAAATCCCTTTCCCCTCTCTTCCTCTGGGTCTAGAAAGACCTAAAAGTATGTCCAGAACCGACAGGGAAGGGTACAAAAATAGGGCAAGCATGTGAGAATAAAACTGATGGAAGCACCCTGGGCAGGGAGAACCCTGGGGGTATGAAAATACAGCATTGTAGATTTGAGGGTCAGCGTAGCTGTGGAAGCCTGAAGATGGTGCCTGAAACCGAAGGAGGGAGAGGATCCAAGTGGCATCTGTTGAGTAAGGAACTTGATTTGCCAGGCCTTAAAGACCTGGAGGTGTGAATGTTTACAGGATGAGTGGTAGACAAACACGGTGACAGAAAACAAATAAATAGTAATCTAATGCTCAGTCACAGTAATGGCTGAAGGCCCAGAACAGTGAGAAAAGGTACAGTCATTTCAGGAGAACATAATGTTTTTATTTCCTAGCTAAAACAGCTTCACTGAAATTTGCTTTACTGTTGTGAATTTTCCAGCTATAGCCAAGCTGAGAACTGCTGTTCCAGAGCGGCAGTCCTCACAGCCTTGATGAGCCACGTGTAGAGCCATACTCATGCGTGTGCAGCTGGATGGAACTGGGGCTTCCCCTCAGCTGCAACAACGTGCCAGGGCATTTCCTCACTGTGTGAGGTCGGCTGGATACCCAGCTGCCTGGCAGGTCTCTTTGGTGTCTGGGGACTGTGGTCAGACTGGAGACTTTGGGAGCTGCTGCTCTGGGATGAAGGGCAGAGCTGAGGATGCTGACTTGCTTGTCTGTAAGAATTGCTGGCCACCAACTGCTCCACCTCTTGGAATTGCGTAATGCACTGTGGCATGCAGTAATGGCACAGTGCCGTTGCAGACAGAAGAGCTGGAGCGGCATCCTTTCTCTTGCTTTGAGTCTGTCTCCTTTGGGTAGGCTGCTTCTCGTAACAAGCAATTGGACTCTGAGGCAGAAGTCTCTTTGGCATCTTGTTTTCTAGGGACGTAGCACTATCTGGGGTAAAATGGTATCTCTTTACTAAGAGATTGGAATCCCTGAGCTGTGTTTCTGGATCTTTTCCTGCCCTGTAATGAACGCGGTCCTTCCCAGGAAAAGATTCAACACTATTTGTCTGCCTCAGGTACCACAAGATCCCTAGGAATCCCTACAAGCCAAACCACTTCACAGGTGGGAGCTCCAGTGGGTCAGCAGCAGCTGTAGCAGCAGGTAGGTGGTCCTAAATGGAGTTCGGGGGTGGTGGGAGGAAGGTCCTGAGCCAAAGTATCTCGGACATTCAGTTTTTATGAGGGGGTTTAGAAGCTGGAGGGAACTCCTAGCTGAACAGAGAGCTCTGTGTGCTGTCTTCACTACAGCTGCTGGTAGAATGGACAGGACAATGATGTCTCTCTGATCACAGGCCAATGTGTGGGGCTTTTTTCGGTTTTTTTTTTTTTTTGCAGGTCTCTGCCCAGTGGCTATTGGCACAGATGGAGGTGGCTCCGTGAGGATTCCTGCTTCGTTCTGTGGTGTGGTCGGGCTGAAAGGTAGAGCCCTTTAATCGTGGAGGTGGTGTGTGTCTTGTTTGGCGTATCAGATAGAATGCCACAAACAAGTCGGGTACAGTCCATTAATTCCTTTCAAGCAAAACTTGACCGAGAAGCTCTGGAGTATAACACCTTGAGAGTCATGTGGGTTGGATCGGCAGAGTGGAAGTATTCTCAGTACTGGCTATTGAACAGATGTTCAAAAAAACCTGACTTATTTGAGCCAAATGCTAAATAAAACATGCTTGCTGCTATTCTTTCTACTCGCTCGTCCCTCTTCAATCTTCCTTCTCTGCTGGGAGGTGTTCCCAACATAGCTGCATATCTGTAGTGAGCTGGTGAAAAGCATCTCCACCCACAATGGTTTTGTGTCTCCATTGTGGTCTCCAGCCACAATGGTTTGCCATCACCCCAATTATATGGAGAGGCTGATGCTGCTCAGATTTGTGTCTGGTAAGTTAAACCTGGTAATAGGCTTACATGAAACCAGGATGTAGCCATTCCTTCTCGCCTGAGTGTTACAAGAAGTAGCAATGCAGTTTTTGTAGTAAGAATTAATGTAATCAAGAGGAATGTGCAGAGGACATAAGAAATGCACAGGACAGTGTCCACAGCATGGAAAGTAGCAAGGCAGGATTGGCACTTGGAAGAGATGCTGGCTTTTTGGAATGGTTTACCATTCTGAAGGATCTCAGCTGCTTCGTCTCAGACCAGACACTCAGCCATTACTCTGTTTTTGCATCCTTCACATGTGATCAACCTGATTAATCTTGATCGATCTGAGGAAAATAATGATGACTATGACAAAAATGTAACTGGTCAGAAAGGCAATATGAGTACTTGCAGAAGGGAAAACAGTTTCACTATTTTTTGAATGTATCTGTTTCACTGAGACAGATCATGGTCAGCAGAACAGGGTATTGAAAGATGAGTGACTGAGCTCTGAAATGACAGACATAGAAGTGACTGGCAGGGGTGTGTTGCTTACCCACTGGGTAGACGAGAGCCATCTAGGTCAGATCTTACTACCAACTGATGGTATCTAGCTAACTTCACGTTTCTTTTTCTCTAGGTACATTTGGGCGCATCAGTTCTCATGGCAGCTTGCCGCTCTCCTACTCCACTGTCAGTGTAGGTAAGAGGACTCGTGCACCACCTCAGGGACCTTGCTGTGTGGTGTTCTCACAAGGAAGGCAATCTGTGCCTACAAAAGACCTTGGGAGGAAGGTACTATTTACCCCTTGTCACATTTTTATCACTGATCTCTCTTTTACAGGCCCTATCTGTACCTCGGTGGCAGATGCAGCCATTGTTTACAGTATCCTTGCTGAGCCGGATCCGCTCTATCCATATGGTAGGTGAGCCCTCTTCCTTCCTGAGCCCAGGTGCTCTGTCTCCCTCAAGGCATCCAAGATAAAATAAGAAACTCTTGTTTGTTCCCTGCAGGACTAAAACAGCCCAAAGCAACCCTATCTGATATGTGTGCTCCTGACCTGAAAGGCTTAAAACTGGGAGTGGACTGGACATTTTTTAAGGTGCCTGTTCTATCTCTCTCTTTCTGCTGCTTTGCAAAATGAGATTTTGAAGGAATTCAGTGCATTCACTGTTCTCTTGCCTGTCATCATTAGAACTTCTCATATTTAGTCCTATAATAGGAAGAGAATATAATCTGGGTGAAAACATTGACAGGGATAAATTTTTTCCTAAAGCAGCCTTTTGAGTAAAAGTCTGTTGGAAGCATGAGGAAAGGTAATGACTGTACAGTTGATGGCAGTATGCTTCCTCATACTGCTGTTTCTGTTAGAAGCAATGCTTCTGAATTGATTACAAAAGGCAGTTAGTTTAAAATCAAATGAGGAAAATTAGCGTATCCATTTCGTGACAATGATGTAGCTGCTAAGTGGTATGTTATCATTCCAATGTAGAAACTGGGCTTGCAAGCTAGTACCGTTTGGTAATTGTAATGCAACCCCTCAAATGTGGTCAGGATTTCTTGCCTGGAGGAAAACAAGGACTCTTTCTGGCCCTGCCCCACGAAGAGGAGGAATATCCTCTCCTCTGGAAAAGATGACCTGCAAGCTGTTTTCTTGGAGCAGGTGGCTTAAGGCAATCCTGGAGGGGTGTGTTTCACTACCATTAGGGACAGAAGCAAGGAAAGCTCCATGAGGACCAAAGTCCTTGTGAGCATGCTCACCAAGGACAGGACGGCAGTGTCCAAAGTCTGCTTAGCTCTTTCCTCTTTTTCTCTAGGCATGCGATGCTGAAGTACTATCCATCTGTGAGAAAGGTAAAGGGGAAAAGTCTGTAAGTCTTTTATTCTGTCTGAGGTCGTGGTATCATTTGGTGCTCCTCTTATGCATGCATTAAGATCTTGCCTGAAGTCCTTAAAGGCAGATGCTTAAAGAGGTCTGGCTGGACAAGCAGCAGTAGCTTTGTATTAGGGAAGCCCTTCTGACTGCTGAGGGTTAAAAAGCTCAGCAGTTGTAGGCTTGTCAGGTTACAATGGAAGAATGCAGTCCAGTGTGCTAAGCCTCTGTCTGTATAAAGACAGATCTGTGCTCAGTAATACTTAGTCTGCAAGCTTTAATGGTAAAAGACTTCTAAGGGAGGGACTTGTTTCACAATATAATGTTCAGTAGGAAAAACAGAGCTAGGTCTTTGTCATGTATCCAGTCCTCTGGTATTTCCATTAAATCAGCCAAACAGTGCCTTTGAGGTGGCTTTGTCAGATTTAAACTAAGCAAAATTGATCCTGGTGAGTACTTGAGGGGGTAGGGGAGAAAGACTCTACGTTGCTTGGTATAGCGGTTGGCCTCCTATGCATTGGAGCTGAGAGAGTTCACAGTATTCAGGCTTTGTTTGCCTGGTTTTCCTTCAGCCTCCTTATTGCCATAGACACTCACGCTTCTACGTGTGTGGAGTTTTCTTAGGAGAGATGTGCCATAAGCCAGTGAAATAGGCAAGCTTGGGTATTTATGAAGAAGTTGGGGTCAAAGAAAGACAGGAATTCTTTCTAGACTGCAAAAGATTCACTTTTCGCAAAGTCTTGGTGTTCAACCTTGCTAAAGTGCATCAAGATTTAGTGAACATGCACTGTTGACCTGGTCTCCTGAGTATCCCCCAGGTTCCTCTACTATTATGGTTCAGAAGAGGCTTTGAATGGGAATCTCATGATGCTAAATAATCACTTCATGCCGATAGAATACTGGTCACGTCAAGTGCTCTAGAAAGTATTGTCAGTCCACCTTTACCTTTTAGATTAACTGGGGGTGGCTAGAGGAAGGAGATGAACTTGCCTGAAATGTAGTGGGTAATTTAGGAACCTGTCTGCAAGCCCCTACCCCTCCCTTGTTGGAATATCGAGATTTAGTTAGGCTGAAGGCTTTTATCTAGGAGAATCAGCTGCAGCATTCTGCATGCCACAAGATGCACTGAAGATACTTGCTTTGTAATCACCTATGGGGTCTCTAACTTCTCAAGGGGTTGGGGATTCACAGCCCTTCTTGGAAGTCCGGTGAACTCAAGGATGCTGTCTGTGCTTTACCTGTTCTGTACTCAGCTGTGGAGCACCTACAGAGTTTGGGAGCCAGCGTGGTTGAAGTGTCTCTTCCAGAGATAGAGGAAGTGCGAGTAGCACATGTAATCTGCATTCTCAGTGAGATGCGGGACTTCCTGCAACCTGACTTCAATAAACATTTCCAGGAAATGGTAAGTAGCAGCAGCTCGGATCAGTGGCAGTAGCTGTCCTGGCTGATACAGAACAAGTGTCATGTCAGTGAGAAACCTGAGGCTTTCCTGCCTTTTCTGTGATGAGCCACCAGTTGGATTACTACTAATACAGGAGAGCAGACCTGGAAGAGAAGTCTTGGACTGTCACGTTCAGTTTCTTGCAAGCAGAGCCATCATCAGTGTTTTCTCTTTCAGAATTTAGAAACTCGGGCTAACCTGGCCTTGGCTTCCCAGTTCACAGCTCTGGATTATATTACGGTAAGAAGCATACTGTGGTGAAGGCACCTAGTGAAATTCTAAAGGTGGGGTAGAGGATTCTCTTAACCTCCCCATACATGTGGAAAGGTATCACTCAGCTGTACTGCCCTCTGCTGTGAAAGCATGCTGAATGGTGGGGCACAGCAGAGGACATGCCACATGGATTGGTGTCCTGCATGTGGATTCCAAACTGCAGGAATTGCGTCTTCTTTTGCAAAGGCATAGGCTCTGATGGGCAGAATCTGTCACCATCAAACATGAGCCTCACGAACCAAGAAGGCCTGGTCAGACAGTAGTCTCTCTGCTTGCAGGCAAATCGACAGAGAACTCGGAGTATGAGATTTTTGCAAGAGATCTTCACCTCTGTGAACTGTATCCTTACACCAGGTATTGGCAGCCTTGGCCAAAGACATGGTCCCCCACAGATGTGTGGTGCATTTTAAGAACAGTTACTCCATTAACTTTCCCTGCCCAGTTTTAAGAGCATGACTTTTGTGCAAAGGCTTCGCTGTGCCTCAAGCCTTTAGAAGATAATGCAGCCTGGTTAGAAAGACTTATGTGTATTTCTAGATTTGCTGTATATTTATAGACTTACTGCCTATATCCATGACAGTGAGAAACTCCTTCTTGGTACTTGAAACAGGAGCTACAGAGACAGCACATTTACACAGGAAGGACTGGATGTCTACTTATGTATGCAAATGTTCTTGCTCTAAATAGAAACTTACTACTTAATTCATAATTCCTAGTGACTTGATTGTGTTCCAGGGGTGTGAGTTTGCATCACCCATGTATATCAAACTTGTGGCTATAATGAACTGAGCTGTTCCTAGAAGATTGCACACTGCCTGACTCTTCCTTTGCTCTTTAAGCTAGTGCTGGTTGCCCAGAGAGGCTGTGGAATCTCCGTCCCTGGGGATATTCAAAAGCCATTCAGACATGGTTCTGGGCAACCTGCTCTAGTTGACTGTCCTTGAGACAGAAGGTTAAAGCTGACCTCCTGAGGTCCCTTTCAGTCTCAGTCATTCTTGTGATTCTTCCACAGCTGTTGCTTGTACTGCCCCAAGAATCTATGAATCTGACCTCTTGACTGGGAGCAGTGACTTGTCCTTCACAGCTCGATCCATGAGGTAAGAAGAATAAGATGAGCTGCACTAACTGAAATTGCTCAGGCTGTAAAGCAGGAAATAGATCCTAGCTACCTCTCCCCAAAAAAGATGGCTTTGCTGCTGTCCCAAGGCAGGAATGCTGATGACAGCTTTTCCCCCAGGTTTATGCAGCTTGGTAACTTCACTGGGATTCCAGGCCTTGTGGTCCCCATTGGGTATTCTACTGCTGGGCTTCCTATCAGCTTCCAGGTGAGTAGTGTCTCTTTGTGAATGCTGGGTCACAAAATCCCCAGCTGGCTTTGTCCTGAACCACTATAACCAGGTTCCTGCTGTTCCACACAGCATACTTGAGGAGTTGGCAGGTACTGGTAATAAAGTTTTAACTTGTGGGTGAAAAGACTTGCCTCAGAATAAGTCATTCCTGAATGGCAGAAGGACTCTTCAGGTATCTGGGAGATGGATTTCTCTGTCTCCCTGTCTGCTTGCATCAGTACTCACTATTTGTCACTACTCTTTGCTCTCTTTTCCTAATTTCTCAGTTCTGTAACTTCTTTAAGTCCTTCTTTGCTCTTCTCACTCTTGAAATGGGTCTCATGTAAATGAAAGGTCCATGTCTTGTAGTTAGAAGTCACACAGCTGCCTTTATCCCAAATGCAGTGATGCAGTACTTACTGGGGTAAAAGGGAAAAGCACGTGTCCTTTTGGTGCTGTTAGAGGGGGGGGAAATGTAGTTATGTTTTGCAGGGCTTTTAAGAGCATCTGTATGTGGTGATGCTACTGGTTTTTTTCCCCTTCTTTCCCTCTCTGTCTCTCTCATCTTCTCCCAGGTCATGGCAAAATGGTGGGATGAAGCTGTTCTTCTGAGGATTGGTCTGAAGCTAGAGCAGTTTCGTTACCAGACCAAAAAACCATCCATTTATTACGACATACTTGCATGACGGAGTGACCAAGATGGGGAATAAGTCTTTTTTTTTTTTTTTTTCCCTAGTCTGACCTGATCAAGTGTTAAGAGTGGGCTTGTTCCCAATGCTTATCTGAATGAGGCTTAGCAGCAGGCCCATTTGAGGAATGGGGAGGAAAACTGATGCTGAGCAGACATAATTTCTGCTCCCTGTTTGTTATTGGATGGTCCAGTCTATACTGGGGAGACCCAACTGTGCTAGCTGGTTCCTTGCTGTGTTTTTGCCAACAGGGGAAGCTGCAACTATCTTCTGCAACTTCTTTCCGTGTAGGGGTCCTGTGTAAAGATGGAAGACAGTTGCATCAACAGGACTGCATGCGGGCAGTTCATGCTACTGTCCATGGAGAGGTGCAATCCCCACACCTTAAACCTTCTCACAGAACTCCTCCTGCTCCAGGATATAACAAAGGTATTGTTTGGAGAAGGAGAGGCAGCTTCCCTTAAGAAATAATGCCTAGCTCCCTTGGAAGTGAGGAGGATCTTAACACACCTGCAATTAGGTAGCGTGTGTTGTGCCCCCTTACTTAGTCCCTCAGAGCAAAATAGAAAGCGTATAGCTATGGAAGTGTCACTGTGCGTCTGTCCCTTATGCTACAGGGATAGTCAGTCTGTTACATAAAGTATGGGTGTGCTCACTGCATGAACAGTCCTACCTACCTTCAGCCTTACGTGCAAGGGGAGGAAAAAGCTAAGCGTGAACCCTCATCGACTCTGTGACCCAGAGCCCTGGTTCAGGCTTCCTGTTGCACATCACCATTTCCCAAGCTAAGCCTTGGAGAGCCTCTTTTCTCCCACTGCTTACTTGAGTATAAGCCTGCTATCATTTAGGTGTCCAAATGGAAGAAACTACTTGGTAATGCAGTGAAATACCGCTTAAGGAGTGCTGAGCCAGCTGTTACAAACAGGTGACACTTGTGTGGTACTGAAAGTAGGAAATGCTACTGAGCTACTGCAAGAATGGAAGCTGCGTGCAAGAAAGGTGCTGCACAAAGCCATGTGCAACAAGGAGCCTGATAAGAAGCCAACCCCCTCTTATCCCAAATGTACTTCCTGAAGTAATCTAGGTAGAATTAAGACATGGTTTAACGATGAGGCTATACTACATAAAGCATGACATGGCTCTTAGCCACACTGCTGCGTTTCACTGGAAGGCCCCAGACTGTAAACTCCCAATTACTTATGTCTTGGCAGCAGCACTAGGGCTAGATGAAAGATAAGCAAAGGCCTAGGAGTAACTAAAGCTAAGCATTTGTGTTTGTTTTGGAGTAGCTTGGGGTTAATGCTCAGAGGCATCTCCTGTTGCTTACCTCCTCGGGTATCTTGGGCTGGTGATCAGGCTGCTGGAGAAGCTGTCCTACAGACAGGAGCAGAGAAGATCGCTATATTCTCAATTAGCTTGAAAGGAAAGAAGGAACAGAAAGTAGCTGCAGTTTCTCCCAAACTTACTTAATATGATTTGGGTTATTTTTTTCCCCCATACATCTCTCTTCTTTAACAGAGCTAGCACTTGACTAATAGCTAAAGTTAAGACAGATGGCATCTGCATGGAAGAATAGTGCATTGCCCTCTCCTCCTTAATTACCTGAGTTAAACCATCAACTCCTACCATCACAGCATCCACAGTTAAATTAATTATACGGCTGATATTGTCTTCAATTCCTCTATGTGATACTGCCACAACTATTTTCTCACTAGATTCTAGTATAGTTCAGCTTTATGAAGAACAGTTTAAAAGCAAAGTATTTCCTCTATTATTAATGATAAGTTATTAAACATACCTTAGAGTGAAACACTGCTGAAATGCATTGTGTAGCAATAAGGGAGTTAAGTGTTTGACAAGAATAAATTTCTGCCAGGAACACTGCTGCTTGAAGGACATGGCTGAATATTTCCTCACTTAATTATATTATTCAATGGATTAGAGATGGATGTTTAAAATATTCAATTACCATGCTGCTAGATGAAGCTATTTATTTCAAATCCCTTCCTAAAATGATAATTTCCATATTTAGTTCATTCTCTGGGCTAGGATGAGAAATAGGAGCTAAAGAGCTTGTTTTTTAAAACTAATACTTGCGCCCTGCTAACAGTGGGAAGAAGAACGAACTGAGAGCTTTTACTAACAGTAACTTCGTCTTTCTGCACACTGTTTCCTTCCTTTCCCTAAACTGGTATCACATCAGTGCACATCTCCAGTCCAAGACTTCCCTGGTACTAAGGTTACTAAGATAAACTTTACTCATACTTGTGAAAAGCTCCCGTGTTTCCTTTCTTCCTCTGGCTTTTAGCTTATCCAAGTTCTACAGCAGACCAGTTCCTAATTAACAGCAGTTCTATCCCCACAGTATGCGCCATAGCAAGGCAGTTGTGTGAGCAAAGCAGACACAGTGACCACACACACAATCCTGTTGCTTCACATAGATATATGTATGGGTAGAGATATATGGTATGTACACACTGATTTTTTTTTTATATATATATATATAAAATAACACCTTGTTTATAAAGCGACATTTAATTGCCACTGGTTCCCTTCCCGCCCCACAAAAACAATAGTATACAAAATATAAAATATTTTAAATATTTATAAACGCCGCAAGAAAAAAATAGAACTGTACGAAAATATTTTTTTTCTGAGGTTCCTTCCCTGCCCTGTGGGAAGGGAAAGAGAAGGGGTACACGTTTGGCCGGCCTAGTGTGCCTTCAGTCCATAGTTGTTAAGTGGGTAGGAATACGCCCTGCCTAATACTATCCGGTCCCGGAGGAGCTTAAATAAGACATAATAATTGCAGAAAAGGATCAGGGCCATGGAGAGGGTATGGTTCCACTTCTCTGAGCGCAGCAGTGAGTAGAGCTGGTAGCAGACCACACTGCCTTCGATGAGAATCAGCAGGTTGAGCAGCCGTAATGGACGGTGAAAAAGGAACTGCAGGGAAACAGTTAAAGAGGACAGACTTCTATAATTTGATGCATTGTTAAAGTGGGGAGGGGCACGTGCGTAAGGCTGAGCTAGCAACCACTGTGCTGGGCAGAAGAAGTGTTTGTACTCCAGCCACCACTGAGCTGCTACTTAGGGAAAACAGCATGAAAGACAAGGCGCGTAGGAGTGTCATTTGACTCGAGAAGGGGAGGACAGGTGAAATAACCTACTGGCCAGCTGACATACTTTCCCCTTTCCCTGGAAGATGTTAACTAGAACCCTCTTAAGAATATGCCACCGCCTGATGGGAAAGCTCCGTCACCATGATGAGAAAGCACTGACAAGGCAGCTGTGGCTTCCATCTTGCCCAGACATCACTGTAGCACTGCAATGGGAAAGCCCCTCGGCTGAGAACAGGCTTTTTGTTTAGCAGCAACAGGCTGTTGCCCAGCACTGAACTCTGTTCTGCACAATCCGCTCTGCTGCAGCTAGGTTCGGGCCTCTCCTCCCTCCCACAATGTCAAGAAAGAGAAGAGATACTTGCATAAAAGCGGGCATGGGACACATCTGAAGGCACTGCTACGTTGTAAGGCCCAACTGCTTTATACAGGCATCGGCTACGTCGCACCAGAACTCCTTGTGGCCATATTGTGTTTTCTGACCAGCTGTGGGGAAAGACAGCCAGAGCATTAGCACTTGTGCTCCCAACTCCCTGAACATGACTTCACAGGGATGGACAGCATCTTGAAAAACACCAAAGCCTCTGCCACAACAACATGTCCTAGCTCCCACTGGAAAAGCACAGAGAGGTGATCACAAGCCCACCAGATGGACTCTGACCGATTAATGTGAGCAATTGGCTTCCAAGTGCAAGAACTTAGCCCCCTGCATTGGAGGGGACCGCCCCCTGCCCCTGCAGAAGCTACTTCTCCAGACACCGAGAAGATCTCAGTGTTTGTTTCTGCGAAGGAACCAGTGGTGATTGCAGGACCTCACAGCTCTCTAGAGCAGATGTTTCTATTTCTAGGGAACAGAAAGACCAACAGAGTTGCACTTGTGACACCTGGCACTGTGGTGAATGGGGAAGCTTCCTCAGTAAATAAGCATTGCTGATGCTTGCTTATCTACTAGAATGCCTTCTCAGCCCCTTGCTGGGCATGCCAACCCCTCCTCATCCCCACACTCACATATGCTGTGGAGCATTGCTGTAGGAACCATGTTCTAGTTTCTGCCACTTGCCGAGGTGGGCAGCTGATCTGTGGAGCAGGTCACAGTACTTGGGAGGCAGCAGTTGAGTGGTGAGCATGACAAAGGCATTGATCCACACCATGATGAGATGCTCACAGGACCAGCGCATGTCGTAGTACTGGGTGCTCTGCAAAGAGATCAGACAAGAACTTGGCACCACTGTCACAAAGCAGAGGAGGGAATGACAGGGGACATACTGCATGTGCATCCAGCAGACCCACACCACACATTACAGGCATGCGCTTTTGGACCAGTGATTTCAGAGGGTTACAGCTTAGGAAACACTCAAGATTCCCTTCTCCTTGACCTGAAGGAGAAAGGGCAGGGGGTGATGCTGCAGCTGGTGCATCTCCTCCTCCAGCAGCAGATAACAAGGAGGTTTGCTTGCCACAGAACTGCCCCAGGAGCACCAGTTGCACCAAGACTGCTGCACAGATTGTGAAGCCCTGCCCATTTCACTACACCAACTGGAGCTCGTTCAAGTTAGAAAAAAGACAGACTAAAAAAATACAACCCCCACACTGACAAGAGATTCTTGGATTTAGCTTGCTAAGCATCCTACTTGGCTCTGTTTTCCAACAGGCTGAACATCAAAGCCTCTGATCCAAGCACTCGAAAGCCAGGACGTTGGATCTGAGACAGGTAACAACAGGTTCCCTTTTCTAGAAAGAACACAGCTATCCATCTGCCTAGGACAGGGGGTGGGAGAAGGGGAGTTAGTAAGTGGGGTGATGGGACTAGAGGTGCATCACATTTATGGCAATACCTATCCGCCAACCAGGAGCAGTACTAGTGCACTCCGGATGCAGCCATGCTCCGCTATCCGGGCTGCCAAAGGGGAGACAGAGAAAAGGGGAATTAACCAGGAATCCAGCCTGGCAGCAATTCACACAACATTCAGAAGGAGACGGCGGGCAGGGGCACAGAGAGAGCCAGACAAAAGCTACCTTCACAAAACATAGTGGCAGGAATGCCACATAGTAGGCACTGAAGAGAGAGTTGAAGAGAACTTCCTTGATCCTGCGGTTGAAATCTGCTTTTAGGCACTCCACCTCATTGCGGATGAGATCTGGGGAGAGGGGGCAGCTGTGGGTGGGGATAGACGTAGGATTATTGAACTGTTCTCTCAGGGATTCCCACAGAAGTGAGAGGAAATCTTTGGGTTTGACCAGGCTGCTGACAGCTGACGACCCATCATCCACCATCTGGTCCTGTACCAAGTAACCACAGTCCGCAGGCAGGGGCTGTGCTCTGCTGTCCTGGTGGAAGCAGCACAGAGGAACGTAGACACCAAATCTGCAGGGAAAGAAATTTAAAATAGGGCTGAAATGACGGCCACCTCAACATGAAGCAGGGGGGACCTTCTCAACAGCTGTTGGCTGTTATGAGAGGGACACCACATAGGAACCCTCACTCCAGAAGCTAGTGACCAACTCTTCTCCCCCACAAAAGGCTAGAGGCTGCAGCTTCAACAGCTGTGCAGAGAAGCTTCTTTAAATCCCATTTGTGGAACCAGTGATCCCAATGGCTGTCTTGAGTTGCAGTAAAGGCCCTTCATGCAAACAGCATACTGAGGCAATTTGCTTCATCAGCTCAGCATCACCTCCTCACACCATCCTCCAGCCCTTCCTACTTCCCCTTTAATCATAAGATGAGGAGGCAGATTACAGCCAACAGCTCTGCTTCCCATGGTGGCTCATGCCACCCCCAAGTGGCTATAGTCCCCGCACCCTGATGGTACAAGGTGGTGTGACTCACGGGTAGCCCAGGAAGAGAAGATTGAGAACAGAATGGCTGCGGAAGAGGTTGACCAAAGTCCAGCAGAGCACCCATCCACAGAGGGTGAGCAGCACCAGGCGCACCATGTAGTGAATCACTGATGTTGCACCCACCTGAGAGGCCTGCAAACGGAGAAGAAACATTCAACAGCCCTGTAACACCAGTGCTAGAACAGGAGCACAGGGGGTGCCTCTGGAAGAGGAGCAGGGAGAGGGGTGCCAGGAGGCACCGTAAGAGGGATGGCTGCCCTCTTCCTGCCAAAAGTAGGAGACTGACTCCTTTGATTTTAGTCGTGTTTGGTAGAATCCCAAAGATTCAAATAAGTGCGTGTTGTAGGACATGACTAAAATAGAGCCTTTAAAAAAAAATTTCAGAGCTGAAAAGTAGGAAATATTTTTGCTCAAGTTCCTTATTGCTCTGATGATAGTCCAGGATAGCCTGAAACACATTTTCTCTTGCTTTTTCCTTTAGAATGATCAAGTCTCAGCATTAATTTTCCTAAAGAACTGGAATGTCACAGTTCTCAGCTGAGGGAAGAGAGGACGGTGCACCTTGACAATCTTAAAACTAGATTTCCATTTCTACTGATTGTACAGGCTACAGTCTAGTGAGGAGGCACCACCTTCAAAAGGACAGAAAAACAGCTCGTTCTAGTCTCCAAGTGGGAGAAGGCAAATTGAACTATGAAAAGATTCTTAGGTATTCGAGCCAATAGATGGGATGTGCAAGAACTTGCATGGAAGGTTCAATGCAAAAATTTCAGTCTATGGAAGGTTTTACGGAGGATGGGAACATAAATGAAAATGGCAGGAATCAGAGATGAAAAGAAAACTTCTGAGATACCACCTTCTCCATTCACCTATTCAATAGGACATAAGTGTTCTTTTATTTTTTTTATTTATTTATTTTTAAACTTGTTGCTTAAGTCTGGAGTTGTGTTAACGGTTTCAGTGGACAGAACCTGCATTTTCCTCAACATGTATTTGGCCTGGTTCTGCTCTCACAAACACAGAGAGGGTCTCAAAATCTGAGGTGACGCGACCAGAGCCTCAAAGTTACTGAGTAACCAGGACTGGATAAGAAGTTCTGCCAGCTATTCCTATTTCATTTTAGTGTACTCAGACATCCTCCTCCTGACCTTTCCCCTCTAATCTGTTTATTCTTCCTGTCTTGGCTAACCTCACTATTCCCCTTTCCGCTTCCAATTCTCTCAGCCACTTCACTGGCATGAGATAGCGAAGTACAGTATTGCACCTGCAGAGATAAAGAAGCAAGTGTGACCATTTCATCTCCTTATAGCTGCAGAGGCAACAGAGCTACCCAATGCTGCAGAACAATGAATGGGCTCAAGGAGAAAAGCTCCGAGGCAGAAGGGCATCCCCAAAAATCTTAGTCCTTCACACCCAGACTTGTTCTGGGGGAGGAAACCCTCCAGCTATCCAACTCGCAGAACTTTCTCAGGCCATGGATGTTCACACTCTGCAATCCGTACCACAGACAGGAGAGGGAACAGTGGGAATGTTACCTCAGAGATGAGGGCCCACACCAGCCTCCGCGCCAGCATCACTGTGATGAATGCCGCCAGATGGTAGTCAATGAGGTGAAAATTCTGAAGGAGGAAAGAAAAAATGTCTTCACCAGGGGAAGGGACTCTGAAACCACCCAGCTGGGGTGGGACTGGAAAGCTGGCTGCTGAGAGCACATTAGGGCCTTGTGTAAGCATTCCCCAAATCTCTCTATTAGGGATGAGAGAAAAGGGATAAATATCAGTAACACAGGAGCATCTCCAGAAGCAAGGTCTTCCCCACATGGAGGTTCCTTTCCATGGAGAGATTTCCACTGAAAACAAAACAAACCCACCCTTCAGGCAGGTATTTTGGGGGTCAAAGGGACATCTAGGACCAGGATCCCACTATGGAGAACGGGCTGCAAATTCTCCCAGGAAAAGCCACTGAGCAACCACAGCAAGGGCAACCGAAATGGAGAACAGAGCGAGCACACCAGCTCACTTTAGTTCTTGGTCTCAGATATGGTCTGTAGTGACCAATGCTCGCTGATAATCAAGTTGATCTGAGAAATGTCATCTTCGTGGGTCATCGATCTGAATTAGGAGTTTAATGTTGACTTTGGCTGCATCAAGTTAGATACAGCTCTTGGACCTCTTACAATTTTTCAGTGAAGCTATCAAATATGTTCTGGCCAGAACAGTTAGCAGATTCCAAATACTGCTGTTTGGGACTTCAAGGACATTTTGGGTAAAAAAAGAATGCTTGCCTTATGATGGGAACAAACAAATGATCATTAAATCCTTTTGGGTAAGGAGCCCAAAACAGATTGCTTTTTCTTCAGAGAAAGCTGTGTCCAGCATCGCATAGCTGAACTTAAACTTAACAGCTGGATAACTGGAACACCAGCACCACCTGTCGGTATAGTTAACTAAGGAACCACCTCATGCTTCCAAGCAGCAAGGACACAATAGAAACCAAAGGACTTCAGCGGCTAGCTTCACTCAGATGAGGTTTGCTGACTCAGGTACAGGTCACTGCTAGGTTGTCCAACTTATTGGGCCAGGAAGAAGACTGAAACCGAGGAGACTGGAAGGTTTACATAAGCCGAGGATCTGACCCCCTCTCCAACTCCTCTGCTGCTGACCTGCTGTGAGATCCTAATGAAAACTTGCATCTTCTCCCTTCTCTCAAGCTCTGTTATTTCCACTGGGAAGGGGCATCCACAGCAGGATAGAGCAGGCTCCTGGAGTCCCAGCTCCATTTCAGACCCTAGGGGCTAGCTAGGCCATGCAAGTATCTACAAGAAATTTCGACTGAAGGAGTCCTGCTGACACCTCTCTCTCACCTTCCATGTGTTTTCTCCCCTGCAAAATGGGGGATGACATGGCCCTGACTGATGGGGGTGCATGTGAACTTCCCTTCACCCCTCTAGTGTCAAATGCTCGGTGATTCCTGGACTGCTGAAGCATGAAAAAAAGCCGTGTAATGAAAAAGGACGAGGGATGGCATTTGCTGAGGAACTCACCAGTGAAGTGCAAGAAGCAGGATGATTGTATGGGTACCACCAGACAGTCTTGTAGATGTTGATGTACTGAATGAAGAGGGCTACCAGTAGGTAGATGAAGAACAGGAATTCAAAGAGAAGACTCCCATCCAATGGCAGTTCAGGGATCCGGCAGTGACGTACAGGCTCTGGAGTAATCAGCGCTGTGATTGGAGGTGCAGAGAGGCTGATGGCGCTACCATTCCTGAAGCAGACATATATCACTCACTTGGTAAACATTCCACATCATCTCTACCATTTTCCAGGACAGACAGGGACTGCTTGGGGTTGTGAATATGGGACTAGGAATTGCTAGAGAAGAGATGGCAGAAGTCTTGCATTTACATTTTTGGCACAAGACTGGTGGTGAGCTTCATCTTCTTAACTCAGACAAAACCCTCACCCAGCATTTTCTCCACACAACAGATTCATCTGCCAGAGGTGCTGTAACATGCCCAGCAATACTTGAGTAAACTTGTAGATGGAGGAACAGAGGTGCAGGGTGAGGAAGCAACTCCAAGCAAAAAATCATTGAGAACTCTGTGCCAGACCAAGCGCTTAATGTTGGCTCCTTCCACCCATCACTGGGACATTACAGTAGCACCCAGCCTCCTTCTCCAGTATTGGAAAGTGCACATTGTCATTTTGCTCACAGTTTCTCTCTTGAAAAGAGATAACTAAAAATGGAACAGAGGAGTTCAGCCACTTCCTAGAGGCTGACCTCTCAACTATTCTCACACTTCCTTCTTTCCTAGCCTTCAGAGGAGGCTAGGACAACTAAAAGCTCCAGCAGACTAAACCGATGGAGGAAGTTCAGATATAAACTATGCTGTGTGTGACTGAAACCAGGATAAGTGATGCTCCCCTTGGACCCTGGGGCACTGACTTCATGGTCTCACTTGTTCCTCAAGAATCTAAGACTGTGCCATCCATCCACCCATCCCAGACAGAGAAGTCTTTAAAGGCCAAAGCTAAATGGCTTGGATCTCTCTACTCTGTAAGGATGAACCTATACCAAGTAGTTCAGGGCCTCAACATGCAGCAAGTAGTTTCTCTAGTCTGATAACTTCAGTGTGGAAGGAAGTTACACTGGGCCCTTTTAAGTCTTTGTGCCAAATGTGGAGATCTAAATGTCACTGTGTGTTCCTTTTTCAGCCCTCAACTTCCCCAGAAAATGAAGATGAGCTTTGCCAACTGTGAGAATTTGTTTCATCTGCAGCCAGCACAGCTAAAAGAGAATATAGGCATCCTCCTGCCCTGCCTTTCTATCACGTAGGAAGGGCACTCACAGCTGAGCTCTGACATGTCACACTAACTCCCTGTGGTATTGCAGACAAATGGGCAAGAGAGACAAGGACTCATAATCTGCTAGGACTCACTGCTCTGGGATCTGCTGCAGGAAAAGACAAACTCAGCACCATGCAACTTCCACCCCTGGCTGTTGCGACCATAGTAAGTGGTGATGGGTGGCAGAGACCACTTCCACAATCCTCCCCACAGGGCTGATTTTAATGCATGAAGTCAAGAGAGGGGCCGCAGAGGTAAGCATGTGCCACAGCAGAGCTGAAAAGAGAAGCTGGAAGAGCTTTGTCACACGGCGCACGTTCCCTCTTGGATGAGCCATCTCCTAATGGCACAGCAGAGGGCTCAAGGTTCACATCTCCCAGTTCCTTGCTTTAAACACAAAGCCACACTCCTGCACAGAGTTCAGAGTGGATCAAGGCTCCTAGCTTTTCGCACTGTCCTAGCTACGGGTGTCTCAAAAACCCTACCTTTTTCCTCACCTGTTTCTCAAACCGGTACCGTTTCCGCAGCTCCCGCCAACCAACGTCTGGAGAGAAGGCAAAGCTGAACGGCTTAGCTGCTGCCGGCTGGGTCCCCTCCTTCCACCGGGCATGACCAGGAACCAATCCACTTCCAGTGCCTCCAGCAGGCTGTGCCCTGAGACCCAGACAACGATCCCGAAGCCTTCCCAGGTCTGCAAAGGAGGCAGAAACATCACTTAAGCTGCAAACGGCTGGTCACCAAGTTCACACCCCAGACAAGGGAGTTCATGCAAAAGGAAGCCACTCATACATGCAGAGCCCTGCGGAGACACCCATCGCCACCCTAAAACACTGTGCCCTTTCAACAGCACCAGATCAGCGTCTGCTCGGATACACAGAACGGATGCCACTGACACTGTGTCTTTAAAAAGCAGCTGCTTAAATTAGCCATCAGCGACTGTGAGCACTTCCTGTTGGCTGGAAAGAGCCACCAAGCATCTCCAGCACTGGAGAACACACAACTGTGTGCCTTGTTTCAAAAGCAAGTCTGGGAAAAGCCCTCTCCTTGTTCTGGTGCAAGGAGCTACTAGAGCTTCGCAGGTCTTTTTAACCACCCAATACATCACTTGACATGGTCTGACGCTGGACATCCTGCCAGAGCTCAGAACAGACAGCCTTAATTGGTCTCTGTGAAGTTAATCACATGGTTCAGCTCCCTTCTGTGCTAAGAAAGCCTAACTGACACAATGGTAGGACATCCATATAAAAGTGGTTCTAGCTAGCAGAGTAGTGCAGCAAAACACACATATAAGTGTCCTTCAAGTGCATGGCCATGCAATTACATACCACAGACTTCAAAAAAAATTAAATTTAGAAGTGAGCCTGTAAATATTGATTTTTATTTCACTGATTGACACTGCAAGGATTTCAGCAGTCAAGTAAGTTTCTGACGGCTAGCAGGCATAAAAGCGATAGGCTGAACTGGAGTGCAAATCTGGAAGTCAATCCAAGTGCGTGTGTTGTACAGAATCGAGGCACTGTGAGCGAGCATCTCACTACAAGGATACAGATTTGCATTTCTGGAGATTAACCGTCCGCCCTTTTGGCAAAATGTCACAGCCAGAACCAACCCAGGGTCTAAAAAAGCACTCCCACCTTCTGGGAAACTCTGGATCTAGCTTTGAAATTTACAGATGGAACCTGTTGTCTATTTATAATTCAGTTATCACCTCCTTTAAAATCCTGAGAAATCACAGCTGGCAGAAATGCCAGGAAGTTTGCTCAATGAGTCACACCACTGTCACCATGACCACAGTGTGCAGGAGGACTATTCTAAAAAAACTCTCTCAAAGAACCATCATTTGTATTAAAATTTCCCATGCTTCGTCTCTACTCCAATAACTCAGAATTTCAACAAAAATCACATAAGATGTTTCAAAAGACATACCCACATGAAGGTCACTCAAAAAAAAAAAAAAGTAAACCAAAAAAAGAGAGTTGTGAAATTGCATGAAAAGAGAGCAAACATTGGACAGTTTGGGTTTGGAGCAAAATAATGTGGTTTTGGCATTGGCAGACTTCAAAACTCTCATTATAATTCCAATGACAACACAACAGACAAACGAAACCTTCCTTCTTCCTCTCCTTTCTAGTCAGGACTCTAGAGCTTTCAGGCTCTAGGATGTTCTAGAGTTTTGTTTGGGAATATTTGTATTTCCGGAATTAAATATAAACCGAAGAAAGTTCTCCTACATGTACAAGATGAGCAGGGACAGCAACAAACAATGCACAATTCACTTAGGGTATCTGGACACTTTACATAAGCAGTTAAGGTGAAGGAAAAATAAAGAAAAAAGATAAAGACTTCTAAAAGGAGCAACTTTGAAAGCCATTTTAAGCCAAATTAAATTATTACAGGGACTGTAGAAGCAAAAACAATTGGTCTGATTCAACCTACAGGTTATTTATGATAACAGATGCAATACGTCAGTGGTCTAATTACTGGTAGTTACAGTGGAAGGTACTTTATGCCACATTCAGCAATTCATGTAAATAATTTAACAGCTCTCATTAGTATTATCCCATTAGTATGCTTCACATGCTTGATAATATAGACACTTGGAAACTAAGTAATCGCATTTCCACCTTCTGGTTTTGCAAACCAGTAAAATGCAGGTAAAAAAGAATGCCTGTGGAAAGGAGCCCTCCTTAACATCAGCACACCGTATTTTAAATGCACTTGAATAAGCCCTTTCACAGTGATCCACGAGCATATAGAATGTGCAGTTCCTCATGCCAAGCTTTAAATAACTTTACTTCACTGGAGTCTGATCAAATTAGATAGATGTCTGTTAGAGGACGACCTGCCTAATAACCATTCCTTTTTTGTTTGCTTTTATTTTGTAAAACTAGCCACACAAAACTGAAGCTCCCCAGATAAAGTTAAACAAAGCAGTGAGATTACACATCAGTTTGACTCTAAGTCTGCTTTTTTTGGACTTGAACCAATCAACAGCCCTCCTTTTTGAGGGGAAAGACATGGGAAAAAGCCTTTTTATAGTTTTCAATTAATAAACAAAGGCATGATTCTACTGTGAAAAATATGCTGACAAGAAAAAAAAAGTGTCCATGACCCTTTACTCCGACACTTCAGATTCCTGTGTGCATCCAAGTCATATTAAGAATTAATAAAGAGCCTGCAGAGCGAGCTGGGAGTCTACCAGGCTCCCTTCTTTGTTTGCAGTGCTCCCACCCCATCAGTGATCTTATTTTAATATAGTCTCAGACACAAAAAGTCAGTAATGGAAGATAAAAGCTTTTCCTGACAAGAATTTTTAGTCCATTAATGTGATTCCACATTGTTCTTCCCAGTTCATCTATAATTTCCCTCAAAAATAAGTCACATACTCGTAGTCCTTTCATCGTCAACATCCACAGAACAGAAACTGCCTAGCTTCCAAGATCTCCTCTCTCAGACAGATGTGGGCATCATAAAAACACAGAAGAAGGATCTGAAGACCAGCTGCAGAACAGTGTACAGTGGTTCTGTCTGCGCACAGGAAAGGATATGAGTATGGACACCTCTTGGGTCCTAGAGAGGGACCGCGCTCTTTTTGGGACAGAGACAAAACCTTCAGCTGTGATATGGTTATAAGAAGTTCCAGGAACGTAAGGCATCAGACCCTCTGCTTTCTAATTCGTGCTTTTAGGACTACAGATTTGGGCATTTTGTTTCTCTGCACCAACACCCCTCCTCCCCATTGTCTCCCCAACTGCCCCATCTGCCTCCTGATGAGGCAGGATCAAGGTAGGCAAGAACCACAGCTGTGAGCAAGGCTTTACTGACGAAAGAACTAAGCAGACGAACTATCCAACTGACCACCAGTTCAGAGGCAAAGCAGCACGCAGCCCTGTCCTGCTCCCCAGGGACGATCACTCAGAATCACAGTCCTGCATCAGCAGCTGCCCAAACAGCTCTTACCAAGAGGCAAACCAGGAGAGAGTCAGTGACTCATCACAATGAGAAGTCTGCCTGGTTCCCCATCTCTTTGCTGGAAACGCTACAATGCTCAGACAGTTATTTTGATGGCATTAATGTTTTTTAATTGGAGAAAACTCTGAGCCTCCAATCCTCTCGGGAAGTTCGCTGCATGAGAACTCTCAGCGCTTGGAAAACATTCAAGAGGCTCTCCTTGGCTCCACAAGTCCTACAACCGGATACTGTCAAGAGCAGAAAGGGAAATGTGGCCTGAGAAGACCACAGGTCTCTCGTTGCAAGTCCCCATCTTGATCAAAGCAGCTTTCCTCCCACCAAGTAAGCACGTGATGTCTTGGGGTGAAGCAACACGTTGCCTCTGTGGCCGTTAGCAAAGGGAGGTGTGCCTGCCTCCTCCTCCTCAGCAACACAGGAGACTTTCTGTTTGGGGTGCCCGTGCTTTACGGCGAGGCAGGCGTGGACACAAACCTGCCACCCACGCAGTGCTCCCTCAAAGGGATGTGCAGCAGGCCACCCCCGTGACGTGGCTGCTGAGCGCTGACACAAAGCATGGGGAACTACCAGCGCTGAGAGAACACCATTGACATTTCCAGCCCCTCCGTGTGGCTAATGGTAATACCCTGAACCACAGCTACCATCAAGTGTGGGACAAAAGGATAAAGGAACTGGGAACAGTGCAGGGAAAGTACAAGCCCAGGAGCGTGAAAGCAGCAGTGACATGAGAAGCAGCACCACCCATCTCCAGAGCACTCCTGCATCTGGGTATCTAGCAATTCCTCCCCCAGCTGTAGCAGCTGCCCGACCCCCTGCTGTCAGGAGCACTGGCTTCTAGGCCATTTTCCTTCAAAAGGGAACATCCATCCTGGAACTGGACCATCTGGATAAGATCTGAGACACGAGCTCCCACACCACAAAGGCAAGGGACCGTTTAAGACCTGGACAGTTCACCCTGGCCTGAGTGAAAGGCTCTGGCCCCAGGGCTGCCACTTTACATATTACTTCTGTTGCCACCTCACAGGTGACAAGAACTCACTGTGTCCCAAACAGTGGGTTATTTATAAAACCTTGTTTGCAAGGCTGCAAAAGACAGTTACTAGCCCCTGGTGAAGCCATTTCTGGAAAGATGGGAGGAGTAAAATAGTGTAGCATTCTCTAACCTTTGAGATTAAATATATACCATAACAGTTGTGACTTTCAGCTGGCAGACAAACAGCTCTTCCTCCCTCCCTCCCCCATCATTCTCCAAAATTGAAAGAAGCAATGCAAAAAGGTCTCTTGGCTACTAATGTCCTCAATTCAAGTCACTGTAGCCAGTCAACCTAATCCCAAACTTGCACTTGTCCAGCAATTCTAATGTCTTTGCAAATTATCATCAAATTCACCCTATAGTCAAGTTTTCTTTTGAACTGCTGTGAGTCACAGAATCACAGAATGGTTTGGGTTGGAAGGGACCTTAAAGATCATGTAGTTCCAACCCCCCTGCCATGGGCAGGGACACCTCCCACTAGACCAGGCTGCTCAAAGCCCCATCCAGCCTGGCCTTGAACACTTCCAGGTATGGGGCATCCACAACTTCTCCGGGCAACCCGTTCCAGTATCTCACGATCCTCACAGTAAAGAATTTCTTCCTGATATCTGATCTAAATCTGCCCTCTTCCAGTGTAAAACCATTACCCCTTGCCCTACTACTACACTCCCTGATGAAGGGTCCCTCTCCACCTTTTCTGCAGGCCCCTTTAAATAAATAAAAAAAAAGGCTCCCACTAAAATAAAAACATTTTGACAGATGGAAAAAATGAGAGTCAAAGCTGTTATCTGATTTACCCAACACAATGCCAAAAAAGAAAAAAAAAATAAGAAGCCGAGGAAGAGCGATGTCTGCACCCATGCCTTGGTAACGAGACCACTCTGTCAGCGCCGTCGCATCTGCCACACCGAAAACCGAGAAGCTGCAAAACTTCTGTGGAAGCCCTTAATTGGTTTGGGAATGAAAAAGCATTTGGTTGTTGCGAGGGTGGAAACAACCAACAGGTTATCAGATGGAAAGCTAAATATTTGGCTTGCGCAGAGCTCCCCCAGCGCTAAGTCAACACAACCTTTCAACTCAGCCACACACCCACCACCTGGCCCAGAGCTCGGCCTCGGGCTGGGAAGCAAAACCGGTTAGAAGGGAGGTCTCCCAAGTCAGCACATTTTCCAAGTCCTCACACCATACGGAGAGACGGATTGAGATTCAGGGTGGTGAGAGACAGAAGCCCCCCTGAAGCACAGCCTGGGGTCCAGTGAAAAGGACAAGAGAGACGGATTTTTGCCCTGTGACTAAGAACCAAGAACCTTCTCTGTAATAACAAAACCAACCCAGCAAGACCAAGTCAGCATAGGCTTTTCTGATACAGCACAACTCTGGCTGAAGCGGCTCCATCTATCAGTCCGCTACACACGTGTCAAAGCCAAAAGGTGAAAGTAGCAAGAAAAAGGCAAGAATTCACAAATGGGAAGATATACTGTATGACTCATTTCAGGCATCTTCAGTGAGGAAGGCTAGAGCTAAGCAGACAGATAAGCGTGGAAAATAAAGAGTTCTAGCTAAAGACAAGGTGAAGGCAGCGCTTGTCATTTGTAGCTGCCGCAGTACTTCAAACACTTCAATTCACAGACAAAAAATGGGAGCAGGAAAGAAAAGTTTTCCAGGAAAAGCCTCTCAGGTTAAAGCATAGTAAGCTCAGTTCAGCTCATTTTGCAGACACACTTTTTAAGATGGGACATAGATTTAAGTTCTTAATACTCTAGACCAAGAAAATCATCGAAGAGGCTGAAAAAGCAATTTTTAAAAATGGAGAGGGATTTCCAACCCAAATCCTACACATTCCTTAAAAACACCCTCAAAGACCTTACTTTAGGGGGTGCGAGGAAGAGATTTCCAGAGGTATGGAGGCAGTACGGTCCTCTTCAGACTACAGATGAGTTCAAGTCTTTGTGAATTGGAGGAAAGAAGATACACACACACACTAAGCGCTCTTAATGAACCCCTGGCAAGTACAAGAACAAAGCCATGATTCCTGGAGTAATAAAATAATACCTCATAACCATATAATTACCTTGTGCAACTAACTGCTGCAGGAGGTCAAAGTAAACAGCTTAGTAAGACTTTATTGAATGACTATAATAATTTTATGAATGAAGACAAGTGAAATTATGTTCCAAAAAAAAGCTGGGGGGGGAGGGGGAACACAAACCAAACCCACAACACAAGATCCTCAGGGCTCAGCAGCTACAAGTGGCCGATAACACACTCCTCACCAAGACAACAGTATCTATCGCACAGTTAGTAAGACATGAACGTTTTCTTTGGCTTCTTCTGATGCAAAGAGCTACACTCACAGCCAAATTCTGGATCTGGGAATAAAGAAAGCATTGGCTTGTTCTGGTGTGAGAACAACATAGAATTGCAAAGTTGAGTTTTTCCATCAGCAGAGGGAAACGCAGGCCTGATCAGCTGGGTCATGGTCTATTTTGGTCCTACAATTCCCATGTTTCCAAATTGTGCAGGGAAAGGGGCAGACAGCAAGTCCAGCCTCATCCAGAGGGAGAGGCTAAAACTAAAGAGCTGGTGGGGAATTACTGAGTGAGCTGCATGTACGGTTCTCAAAGGCAACCTGTACTGTTGTCTGAAAGCTCGGCGGAGTTTCAGCTTCAGATCCCAAACAGGATTTGAGTGTGTACGAACACAAAAAGTTTTAAGCTCCAACTTCATGAGCCTGTTACCGATAGAAACAAAAGTTCAGTTTAGAAGGGGACAGTGGTTGGGAAGTAAGGCCAAATCACAAGGACAATGTATTAGCAGACCCAACATGGGCAAAGCTATCAAAGCTGGATGATAATACGATTTATCAACGTGCATTCCTAAGTACATCTTCCACCAAAGCTCTTCAGTAAACACTGCACACAGGCACTGCACTACTAAAACACAGCCACTGATCACCCTCTGTTACACCGTGCAACACACAGTGGCTGGGAAAGGAGGGGAATTTTGGCTATGGCCACTGAGATTTTATTTTCCAACTTATCAGGGCAAATGCACAGCAAAACAGCTCACTACTGAGAGGGAGGAAAGAAAAAAAAAAATATATATGTTCTTGCCTAAGAGCCCATCTTGTAATTTCCAGCCAAGCAAGCCACCGACATATGCATTCTCCTCCCAATCCTGAATGCGTACACAGGGTCTAATGGCCTGAGTACAGGGCTACAAGCCAGGAACTCCTGCTTTTTAAATCTCTCCTCTTCAACTGACTTCCAGGGAAGTTGTTTTACTGATTTAGACCTCAATTTCCTTATCCCAAGCAGGATAAACTGTTCAGCAAGTATTTCTCCTCCCAGGGGTCTCTGTACATAGTAGTGAATATTTTTTACAGTATTATTTTAGTGCTTTAGAGAAGCTTTTTTTAAAAACAAACAGAAGCAGCTTTCCTGCTGATTTTGCTCCTCTGCCAATCCCTATGTTTAATTTAATGGAGATCAGCCACAATGACAACTCGTAGGAGTCACTAGTGTTTTTCTATTTTGTCCTCACTTAGATAAAAATAAGGCAGGCATCTGCCATCTATAGCAATGAGTTTGAAGGCATGGAGTAGAACACAAGGAAGAAACACCTCCTTGAGCCTTACCCCAAGTCATTGCACTGGGATTCATATCGGAAAGTATCCGTGTGACGATGATTTGCATATCCCTGACACTGTGCAAAAGCAAAATCATTGCAGGGAATTCTAAATAAATCCTGACTTGCATAAATCATGAATTTGCATTAAAAAAAAACACATAAGAGAATACATCAAATCCCCTCTCCTTGCTTCTTAACAGGTAATATATATATTAGGTATAATTTATTATAGGTATTTTATAGGTAATTTACAAGTTCCCCGCTAAATGGTTAGGGTCTCCAATTCAATTTCTATTACTCTGGTAGGCGGCACTCAGAACTTCATACAACCATTTACAGAGCAACTAATCAAGCAGATGAGGGAAAATGCAATAGAAGACGTTAATCCCTGGTATAATTAACTATACCAAGACTAATTTAGCTGTCTGAATCTGCGTACGTACTCCTTTCTAAGTATTTTGGCCCACAGATGCCTAACGACAATTTTGCTTTAAACCAACTATTTCAAACCCGCTAGTACATGTGGATGCCGCCGCACCATGTTAGCCAGCACGGCTTTTCTGACTAGCTTGCACAATATTCACTTCCCACCAGAAGTCTCATTTTCCGCTTGCAACACGTGCAGCCCAAAAAAGTCAAAAAAAAAAGGTTGGAAGTGAGTCTCCAATGACTACACCCCATGAAGAATGGCAGGAAGTCTTTCAGGCGAGTTTGTGATAGCTCATGAGCTATTTGCCCAAGTCACACAGCTACTAGAGATTTACCTCTGATTTTAAAAATCCACCTGCTAAAAAAGCAGTGCCGCTTATCTAATTGTGGTACGGTTAGAAATAAATGGGCTAAAACTTTCCATCAGCACAAGAGACCTGCTGCAGTTAGGTGAACAAAGAGGAGGAGAGCGCTAATTTCATGGCACCACCCATTAGCATGACAGGCCAAACTCTGCAGCCAGAGAGCAGATTAAGGAGATGGCGGAGGGAAGGGATCCCCGGAAGAAGAGGAAGGTCGACTGTCGTAATTCCGTGCCTTCCTTACGGTTTCTTGTGCATAAACTAGCACTGCAGCACTGTCATGAAACTTCATCAGTTCTCCCATTGAACGGCAGTGCAACGAGAACAAAAATTGGGCCTCAAAAAGAAAAACATGTATAACAGAATATCATACTGTACAATTAAGCATGACAAATCAAGTAATACTAAAGTCTAAAGATCCCAAGCATTTAAGTAGATTCTGCAAGCCAAATTCAACCCTCATCTGTATTTCTCAGTCCATAAACATGCCAGGACATAAAACTTCGCAATGGACAAACAAAAGAATGGTTGGAAATCAGTAATAATTTTAAGACCAAACATTCTAATATTAAACAAATTCAACCAAAACTCTAGCTGATTTTCAACAGTGCTAAAAAGCACCCACATCTTTGTACTGACAAAATCTCTCTTCTTTAAATCCAGAGTATGAATCCAACCCCTCCAACTCAAGAGTTTCACATCCATAAACTAAAACTGAACCACATGCTTGTAACTGCCAGAAGAAAACTTTTTCCAGGATTTCAGAGGCACAGGGAAAGGACTGAGACTGAGGAGCAGGACGGTCTCAGAATCAGTACTATCTTGCTGCTTTGCACCATATCCATCTTTAGTAGCTGTCACTCTACAGAGTCATACTGAGTGGCCCAACTGGCTTCTGACCTGAACACTCACGGAAATTGGATGCCACATTAACAAACACTTCTAGCATATATGCTCTTGCTGTATCCTCAAACATCCAGATTTGATGCCTGCAGAAGAAAAAAAACATTAGTTTCATGATATCCAGACTGAAGTTGTCTTGAGTAATACGTATAAGTATCTTGGCAATGTTACATCCACACAAATATTGCTAATATAGGCAGGCCACTAAGACGAGAAGAGCTTTATTTCCTCAGCTACCGCAGGATGCCATTAGTGTCTCTGTAAAAAGAGTAATTCAGCAATGTGCTAGCCAGTACATAGCAAGAAGTTTTAAAAAAAAATTATTGTCTTACAAGCAGAATAGAAACATACTCTGCAAAAGTAGGAAGCAAAATGTTTTAACCCCATTTTACAGTCAGAAAGACTGTGAAAAATAAAAGTGAAGTAAAAAAATAAAAATAAAAGGCCTGCCTTTTCTAAATTATCAATGATTTTGAAAGCTCACGTTGACGTTATATAGACACCTCTATCAGTAGGAATGTGGATACCCAGACCTTCTGAAAAACTGGGTCTCAAATGCCTACAAGTCACTAGGTTTGCAAAGAGACAGCCAGGAATGAGCTGTACAGGAGGCATGCAGACCTCTGTGGTCTTGAGATTAGGAGTACACATCACATTGGACACAGTTAACTGGGAAAGTGATACTACCCGAGCAACTCTGTCCTTCCAAATAAGTCAGACCTGGACAACATTCCCACCCTATGTGCTGCTTTGCACTGCAAAACCCCAGTCCAAGATGCTCAAGAACAGAAACAAGGAGTAGCTGCACCTACACCTAAAGAACTTCCAGTCCGATAAGGGACAACAAGGAGTGGGTGAAGTTCCAGCACAACTCCCTGAGAGGGCAACGCTGCCTGGCTCCAGTGGGCCCAGGTTTTACCAGCAGAGCATCATCCGATCATGACACCACTTGCCTCGGCTGGAGGCGAGGAGGAGAGGCTGGAAGAAGCGCGTGCCAGAAACAAAGTCGCTCCAACAAGAGGAGTGCCAGGAGGTGAGTGAAGGAGCAGACTGGGGGTTAAAGGGCTGCGGTCCTCCTCTGCTCTTGACATCCTGGAGCTGAGCCATTCCAGTCCCATCCCCATCCCTGCACTACTGTATCTCTCTCCCAGAAAATTTCTCCTGAACACAGCGAGTTAACAGAACTGAGCTGGTTACAGAAGGGATGCCCCGTCTTCAAAAACTTTACGACTCACCACTTTGGCATACAGATGTTTCATTCCTCTACTTGCAGTGGTAACAGATGCCAGTGATACGAGGGGCCCGTTATTCCCGATGAAAAAGCATGCACGAGAGCGATCGTACACTGCAAACAAAGCTGCCTCTGTTTCAGCTACGCGTTCATCATGTTAAAATGATGCTGGAGTGGTAAAGGAGTTACCTCATGTAACAAGGAAAACCATTGGCCTAACCGCTGTCCTACATAATGGAGGATGACCGATACGCTGTTTTCTTAGTGGTACAAAAAAGAACAGCTGTAGGGGTGCGCACCCACATCCATTCTGGAAACGGTACCTCATGGCAGGTTAGATTTGCCCAGGCATAGAGGACTGCCTCGGCTCTCCATCTTCCACAGGACGGTGCCCTCTCCCACCTCCTTTGTAGGACTGATTACCTCCAAAGCAAACCTCCCCACCACCCCAGACCAACCTCCTTGCCTTTCGACCTCCTACCGCAGGAGCACCCACATCTCAGCGACCTGCTGGGACCTCCTGCTTCCACCCAGACACCTCAGGAAACGTCTGAAACGAGAAGCCCGACACCAGGTGCCATAACTTACCAAAAGGACCAGACAGGGCCAGCAGAACCTCCGCACCACACACACACACACGCGCGAAGTTTCAGGGGTGGGCGGCGGCCCCGCACGGACGGGGCAGCCTGAGGGGGAGGGGGTCCGCAGGGAGGCGGCTCGCCCGCCCGACCCGTCCCCGCACCGCCGGGGGCAAGGTCCCGCCGAGCCCGGCCCGGCCCGGCAGAGCCCACCGGCCGGTGGGCCTTTCCCGGAGCGGAGCTGCCCCTGGGGAGCAGCGGGGCCGGTACTCACACATCCAAAGGCGGGCGGCGGCGCGGCTCGGACATCAGCCGGCAGCGGGGTCCCCTTCCGACGGCAGCGGCCAGGCGGCCAGCCCCGGTCCCCGGCAGCACCCCGGCGGGGGACGAGGCTGCGGCGGCGGCGAGTGCCCCGCGGAGCTCCCCTCCTCCCGCCGGGCAGACCCACCTCGCCGCTGCCCGCGGCGGGGCAGGGGCAGGGGCAGGAGCAGGAGCGGGCGGCCGCCCTGCGGGGAAGGGAAAGGCAGAAAAGGAAGAGGCGGGCGAGCCTGGCCTCGGCGCGGCCCTGCACACCGCCGGCTGCCCGCGCCGCCGCCGCCGCAGCTGCCCGGGAGACGTGGCAGTGAGGGCTGATGCTCTCATCACAGGGCGACAGGCGGCGGCGGCAGCAGCAGCAGCCACCGCGGCGGCGGCCGGCCGCGGCCGGCCCAGGGAGGGCAGGGCGCCGCGGGGGCGGGGCGGCCGCGCCGCGCCGCCATCTTGGTGGCGGCGGCAGGGACGGGTGGCGGGGGTGGCCTGCCTGATGCCGTCGGTTTGTCCTTTTTTTTTTGCTGGTTTGTTTTTTTTTTGGTTCAACCCGCGCATCAGCGGCACGCTGGGTAGCCCCAGGCAGGAGCCTGCAGGGGAGATGCTCCGTCTCTTGGCTTCAAACTGGAAGAGGGTAGATTTAAATTGAGTATCAGGAAGAAATTCTTTACTGTGAGGATGTTGAGGCATGGGAACGGGTTGCCCAGGGAAGCTGTGGATGCCCCATCCCTGGAAGTGTTCAAGGCCAGGCTGGATGGGGCTTTCGCAACCTGGTCTAGTGGGAGGGGTCCCTGCCCATGGCAGGGGGGGTTAGAATGAGATCATCTTTGAGGTCTTTTCGTACACAAACCATTCTGTGATGCTATGATGCCTTGCTCTCTGCCGCACCACCACCATTTTTGTTGCTCTAGAATCACAGGTAGTAATAAATCCATAAAACTCCATGTTTTGCATCATGAGATGCCCCCCAACATTATAGTAATATATAATAATTATAATCATAATTAACTGCTTCACTGCAGCCAGCAAATCCATTTATCCCACATGACTGAACATCAACAGCTGAAAAGTCCTGCTGCCACTGCCGCCCTTGGCCGAGGTGCCACAACTGGAGAACACCTGGGCCACCTGGACACGTTAGCAGGCACGCACAGGTATTCAGGACAGCCTGAGCACTGGAAAGAGCCAGTGAAGGTCGAGCAGTGGGAAGGGACATCGGGTAGTGTCTGCAGTATCCACCATGCGGCAGCAGATCACCAAAGGCTGGCGTGTGGTTGACACAGAAACCAACCCAAGGCTTCCTGCTCCGAGCAGCGCTCAGCAGGTGACTTCTGGGCCAGCTTGTAGGTGCCAGCTCAACGCTGGCGTGAAAAGGTAGCTCTTTGAATGATTAGCTTTTACAACCACAAGAAGAGAACTCTCCCAGGGAGCAAGAGGAAATATTGAAGGAAAGAATCTTGCGTGTGAGCAATAGACAATTCTGCGTGGGGAGGCACTGCTCTAAATGTTTTATCCTGAGTACCTGGTAACTCAGACCAGGCAAGTTTATGACAAAGGGCGTAGAGCTGGCCTGACCAGCCCTTCCCTCTATTATGTTTTACTTTTAAAATGATGGTCTGGAAGGGCCTCTGATAATGTCTCATTGGCTTATCAGTGTGTTTGGGCTTCTTTCTGATACCATTGCCTGCCAGCAGATCAGGGTCTGTCCCTCAGGCATTCAATTTCAGCCTCAGCAGCATCTTTAGATAATTTTCACGTCTACAAACTGGACCACAGCTGCTGCACGCTGAACAGACTGCATTTGCCTGCCTCACTGCCCTCGCACCTCAGTTTTGCTCATCCTTCTTCCTGTAGCCACAGAAATGACCTGTGACATCCCAGCTGCATCAGCAGACTGTGGCCGTAGTCCGTGTCTGCAACTCTGTAATACACACCTTGTACTAGGAAATCTGCCAAAGCATTCTATTATTCTGGATCATCTGGAAAAACAAACAAACAAAAACACACACAAAAAAAGGCACAAAAACCAATAACTAAAAAAACCCCAAACTAAAATGTGAAATCTTTCAAAAAATAAATTGTTCTTAACCTCAACCCAGGTTTCTCTCAGGCCTGAGGACACTGCTGCAAGAGAAAGCTGCTCTTTGTCTGGAACATGCCCAGGAGATCTTAGCTGATGGAGCCGTGCAACAGGGCAGAGTAAGGTAGGAGACTGAGGTCTGTGCGAATTCCACAGGGGGGAAATTCCTTCTCAGCTGCAAATCTGAACACCAGTTTAAGTCTGGATACATGCAGAAGAATCTTACAGCTGCTATGCATTTTGACTCAAAGAAGTGACTTTGTGTTATTTGTAAAAGTTAGGCTAATGACCTGACAACAACTCTGGGTGGATGTTTTAAGTTTACACCCCCTCTACCCTAGCATACTACTATCACATCCGCACGCAAGAAAGGGTCACTGCTGTTGTTCACCTCTCAAGGCTACATTGCATCAGGCAAACAGCTTTCATCCAAAAGATTTATCAGGTAAAAGGCCTGTGTTTAAACTGTGAGATTGAAGAACAGAGACAAAAAGAAAGGCTGCTTTCACACATGCTGCAGGGAAGAGCGTCCAATGTGAAATTTGTATCTGCCTCCAAGAAAACAGTGTTTCTGTACATCTTCTACAAGTCGTGTTATGGAACAATTTTACTTCAGATCACTGATGTCTATGCGAATAGGAAACTAACCTTTAAAATCTACTCCTGCTCAGCAAATAGCAACACTAACAGAAACAGACCCAAATGACCCATATTCTGATTCTGTTTGCTCAGAAATTCTGATATTTCTATGATGCCGTATTGAGATAAACTACATTCAGGATTGCTTCATCAGTAATGTTTTAGTAGCCCTAAGAAGCTGCCGGTATACATTTGATTTCTGAGGGTAACCTGTTTATGTTGTGCTAAGGAAACTGATAAGGTGTCAGGTTTGTCTGTCTGATATCATTGCCTCTTCCCAGACAGGAAAAAAATTGTCCATTCATCACTGCAACATAATAATGTTACTCAACAACTGTACGTCCTTCTCCAAACTAGAGATGCAGCAATCCACTGAAATACCTATTACTGAGTTTACAGATAATTATTCATTGGGTGGCATTATTTCCACAACTAATGACCTTTGATCTTTTTCAAAGATTTCAAAAATCTCATTTTACACTTTGAAAACCTTGAGTCTCTGGGACATTTGGGGAAAAAAATAGTTTGTACTACATTTGCATATGGTGTGCAGCCCAATGATGCATGGCTGATATTCTGGGTAGCTTAAGTTCAGTTCTTGTCATATTCTACAAGCGGGATTAAAATCAACAGCTGAAGATCTCACCTTGGACAACCTGAATTTCTGAGGTAGGGGAAAATGTAAGGTTTTGCATAATAAAAGATTAAAGATGGATCACTGAAGAAGACTCTGAACTCAGCGCGTTTCTCAATACAGACTCCGTTCCCATGAGATCCACAAGAGGGATTTATTTTTTGGAACAAGCATAACATTTAGTCCAGAGGAAAGAAACCTGATTAAAGAAGTCTGACAAATGTTAAATTTGCCAGATAAGAACACGTGTGGAGGAAAACATGCAAAGGGACTTTTATAGAACTGTAGCCACAGAAGTGTTTGTATCAATGTAACACAGCGTTTCGTGGGCCATAAATGGAATTAATTGCCGTTTTCAGAACTTGTTTCCCACATCCCCCATGATGCCTTTCACCGCAATAGCCCAAGTTTGCCTCACATCCTTTATAGCCCTGTAACACAGTATCCCTGACACCTCCAAGTCCACACACCACTTGCAGGTTCTCTGCATATCCTGATTGGCTTCTAGCATCTTCACACGCACCTTTGGCCACCTCTTCTCATCCCTTCTCTGTCCTGCGAGACCACCACCATAAGAACTTCATGTCTCACTGCTTGGCTACCTCTCTTTGTTGGCCTGTAGGATGAGTGAGAATGTGGTCTGCTTCTGTGCATTGGGATTTAAGATACATGCTAATTAAATCTGTGGTATGCGTGTGGACTGACAAGCCCGATAATGCCAATACACTCTCAGCTGCGTCAAACGATGACTAAATGCTCTGTTTCACTCTCTCAGTGGAGTGTCATCTATACCTATCGCTCTGATTCTCACAGCACTAACAGAAACTTACTATCTTTGAGACCGATGCCACTTTGGCAGATTTGATTATAATCAGCAAGTAGCATCTGGATTTGACAATTACATAACATTATAAAACCCGAATAAAACTATGAATACGTGTGACTAATACCGTTAGAAAAGGGGTCACTCATAGAGTTTTTACTGGACAACTACTCATCTATCTTTTAATTTTGGATTATAAACATCCTTCACTATTTACAAACAGAAGGAATTTAAGACTATCCTTCGTTCCCCCTCAGACTCAATTTCTGACAATTTCAGTGGAGGTTGTTTTTTTCTTGCAAAAACATTTGCAACATTTTGCTTCATTTAATTTTTTACACTTTTAAACACAAGTTTTCTCCTCTCTGGTTCTTTTAATAGAAGTAATTTCTCACTACAAAAGAGTAATGTTGCCTTTTTCTTGAAAGGCTTTTTTAGTGCTTGGCAGCATATTCCTCTTGGGTGCAACTTTATGAGGTCTGAGTGGAATATTCCAGCTCCTGATGGGCACGTATGCAGGTTTACCCTAGAGCCAAGCGGACTCAGCAGCGAAGCTCCATGGTCATCCCTACTGCTCCCCTTCTGCTTTTTCTTGCCATTGTCAGTGAAATGGCTTTGATATTTTGACCAAATAATTTAAAGTAATTGCACAATTTTTTGCCGGTAGGGGCAGTTATGCTGGAAAGTTTTGCACGGAGAAACTACAAACGTTACATTGTAGCAATATGAGCTTTGGTTAATCTAATTTGGTGATCTAATTTGTCCTGCAAGAAAAAATACCTTTGATTTTGATGATTTTTCAAAAATTAAGAAAACTTTATAATAACAGATAAACGCTTTCAGCCATCTGTATATGGACATGCACACTTGAAGGGGTTTTGTTTGCACTGTTACGGTTTGATACGAAAAGCCCTTTCATGATTCAAGATTAAGGAAGGGGAATGCCTTTCTTTTTCCTGAGCAATTAGGTTTTGGAAGCAGGCACCTTAAGTTCAGCTTTCTGAGATCCTAAGAACATCTCCCAAGCCCCACCTGATTTCGCTGTAAACAAGTGCTATAGATGACACGTTTTGAGAGGAAGCGAAAGTCTCAACTTTTGACAAGTACCAGCATCGGGAATGCTGCGACGCCCACCCATGGCCCTCAAAAGCGGACACTCCGTCAGAGTTCACAGCCCGGCCCTGCCAAGCCCCTGGCACCATCTGACCTACTCTGATAAAGTTACGCCTCCCGAGTTTGCTCTGAAAAGCAAACAAGGAAACAAGGCCCGCACAGCCCGTTACTCCCTGCCCTGTTGAAGGGCTGTCATGGTGGGGGATGAGGGATGATGATGGCCACCACCATGGCGGGGTCGCTCTGTCCCTCAGGTGGGGTCTCTATGGCGGGAGGTGGCTGTTCTACCCCTGTGCTCCATGGTTGGCGGCAGGGGCTGGGGTTGCTGGTGGTGCCTTCGGGAAAGGGGAAGGGAACGGATGGGAAAGGGGGAAGGGAGGGAAGGAAAGGAAGAAAAGAATTCCCCGCCGCCCTCACACCCCGGCCCCGGCTCCTCGCCTCTATCCCGCCCCCTCTCAGGCACAGCGGCGGCAGCGGCGGGCTGCCCCCAGCAGCCGTTGGGCGCGCGCGCCCCGCCCCCGGCACGCGGCGCGCGCGCGTGCCCGGCAGGGCGCCTGCGCGCGGGGGTGGCGGTTGGCCGGGGACGCGCGGCGGCAGCAGCAGCAGGAGGGGGTTAGCTGCCTGTGTGTCCGTCCGTCCGTCCTCTGCCGGCCCGGGGCGGGAGAGGCGTTCGGCACCTGGGCGCCTTCAGGCGCGGGCCTTGCAGGTAGGCGTTTCGGTTACACAGCGGGGGAGAGCGGTGTGGGCTGCCCGCCCTGAGGGCGGCTGGCCGGCCGGTCGGCCGGCCGGCGGGGGGCTGCGGCGGCCAGAGTTGGGAGCGCATGAGGGAGCGGGGTTGTTGGAACTGAGTTAAATTGAGGAGAGAGGGGTAAAATAGGGGATGAGCGGTGGGGGTAAATTAGTTTTAATTTCCGGACGGTGCTTCAGTTTTAAAACCTTCGCGAAAGAACGGAGGCTTGTGATGGTTTGTAGTTGCGCCTCGCACTTGGAAGTTTATCTCGCCGTCTGCTTCTGGGCAGCTCCCAGTGTGTGCAGGGAGTCCCCCGGCAGTGATCCCTGTGAACAAAAGAGGCAGGACTTGGGGATGGGGTCCTGCGCATACAGCTGCCGGCGCATCATTGCGTTGTAGTGTAGCGTTACGGATATAATTGGGAACAGGTACATATCTAAAAATTATGTACCAGGTGGAAGTACTTACTGTATCAGGCTCAGAGATCATAAGGCAGGAGGATGGATGTAGCGCACTGGTGTTTTCATTTCAACTAAAGCTTTTGAATGGTTTTGTGGTAAACTAAATTCACTACTTGGCAGTATTTTCTCCATTTCACGCATGGAGGAACTGGAGCACAGGCAAGTGGTGCTGTTCGCTAAAATTTTCCCAGTGATGAGACATAAGCTTCTTTGCTCATTGCTCTAGATGTTATTTTGGAGGAGCCAGAACAGTGATCAGAGGGCTTGAGAGGAGGCTTGCACAGGTTCATGGGAGCCCCCATTTGATGAAAATGTGTCCCTCTCAGTCCTGTAGTTGACTTCGGAACCCTTGCAGATGATTTTATTCATCAGTGAGATGGGGAGGGGTAACGCCTGCACAGAAATAAGAAGTGAAAGGTTAGAAAGGAGCCACTTTCCCCTAATCTGCTTCTGAGTTACGTATCATCCCCCTTGATCTTCTCTCTTGTTCCTGGAAAGAGCTGGAGCCCTGCTGCTGCTTGGTTGAGGAGGAGGAAGGTTTTAGAGGGACAGGAGTTTTTTAACCCTGAGGGAGTAGGAGAGGAGGATTCCACATCACATTTCACCTTTAGTTCTCTAGACTCCCCAGCAAGATGCAGTGAGATGGGGAAAAGAGATTAGTAACAGAGTGGGAGGAAGAGTGATACACTGTCTCCCACTGCCAGAAATTTTACAGAGCTGCTTGTCCCAAAGGTTTAATAGTACCCTGATTTCTTGGGGGGTATGTTATTAGAATTACTTCCACAGGCATTTGATTAAAATTGCTTGTTGCTGGATTGAACTAGAATTGTTGGAATTCTGTCAAACACTGCTCTAGGCCATAACTCTTCCAAAGGATGTGAGTTAGAGAACATAAATTGCATGTTTGAAACTTTTCTCCTGCATAAAAATCCATCTGCAGATTGGTTGAAAATCTACGTAGATCTAAATTGTGTTCTAACGTGGAAAAGGTCCTGTACATTTAATAGCTTAACAAAGTGATGCCACCTACGCAGTTTCTTGATAGCTGTTTTTGCAGTAGGCACTGATAATTTGTAATCCTTACTGAGATAAGACTGTAATAATAATAATAAAAAAGTAAAATCTGTTCATGCGTAAGGAAGCTTCAACTGGAACGCCCTCGGTGCCATTCTTATGCTGAAGTACCTCCATAAGAAACAAATAATGGGATTCTGTTCTTAGTTATGCATTCATAATATGTGTACAACTTTATTACTTTTTTCATTTTTTTACAACTTTGTTCATACTTACTTGTAAACTGAAAATTATAAATATATTAATTGGCCACAGGTCTATACTTCTTACCTCAACTTCTGTCCTGTATTGCTTTAGCTATCTGTGGTTGACACTTTGGTTTAAAAAATTTATTGTGAAGTACTTAAAGCTGAAATAAGAATGTGCATAATTTTTTCTCAGATGTAATTTTTTGTGCAGGAGAGAGGTGAGGAATTTGGTTAGAAATGTGTTGAGTGGTTGTTTTGGGTTTTTTGTTTTTTTTTTTTTTGTTTCCTTTGGAACATGGCAAGGTCTCTGACATCTGGCATCCGTACTGACTGATGCCACTCCAGCAAGGCAGCAGCTGCCAGAAAAAGATAGGCTGTTGCTGAGTTGAATCATGACCTTAGCTTTCCATTATACGTGAGATTCCTGTGTTCACAGAAATCTGTTTCACCATGTGCTTTTTCAGGATATTCCACTGACCTTGGGGGGAAGGTGTTTTTAAACTGTGCTGTATTTTTTTAAAAATATATTTCCCTGTTAAGCAGTTAGGTAGTTACCGGGTATACCAGTACTATTTGCTGTATGCCTTGCTCCATCTCTTTGACTGCACTCAGTCTGACAGTGCTGTGTCTTTTAGTGAGGTCAGTGTCTCAGCTCTAGTTGTGTAACAAGAGAGGCCATTTATAAGTATGTTCCTTGGCCTGGAGACATTAGATTGCATTTCTTAGCATAAAACCAGAGTTCATTACATCCTAGGAAAGTGAAAACTGTACTGCAGTATTGGAGTAGGACCCGCTCAGTTGGCCTGTGCTTGGTAATGATGTTGGGTCATTTGCAGCAAATGCTCTGTACTTGCTTAGTAAAGAAAGCATGAGCTTTTCTGTTGGTAATCTCAGAAATCTTAATGTGATATTTTAGGCGCTGAGTAATTGCCAAGAGTTGTGCCTCTGTTTTATGAGTGAAATGTGACTATGTAAAAATGTCTCCTGCTTGATCACCGAATTGTCTGGAAATGTTAAAAGTAATTGTATATCCACTATCTAATATTTGAGAGAGATGTAAAGCACTGGAAAAAGAGTAATGCTAAAGCCAAGATGTGCTGAACACAACCAGTTCTAGCCAGCCTCAAAACAGACCCACCACTGGCCAAGGCTGAGCCCGCCAGCTAGGCTGGTGGTGCCTTGGGTAAAATGTATTTAAGAAGGGGCAAAATGCTGTGCAGCAGCTGTGACAGGAATGAGGGGAGAGAGAGGAAAAAAGAAAAAAAAAGGTGAGAAACAGCTCCGTGAACACCAAGGTCAGAGAAGGAGGAGGGGAGGAGGCACTCCTAGTAAGCAGATATCCACCCTGCAGCCTGTGGAGGGAACTATGCTGGAGCAGATATCCACCTTGTAGTCTTTGGAGGACCGCATGCTGCAGCAGATAGACATGCCCTGAAGGAAGCTGCAGCCCATGGAGAGCTCATGCCTGAGCAGACTCCTGTCAGGGATTGCAGCCTGTGGAGAGGAGCCCATGCAGGAGCAGATTTTCTGGCAGGAGAAAAGGGACCATGGAAGGGACCCATGCTGTAGCAATTTGTGAAGGACTGTACCCCATGGGAAGGACCCACACTGAAGCAGGGGGAAAATGTGAGGAGGAAGGAGTGGCAGAGAGGAGCTTTTATGGACTGACCCTCATTCCCAATCCCCCTGCCCTGTTTTGGGGTGGCAAGTAGAGGAGGTGGGAACAAAGGAGTAAAATTGCGCCTGGGAAGAAGGGAGTGGAGGGACGGTGTTGTAGTTTTTGTTTCTCACCATCCTACTTGAATTTTAAATGGCAATAAATTAATTTTCCCCAAGTCGAGTCTGTCTTGCCTGTGATGGTAATTGGCAAGTGATCTCTCTGTCTTTATCTTTACCCATGAGCTTTTTCTTCTTACTGTCTCTCCCTGTCCTGTTGGGGAGGGGGGAAGTAAGAGAGTGGCTGGGTGGGTGTCTTGCAGCCAGAAAATCAATTACATACATTCAAAGAACAACGGACTTCACGCATACCAGCGCTCAGGGACTGCTTCTTTTGTCCAGTGCATTCCCTGTGGAGCAACTTGTTCAGCTCTTTGATCATAAACCAAAGCAGGTTGAGATAGAGGAATAGCACTTCTTGTTTGGGATAACGTTGGGTGGAAGAGCAGTGGTGTCCCTGTTAGGATAGGTGAGATACTGAGTGGCTCCTATTTTCTTCTCCATCCTGCATGTAGTTAAAGATGTACAGAGAGTCTTCTTTCAGTGCTTTTCTGCTATGACGTTCCTTCTGTATGAAATGGATTTATTGTATTTGCCTGCCAACCCTTTTCTCATTCATATCTATTGTAATCACTTCTTCCATGATGCCCACACACATTCCATATGCAAGGGAATATCTAAGTTACTTCCTGGTGTCTTATATATTCTTTATCTTTTTTAGTTTGTAATTCAGGGAGTCAGAGCTGCCAGTACTTTTACATTGAATATCAAGCAGTTATCAAATAATAAATAGCAAGAGAAGAGTGTGGAGCCAGCACATGTGTTTGTATTCTCAACACAAATGGAATGTTTTAGCTGGCAGTGGGTGTTATTCTAATCAGGCCCATAAATGCACCTTGGTCTGTTTCAACTCATACATTTCCTCTTTAAAGTTGTCTGGTTCAAGGCAGTTTGTAGAATGTTACCAGTTGTTGCCTGGAAATGTATATTACCATCCTCCTGAAATAACAGTTCCTATTCAACTGAAAGCTGAGCTAGTTTTTCTGCTGATAGTTGTACCAGGTCTTCTGACATTCTTCAGTGGGAAGGGTAGACAGAGGATCACAGAAGGTTGCTAGAAATACTGCTTGTCTCCTGATCCAGCTAACCCCATGTTTGCATGAGAGCCAGTGCAGAGAGAGTATAGTTTGTGGACTGAAGCGGAGAGGAAGGTGAGACAGTGACAGTCGAGATCTAGGCTGGTCTGAATTTATGTGGCTGACCAGTTGAAATATACAGTAGTCTTAAAGGTTTTTCCCACATTACTAAGTGTCTGAAACAAGGAATTTTTTCCCCAACTTGACTCTTGGGCAGTCCTCATAATAAATAAGACCTTTGTGGCATAGAGGAGGCTTAATGGGAAAAAGCTCTGAAATACTTACCTGCTTGGAATGTACATATTACACAAAGAGTTCAAACAGGCTTGAGTTACAGGAGATTAACACTTGTCATGAGGCTGTACCTATCCTTTCTTTCCCCACCTCTTAACACAAACTGTCTTAGATGTGTACCCTGTGTGTACTCGGGTCTCATCCTTTCTCTATGTTTTGTCATTATCTGTGTGTTGACTGGAAGCGTGAGAAAATCCTACCCCTTACCTGACATAGGTACGCTCATGAATTCCTCTAATGTAGGTGCAACTCCTGAAGGAAGTGTGTTTGTCAGCTAGGGAGGAGGCTTAGGTGGGGTGGCAGCAAAACTCTTCCTGGCAGCTGTGTGCCAGACTGGAGCTTGGCCAGCACGGCGAATATTGCGGTGCTACTGGCCTGGTAGCCTAGAAGAGCCCCAGGTGGGCAAGATGGCAAAGAGACAGCTCTGTTGTTTCAATCCTGCTGATTCTGTGAGGTTGCTAGAGGAGTGTTATGGTGCAATGTGGTGGAAAAAGCACCAGTGAGGGACAACCTTGTAATAAGAAATTACCTTTTGTGAAAAGGCTGGTCAGTAAGCCAGGCTGGTCAGTATGCCAGACTGGTTGAAACACCCTCACATAAAGTACACACTTTTGTCTGTGGTGGCACTGTCATCAGCAGGTATGTCCAGGTGATAACGGAGAGAAGTGCAGTGGGAGCGCATGAACTTCTCCATAGGTATGGACAAGAGGGTGGACAGTTTGATCTACGTAAGAAGAATGGCATCTCTAATGTTAAAAATCTCCAGATGGAGCAGATACCAAAAAGGCTGCTATAGAAATTTAGGTTTGCTTTTAGGAGCAAAGACTCAAGCCTTTGTTTCTCATCAGGTGGTTTGTTGTAGTAATTATTTGTATGCAGTATTGTGTGTGGCACAGTGCTCTGTCAAGATATGCCCAAGTGCCCCCGTGCTGGTTCTGCTGTGCTAGGAGGAAAGGAGAGAGGCTGTCCGCCATCCTGGGCTGGGACATGAGCTGAGGGAGGGGCATATGGGACCGCACTAGGGACCCTCTTAGGGAGGAAAAGCAGCATGTTTTTTTTTTGTTTTTTTTTTTTTTTTTTTCCCCCAGTCATCCTGTGAGTTTTGAGCTGACTCTTTCCTGCAGCTTGTGAGAGGTAACAGAGGTCTCTTTATGGTGTGGTGTTTCCTGGATGAAAAGTGTCTGCTGCTTGCGTAGCGCTCTCTGTGCTTTTTGGAGGGACTGCTATACAGGAAGGAGGGATGTGGCAGCAGCAGTGAGTGGTTTAATGCGCTTGCTTTGTTTGCCTTGAAATCCTGAGAAGTGGAAAGGCTGTTTGTCTGAGAACTGTGTTTCGTTTGTTTTTTCGTTTGTGTTTTTTAAAATAGCCCATGACTTCACCATTTCTCAGTGCAGTTGGTGGTTTTTTAATAGGCAGAGGTAATAGGATTATGCAAGTGTTGTATAAAAGAGGTGTTAAAAACTATTAGCTTAATGCCCCACTAAAAAACTAATCTGCTGAAAAGAAGGAAATGACTGTGAAAGGAACAGGTTTAGACTCTTGTAAAACTTAGAGGACTTTAACTCTCTTGCATAGAAAAGCTGCTGCAGCACAGTGATCTTTCTGCCTTGTCAATTGTAAAGAATTTAATTCTTTCTTGTAGGGTTTAATGAAGAAGATTGCAGTACTGCTTCGTGATAGTTCCAGAGTTAACCTATTGCTGCTTTTGACTTTGGGCCAGATAAAATACAAAGTAATAGTCTGCATAGTATAGAGCTGACAAATGCAGTCCCAGGGAACTCTTCCATTCTTCATTTCCTGCTTGAAATTATGAGGGTTTTTAAAGTTATATTGAAGTGAATCCTTTTTGCTGCTGAACCTGTTCTGCTGTCTGTGAATCTGCGTGAGCTTGAGGAGGTTGCTGGGGCTTCTGGAAAATCCTGCATGATAGGAAACCTGTCCTTACTGGTCAGTGGGAAACAGGTAGAGTCAGAACGTAGGTTTGTGTAAATTAAAAATTAATTTTCCGTGTATCAAATGAAAGTATCTCTGTGGAGCTGTTCCGCAGATGTTCCATACAAGGTGAATTATTTTAAATACAAACACATGAAAAATAAAATTTAGGCAGAAAGTATGCTCTTATTGATTATTTATACTGTTAAAGTTAACTTTTTTGATAAGTAATCATGTGACTTTAGGCTGTAGCATAGTTATCATAATGGAAAATTTTATCTAAAAACATATCAGGAAAAAATAAGTTTTGGAAAACAATGAGGTTTTTATCAACTCCAATTACATAACAAATTTTGTTTATAAGATTACTTTCCTTCACTAATGTCTAGATCAGGGCTACCAGTAATCCATCTTCCTGTTGATACTGTCTTGGTCTGCCTAGGAATTTTGCCTAGATGAAGAAGCCTTTAGTCCAGAATTTCTTGGTATCTCTGAGCTTGGTAATGCTAGTGGCATGAATCAGGCTGCTAGGCAAATGCCCACTGCATATGGGTAGATTGACCCTGCAGCCCTTGCATGGGGAACCAGCTTGCACATCTGTTATTCACTTGCTCTGTGCTTGCACAGCCTGTCGGACTCCAATGCCTATGTATTTCTGTTGACGAAAACTCTGAATGAAAATGGATGGAGAGCAAGTTAGGGCTTTGTGTTCAGGCCAACAGGCTCAAGGATCTGAACTGAACTGATGGGGTGAGTCATATAGCACTGCATTTCTCATTGTTTCCTACAGGTAGGCTATTCTTAACAGTGCTAGGAACCTTGGAGCAAGCAAGTAGGGTTTGGCATATGTTTCAAAAAAAAGTAGCACGCTACAGAGCTTGAGTTGGCAAGCTGCAGAGCACAGGGACAGTTACCAGTACAGATATGATGTTGGGGAACACGGATCATGCAGTATTTATGTGCATCAATATGATCATGGATATATTCAGAAGTGTGTTTGTAGTGTCTGTCTAGGTATGAGTTTGTCTACATATAGATGGAGACCTTTCTCATTTTTCATTGATTTTTGAATTCTGGCTGATGTCATATTTGGATAACTGTGGCACTTTTTTTCTGTTTAATTTTTTTTTATGGATTTTGAAATGGGTACCATGGTGTTTTTAACCTTGTGGCCTGAAGTGCTCTACCTTTGTCGTCAGCTGTAACTTTCTAAACTAGGTTTGGTTATGCTTCATTGAGAATTTATTTCAGTTTATGTACCTATGAAAGTTTCTTGGTACCTTTGATGAAGGTCAGATCTAGGTAGACAGGTTTGACAGCTATGAGAAGAGCTTAGTTGCGCTACAGAAGTTTTCCCACCCATATTTGAGGGATAGTCACCCTGAGTTTCAAAGTACAGAAGAAGGAAGAACTACGTTTCCGGCATCTTGGGAATTATTGTTTACAGCAAGATTTGTTTATCATTGACTTTTTGATCGAATTATTGTGTATACATGTTTTAATGTCTGACTGGGTTGTCTTTTTTTCACCCCCTAAACAATATATCAGCCATGATTTAGTGATATCAAAGACGACAAGAAGGGCTTCTATAAGTACATAGGTAACAAAAGGAAGATGAGGGAAAACGTTGGCCTGTTGCACAATGGGATGGAGGACTTGGTTACACAAGACATGGAAAAGGCTGAGCCACTGAATGTCGTCTTTGCCTCAGTCTTTACTAGCAAGACTGGGATTCAGTAATCCCATGTCCCAGAGACCATGAGGGAGGGGTGGAGCAAGGAAGATGGAAGAGGATTGCTTAAGAGGTCAGGGTATACTTAAGCAAACTGGGCACATAGTTCCATGGATGACATTAGGATGCACCCATGAGTACTGAGGGAGCTGGCTGATGTCATTGTGAGGCCACTCTCAATGATCTTTGATCGATCATGGTGACTGGGAGAAGTCATGAGGAGGAAAGCACATATCACTACTGTCTTCAGGAAGGGCAAGAAGTACAACCCAGGGAACTATAGGCTGGTCAGCCTTACCTCGATACCTTGTAAAGTGATGGAGCAGTTAGCCATTTCCAGGCATATGAAGGTCAAGAAAATCATCAGAAGTAGTCAGCATGGTTTCACCAAAGTGAAGTCATGCTTGACCAACTCGATAACCTTCTACAATGTAATGGCTAGCCTGGTAGACAAGGGGAGAACACTGGATATTGTCTGCCTGGACTTCAGGAAGACCTTTGACGCTGTCTCCCATAAGATGCTTATAGAGAAGTTGTTGACGTATGGGCTGGATAAGTGGAGTAGATTGAAAACTGGCTGAACAGCTGGGCCCAGAGGGTGGTTATCAACGCATGAAGTCTAGTTGGAGGCCAGTAACTAGTGGTGTACCCCAGGGGTCAATACTGTGTCCGGTCCTGTTTAACATCATCGTTAATGATCCAGATGATGGGGCAGACTGTGCCCTCAGCAAGTTTTGCAGACTGCACCAAATTGTGAAGAGAGGCAGATACACCAGAGGGTCATGCCGCCATCCAGAAAGAGGAACAACCCCATGTACCATTACATGCTGGAGACCACCCAGCTGGAAAGCAGCTTGGCAAAGGACCTAGCGTTGGTGGCACCAAGCTGATTGTGAGCCAGCAATTTGCCCTTGCAGCAAAGAAGGCATGTGTTATTCTGGGCTACATTAGGCAAAGCATTGCCAGCAGGTCAAGGGAGGTGATCCTTCCCTTCTACTCAGCACTGGTGAGGCCACACCTGGAGTCCTATGTCCATTTCTGGTCTTCCCAGTACAAGAGAGACACAGATGTACTGAAGAGAGCCCAACAAAGGGTCATGAAGATGATGAAGGGACTGGACTATCTCTCCTATGAGGAAAGGCTGAGAGAGCTGGGGCTGTTCAGCCTGGAGAAGAGAAGGCTTGGGAAGCAACTTCCCAATGTGTAGAAATACCTGAAGGGAGAGTGCAAAGAGGATGGAGCCAGGCTCTTCTCAGTGGTGCCCAGTGACAAGACCAGAAGCAATAGGCACAACTGAAACACTGGAGGTCCCATCTGAACATCAGGAAGCAGTTATTGTACTATGAGGATCACTGAGCCTAGGCACAGGTTGACCAGGGAGGCTGTGGAGTCTCCATCTTTGGAGATACCTAGAAGCCATCTGGACATGGTCCTGGGCAACTGGCTCCAGGTGGCCCTGCTTGAGCAGGGGGGTTGGACCAGATGACCTCTAGAGGTCCCTTCCAACCTCAACCATCCTGTGATTGTGATTTGTGTATCCTCAACCAGTACTTAATTGGTGAGGGTTTAATTTTATCTGATTGGAAGTTATGAAGTGCAAAGCATCTGCTCCATTGTTTCATGTGATTTGCAGAATGACTGTTGGGCTTTGTTAAGATTGGAGTAGATTCTGCATGACTATTCTAGTTAGTATTTTATTAAGGCTATTCCATTAATAATGATTTTATGGATGTGTTACAACTCTGGCTTTCATACTAGTTCTCCAAGTGTGGCTTTTAAACAGCAGGCCCTGGGACTACATTTTTTTTTGTTGTTTTAGTTTTTTAAAAAAATTCTTTAACAAGGCTTAAACTCTGGTGTTCTTGACTCTGGGTTAGGTGTCTGATTTAGCAACGCAGGTACTTTAAGCATGCTGGTGAAAGATCACTTTTTCAAATGAAGAGTCCGTAGTGTGAAATAGTAAAGCAGCAGCATCCAGAGGGGTGACAATCAAGTCTTCCTTTCATTTCTCTGACAGGAAAGTTTTTATTAAGGCTTAACCTCTTGCGTGTTCTTTTATTTCTAGTTACTGTCCTCATAAGTTCACGAGTTCTCCATCTTTGGTGGGAGTCATAAAAGTGCCAGCTCTTCACTGTGTTTCTCAGCCACCTTAATTCATAAGGGTGCAGTTCTTTGTCATTTCTTAATAGAATTGGACATGCCTTTCTGTGCACATTCTATTCTTGTGTCTCGGGGAAAAAAACATTAATACCATTTAACCTATGAAGTAATAATATAAGGTAAATTGACGGGTAAATTTTTCCATTTGATAGGTATGTTTTTCCATTAAAAATACCTGAAATATCTCCATGCTTTCCACATTTTGAAATACATACTATATTCTCCATAGAAAACATCAAAATACCAAGCTGCAAGTTTATGAAACATGAATTATGCTTTTCTGCATGTGTGTTGTGATGAGTTGAAAATGACTAATTGTTGTGATCATGCATGCATATTTATGCAGCTCTGTTGAAGTGCTCAAGTGTATCTTAAGCAAGAACAACATTCTGTCACTGCCATAGAACTCAGTGAAGATTTGTTTTAGTTATGTGAAATAATTCACACTGACAGCAGTACAGTCTGAATATTTGTCAGAGGCAAGCACTGTGAACTTTTAGTAACATCTGCTTATGAAGGTATCTCCTAAAGCTGACAAAGGAAATTGATACGTGTGAGATTTCACCTAGCTGAATAGGAGGGCAGGAGGGTAGAAATAACATTGGTGCGGTAAGTTCAGAGTTTATGTTCATAATTTAACATCCTTGTATCTCAGCAATTTTACACTTCTGTGGTCTTCCTGATATTAACAAAAAAAGAAAAAGGTATTTCAGAAGCTTGTTCTTCTGACTAATACTGCCGATTGCTTCCTGATATTTCATTATGACCCATTTGTACTAGTCTGTGCATGAGGTAAGCAACTGTTTTAATGTTTCTTTTAAAAAAGGCAGTCTACGTCTGATAAAGTGGGAGGCTATGAATTCAATAAATTAATTTTTAGCAAACACGTGTTGATCGTCATTCCCTGCACATTAAGTTCAGTATCTTATCAACTTTAAGTTGTCCTTATTGGTCCAGGTTAATCTATAAGATATTTGGGTTGAGTGGTGGAGAAGGAAATTTCCTTCCTCATGCATGCACTTTGTGCAGCGATACCCTTGGTTTATTGGGGGGAGAGGTTACCCCTCTTCAGGGAAGTGCTTCACCTGCTGGATGTCACACAGTAACTGAGAGGTTATGAAAGGCAGCAATTTAGATTATTCCATAGATACTTGCAAATAGATTTTAAATAAGCAAATTATAAGGTCTTTGATTTAACAGTTACAGGCTAATATTACCTATGGGGTCCACAGTGTTTACTGTTCTCAGATAGTTCATACAGCTTATCACTGATTTCCTGTATGCAACTATTGTAGAGTGTAAACTGGTAGGGGGTGGTAGACATTTTCTCTTTTATTTGAATCTCTATTGTTTCAGTGATGATACAAGGTGGGATAATAGGGTAAAGCATTTTGGACCATTATTTCCTCAGTTGTTGCAGTTGTGTATCAGTCCTAAGCTTGAACAAAGATGCAGTTCAGAATCACTTCTGTTCTGCAAAAGGCTTTCCCTGGTATGACAGCTACTGACAGCTAACTAGGAAGTAATGCTGGGCTGAAAGGCATGCACTGATGTTTCATCTGGCAATAGTCAAAATCAAATGTTATACTGTTTACTGCTCATTAGTTGAGCTAAAAACTGGAACTATTTAACTCAAAGTGTATCAATAGGATATTTCCGGTGTTACCTCTTAGGGCACCATGGCTACTAATTTATATTATTATGGCTTGTCTGCCAGCAAGACCCAGAAAAATGTTAGAAATAAAATTCATTGCTGAAACAAAATATATTAATTGAAAATCTCAGCATTTTTGTCTTCCCTTCTCTTCATGTTATTTTCCCATTTAATTTCCTTCTACTTCTGTTTTCCTGTTTAGTTAGGGCAATTTTCTTGTACACCTGTTGCAGAGACTGATTGAATTGAGACTTTAGAAACATGGGGAGACTTTTAACTGGGTTTAATCCATTTTCTGCTTGAGCCCACTTCAAACTTTTTGATTAATTTTTCTTAACTGTAAAACAACAATTACTCTCACCTGTTTTTCTGGGCAAACTGGAGAGTCCTATTTTCTGGAAAGTGAATCCCCATGCCCTTTTTCTCTCTCTACTTGATTGGGATTTTTTTCTTCCCTCTTTTCCTGGTGCTTTTTCACATCTTGGTCCCCTTGCCCCCATCTGCCTGCGTTCCCAGTAGTAAGAATTCATTGAACAGCTCTGATGATGATGCAGAAGGAGAAAAATGTTTCTAGTTTGCTCTTCTGTTGGCTGCATAGGAGAGAGAAGTGATGGCAGTATGGTTTTACCACAGTATGTAAGTAAATACACCAAGGAGGCATACCAAGTGAGTGTGGAGATTTTTGTAACTGAGGCTTGAGATTTGTTTGCATTTGCGTCTGAAGTTTATATTTGTTTTGTTGGGTAGTGCAGAAGCTGGATACTGTTTTACTCCGCTTAGCATTATAAAATTAATTGCCTTCAGAAAACAAGTAGTTGAGTTTACTGTACCTGTGAAATGTGTTACTGACAACCCCTCAAAGTTGCTTTCCAGTTGTTTATTACAAGCTGACAGTAGGAGTACTGTGTGCTATAATGTGTAGCTTAAATTTGCTGATCCTCTTGATGTTTTTTCTTATGATGTACATAGCTGTCCCGAACTGTGTAGATTTCCGTATTTTGTAGGTCAGTTGGATGTTAGGTGTTGCTCTGTGGCTGGTGTTTCCTTTCCTGTTCTGACAGCAGAAGTATGGGTATCATACTAATGGGTATCAACAGAAGAAAAACTAGTTCGGTTCATTCTCGGGTTTCCTTTGGAGAGTAGTAGAGACCCATGCGGTCAATACCTTACAAGCTATTCTGATGATTTCTCATGTGGAAAATCAGGGGAAAGGACGTAAATGAGAGCACTAAGCTAATTTTTCTGTGTCTTTTAAAACAATGAGGCAGAGACCCAGGTGGTCTCCAGTGTAATTTACCTAAGAACAGAAAGAATTCCTTGGAAAATGTGGTCTCAAGGGCCAGGAAACAAGGAGGGGAGGACTAAGAGGAACTCGGGCTTCCCTCTGTCTTTGTTTTGGTGATTCTGTCCTTGTGCTCTTGAAGACCAGAGGGGAAAAAACAAACAAACAGCAAAACCCCCAAGAAAACTGTGGAGCTGTGGTTATTAGTGTGACTGTATGGCTTTTTTCTTTCCTTCTTGAGAACCTCTCCCTCTCCTGTCTCTTTTTTTCCCCTTTCTTTTTTTCTTTTTTCCCCTCCTTTCCTTGGAAGTAATATGATCCTTCACTGTTGGTGGTAAGGTCACTGAAAGCTCTTCTGTTGCTTCCGTAGAGCAACACTATGTGGTGCATGTGGATAGAAAGAGCAGGTCAGGCACTCTGTGAAGTGCCTGCCAGGAAGAACAGCAACTGGTCATTCCCAGTGAACCTCAAGAAGCTCAGGCAGTACATCGAGTAGTTCATCTTCTTGTTCCTAGGTCTGTCTCCCACATACATCCCCATAAATTGGCAAAGTTTTCCAGAAGACACATGGGTTAAACTAGTGGGAATGTAGAGTTACTGTATTCCTTCTGCCTATGATATCTGTCTGGGCTCTCATATATTTTGAAAGTGTGCATAAAATAACCGTCCATGGTTTTGTGTTTCTTCTCTTTGATCCCACATGTTTCATGTGCATTGTCTTTAATCACTGCCTTTGCTTCACTTAGCCTCAGTCCTTGTTCTTCTCACAGGTGGCAATTTTCTTCTGTGTTTTCTATATCAAAGCTCTCTTTTATTAAAATTTAATTCATTCTCTGTTATGAGATGATAATAACAGACAGAAGTATTAGCATGGTAACTTTATAGTGTGATGGCAGTGAAAGGCTGTATGAAGAGGGCAGGAAACAGAACGAAGGATCAGATCCTCACAGACCTAACACCAAAAAACTGAACCTTTCCTTTGAAAAGCAGGAAGATTTGCCTCCTACAGCAGCATGTGAGAGGGCAATACTGGGCAAAGACCCACAAGGTGGTACTGGCAGGCATCACATATGGAGGAATGATTTCTGATGCCCATTAAATATTGTGGGGTTCACACTGTGTTGTGCAGAACAACGCAGCTCTGCTCTTGATAATGCCCTCTTTCAGAAGAAAACAGTTTCATTCTGGAGAGATTCATGTGGTTTTGCTTTGGTGGGGGGAGCTGATTTTACTCAATAGCCATCAAAATTCCTTGCCTTGCAGCTGTTGTTAATTTTGGTAGGAATAGAAGTAGTAAAGCCTGTGTATTGCCAGGCACTGTACATAACATGGGGTAATGGTTGCACTTTCTGTTCTTAAAAATAAATTAAAAAAAAAAAAGACTGGGAGTGGAGAACAAAGCAGGAAAGTGATTTGCCTAAAATCATGCAGCTGGTTTGTGGCTGAGCTAGGACCAAAGTTCAGTGTCTTCATTTCTGACCAGTAGTTCATGATTGCTGTTTCTTTCATGTTTTGTCATAAGTTTTTTTTCATGAAGTCTGTGAAGGTACAGCAGTGGAGGGTGGTAGAAATTAACTCTCTCCTTCCTTTTTTCCTTTGTCCAGATTAAATCGTATTTTCTGACATTTGAAGAGCAAACAGCACCATGGCTCCATGAATTGCAAAACCGCAGGAAGTGTGGCAGCCCTCCATACCTCCAACTTTCCTTCCTTACTGTGACATTCTTCTCGGATTGGTTTCATCCCCACTGGATGTGCAGAGGAAGCTGTTTGTGGATCAGGAAGAGCCATGGCCTTGAACTCATATGTCTTCCACCTCTTCTATAAGTTCAAAGTGTTGGTGCTTGTCAGTTTGTGTTTGATGGTACTATGGACCACATTCAGTTACTTCGTGGACTCCAGAGAGCAATTTTCTAAAGCTAAGAGCATTGTGGAGGATTTCAGAAAGGTAATTAGCCTGCAGGACAGTCAAAAGGAAGAGAAGATCAAACCAAGTGCAAAAGTTCCCACGGTGAAGTCCTTTCAGAGTCACTGTCCAGCTGTGTCTCCATACCTACGTAAGTGATGGTGCTTTCCTCTCCTTTATAACAAGTCACATGTGCTTTGGTACTGCTGACTTGGGTTTCTTCCTAGACACTTTTCCTGTGAAACATACAATGCAACTGGTTGCATTGTGCACTTCTGAGTGAGGAAGTGACTTGTGGCACAGAGCGCCTGTGCTGGGTCTGGCTGGGATACTAGCCTGTCTGGTGCTGTGGTTTGCATTTGTGACTGAAACAGCTTTGGTAATGCACCAGTGACTTGGCTACTGCTGAACAGTATTTGTACCCTTTTGAGGCTTTGTCTCTCTCTTCCATGGGCCCCCAAAATCTGGTAGGCTGGGGGTGGGCAAGAGGTTGGGAGTGAACACAGCCAGGACAGCTGGCCTCAACTGACCGAAGGGATATTCTGTACCATACGACCATACCATTTATCATGCTCAGCAATAAAAGCTCAGGGAAAGAAAGAAGGTTGGGTGTTCATGGTTACAATGTTTGTCTTCACAACAACTGCTATACATGCTGAAGCCCTGCTTCCTAGGATGTGGCTGGACATCTGCCCGCCAATGGCAAGTAATGAATTAATTTCTCTTTTTGCCTTGCTCATGCACACAGCTTTTACTTTTGTTTAGCTATCTTTATCCGAATGACAAGTCTTTTCACCTTTCCTTAATTTTTTCCTTTTCATTATTAGATGTGCCTTTTTTGCTCTGACTTGACAATTGAAAGACTTCACAGCTGTGTTGGGGTTAGCACTACTTATGGTGAAGGTTCAAATAGATGACTGTTTCCTTAGTTTGGCCATTTTTTAGTTAACTTTTGTTTTCGTGTCTTGGTATTGCTAGCAGCACCAGGCTTCTGCTTTGCAGTACCATGTCATTGTCGTCTTCCTCTTCCTTTTTGTGAACCTGATAAGGGATTTGTTTGGGGAGCTGGATTATTTCCCCCTTCTCTGATGTAGTCCAAAAAACTGCTGTCTAGCTGCACACCCTCACCCCTGCCTTCAAGATGTATTTACTTAAGTAAATGCACTGCAGCTATAGCCGTCGCAGTTGCCTGCATTGTTCTCTTTCATGGCTGTGCCAAGTCCAAGTCCAGAGGGGCTGGAATGATAGCTCAGTGCAAGAGAAGTGATGAAAATTTCATTTGGCAACAGAAAGCCTTGGTACATTTTATCTTACAGATGTATAGCCTTAAGCCTACGACGCTTTTGTTCACGCTTTAAGTAGAGATGCCTTCTTGCAGCCACAGTTCTATGTCTCTTTCCACTTCCCTCTCCTCTGCTTTGCCCTGTCAACTGCTTCTGGCCAATCCTCCTGCAGTAGGGTGGAACTTCTCTGGATTTATTATTTTTTTTTTTTAATTTTTTTAATCATCACTACTCTATAAGCAGTTTAAGCAACTCACTGCTCAATACCCTCTCCTTCCACTGCCTTTGTAGTGCCCTTGTAGCACTACTCTTCTTTTGGAAAGACAGTGAAACCAATGGGGACTAGAACCTGGGTTTTTTGCACTGGCTACAGAGTGCCTCATTAGGTGACTCGACTAACCACAACCAGAAACATCTCAGGGAAGCTTCTTGTGCTTCTCCTACAGGAGGTGCCAGCAAACTCATTTTCAAAGCATCTCTCACACTAGAAGAGGTGCAAAAGGAGAACCCTCAGGTAGTCAAGGGCCGGTATCACCCTACGGAGTGCTCAGCCTTGCAGCATGTGGCCATCCTCATCCCACACCGCAATCGAGAGAAGCATCTGCTGTACCTCCTGGAGCACCTCCACCCCTTCCTACAGAGGCAGCAGCTGGACTACGGCATCTACGTTATTCACCAGGTGAGGCAACTGTGCAGAGATGTGTTTGGGTGGGGATGACGACAGTGCTCAGCAGTCTGAGGAGAGGCGTGCTGCTGCCTCAGCTATCTAACATCAGTCCTCCAAGCCTGCTTCAAACACTTGTACTTGTTGAGGGATGCAATGGTGCGTGCAGCCATTGCTGGTAGCACTACAGGATCTCAGCTGCTGTTGGCAAAGCTGGGAAGTATTAAAAAAGTGTCTTTAACTGGTGTCCATTTCTCAGTCTAAGTAACTTGCTACTTCTGAGTTAGCATTCAAGGTAAACATCTTTTGCATTACTAATGCAACTCACTTGTCTTGTAGTATACACATGCGTAACTAGGATGACATGTTTTCTGTCTTTAAATTTGGAGTTGTTTGGATTGACGGCCTCAGTTTGTATCTAGCTCTCCTCTCCCATCTGCTTGCTGGCTATCATACTTAGTAAGCTTTTGCATATCCTGTGGTTGTACTTACTTTTGCTGTCTCAAACTAAACATGCGAGACACTGCTTGTAGGTGCTTTACTTGCCCAGCAAGGGCTGTGGGAAGAAGTAGTTATGGCAGAGCATTTGGTTCATGAAAGATTTATTAGTTACTTTATTTGCATTTGTTCTAGCTCTGCTGAGTCAGTGGCTAAAATTTGAGCATACAGGCTTGTGCCATTTTGTCTTTCATCAAAGGTTCTTATGTTCTGGCCACATAAGCTAAACACAGTATAGATTTCTCTTTTGTAATATGTTGTCTTTTTCTTGATCTTTTATTGTGTTTGCTTTCTTCTGCTATCATTTACTTGCGTGTTCTGCTTTGACTGTAAATGGATTTTTCAGACAGCAGGAGAAAAAGGTGATAAACTAATATAGTTTCTTTTCCCTTCTGTTTAAAGAGGCTAGTGTCAATTAATGAGGATGAGGCAATGTTTTCTAGGTGAAAGCTTACACTTTTGCTCAATGGCATAGCAGAACAGCAACAAAAGTCATGGCGGGATATCTACTTTCAGTTGGAATAGACTGCTTTTTAATTTAGAGTCATCTTGTGGCCCATAGAGTGGAAAACCAGGGTATTTTTCTGCATTAGTTGGTATGTCCTGTAGTCATACATAAAATGGCTCACTCCAGCTAGCGAGTAATGGTTAGCAATAAATCATTGGAAGAATGGGCATACGTTCTTTTATTTATTGAAATATGTGGGGTGGAGAATGGCTGTTGTCATGTTAGCAAAAGGTAATACAGAAGTATGAAAGTTCTGTGTGATATGAGCAGCAATATCAAGTCTGGACTTGTTCTATCAGAGTTTTTACTTGGAAGACTAGAAACTCCTGCTTAGCCTTTCTATGTAGATAGGCATACCCAAAGATTGGAAAGTGGGTCTAACAAAACTCTCTGTTATGGCAAATCCATTTTCACTCTCCATTTGTGATGTCATTAGTTTTTTTAAGTATCTTTTGAGGAAAGAAATAGTTAAAAACAGGACTTAACTATTAAAATACACAGTTTACTTTGAAGGAAGATGAAGAAATGGGCCTTTTATATTTTTTTCTCTGAGCTGTTGAAGGGCACACTCCAGATCTCTTCTTTATAGGCTACTTGTAACATCTTGAAAATCATGTTTCTCTACACCAATGTGTGCATATATGAGTGCAGTGCTGAAAAAAACGTCAGTTTGTAATTCCTAAGGGGTGAATAATTTCTTCCTACCATAAGTTTGTCTTGCAGTCTGTGTTCTTCCATAGAAACAAAGGAGGGCAGTTCTCCCCTCAATAAAAGATGAGAGTAAACTTTGCTATTTGTTCAGCATTTAGTCTAACATTGAAAACTGCCCTTCCTGGAATGCAATTTTAGCTGTCCTTGGGCTACCTTTGTGCAGGAAGTGGGCCAGTGGTGCCTGACTGTACTGATGGAGGAGACAGAACTGCAGCAGGTGGTAGATGCTGCTGCTGAACTGGGTGTGATAGCCAATACAAGTGAAGTTCTCTATACGTTCTTTACCAGTCATCTGAATTGTTCTGTTCACTCGATAACCTATGTTTTCATCATCAGGAGAAGATTATCTGATGGATATTTTCATATATTTAAAAAAAAAAAAAAAAAACCAACAAAAAACCAACCTCCAAAAAACCACTCAGAAACCTGACATCATAGATTTTTGGATGAATTTTATCTTAATTTTTCTTAGAAAATTCATTCCCTGACTGAGAATGGAAGCAATTATTTATCCCTCTCTTACTTTCTCAGAGCAGGCACTGGGCTGTATTTCCCTAACTGCAGGTATGGAGCCATAAATCTCATCAGTCTTCTTGTTGCATATGGCCGTTGCCATTTCATCAAATTGCTGCTTCAGAACAGTGTGTTACTTTTTGGAACAATAAAACATGCTTTGTGTACAACTTTTCCCTACAGGTAACCTTCTCTCAGGCTGGGGAGGCCAGCTTCCTTCTCAGCTTCCATGGAGCCTCTTTCAGTCCAGGCAGCTTCTAGCAAATGACCCCTTTCTCTTGAAAATTGCTTTTTTTATTCTTTCAAGTACATCAGGTTCCTAGCTCTGGAAAATGACTGTCCTGTCAGTTTCTGGGAGCACAGGGCTTGTCACTTTGACTCGCAGGTGGAAACTTGAGACAACTCACCACCTTGTCCTCAGGAGCAGAAAGCCTTCTACAGACTGGCAGTCCAGTTGAAAATAAATAGCAAGATAAGCACACCTGTTGCTCCAGAGTGAACAGTGTCATGATAAGTTTAGAAAACTGCCAACTATGTATATATATGTATACTTCACAGGTGAAAAATTATATTCTTGAAAAGCAGAGATGCACTAACTTACAGCAAATGCAAATAACGAAGACTAGTAAAAGTCAAGTGAAGCTCTGTGCTACAGGGAGTCCTTGTGCAGCAACATAATTAGGTTATAGATAGGAGTTAAAAATGGAGAGACCTGCTTTTTATTTCCCACTCTGCCACCTACTGTGTGACCTAAGGTAATATAGTGAACTCTTTAAGCATTGCTGTGCTCTAAACTGTGTGGACAAGCATAAAACATATGTGGCAGGTGCTATGACATCTATAAACCAATTAGTATGGGAGTAATGGGTTTTTTTGGGGGTGGGTGTGTGGTTTTTTTTTTGTTTGTGTGTTTTGCTTGCTTGTTTGTTTTTAAAACTTCCATAAACCTTAATGACACAGTTGTATGGAGTGCCAGTTTCTAAACTGTTTACTGATACCTCTCTTGTTATGTAGCCTGATGGGAACTCTAGGACAGGAGCAGCAATAGCACTAAAATTGCATCATGCAGTGTCCGTACTTGTGGTGCCCAGATAACTGTTGGCTTTTCTGTCCCTGGCTGTATTTGTTCATGACAAGGAGAGACTGAAAAAACACTTTGCATCACTGGCCACTCTGATGCTGTATCTGATGTTATGGGGTAGCTCTTTGTGTAGTTACTGCTGTAAAGGCTGTGACGCACGAATGTGGTTGCAAACTGCGCGATTAGAACTAATGCCCGAGAGCAGTTCTGGTTCAAAAGGTTTGACACCTTCTTCAGAGACTTTTTTTCCTTTTCTTCCACAGGCTGGCAGCACCAAATTTAATCGAGCTAAACTGCTGAATGTAGGATACCTAGAGGCCCTAAAAGAAGCAAACTGGGACTGTTTCATTTTCCATGATGTGGATCTGGTGCCAGAAAATGACTTTAACAGTTACACGTGTGACAAACAACCAAAGCACCTTGTAGTTGGCAGGAACAGTACTGGATACAGGTAGGAAACCAGGAATACGGAAAGAATACCAACTGGGAAATGCCACGTTACTGATAATGTTCCTCTTCTGATGGAGCTGTACACTGGTATCTACCCTTCCTTTTGACACCAGATTTCTGGTGATAACACTCCACCTCTCTGGAGCGCCTTCTGACAAGATATAACTGTATGGACGTCTCTGAAGTCATCTCAGTGGTCACCTGTACGAATAATCATTGTCATCATTCTGGTTTCTGGGGTGAGGTAAAGGGTGTTTTGAGAGGAAAGCAATGCGACAGAGGTTGTGCAAAGACCTTCTGTCAAAGCTAGAGATACATTTGCAGTCTCCTGGTCCTGTGATTTGACAAGTGTGATCTTACTATTGTGCTAATAAAACTTCCGACTTAGCTTTTGCTGTTGAAGAGGTAACTTCTGATATTGAGAGCTCAAGTGTGAGAATTTGCCAAAGGATAGGGTTGTCCTTTAGTTATTTGGCTGTACAGCATCTAGTACAGAATTGTTCTGATTTTTAACTGGGTCCCCTAAGTGATAGTGGGATATAAATAATCCAAAGTGAAAAGTCAGGTTCAGGCCACCTCAGAGAAAAAAGGCTGCTCAGCTTGGTGAATTTAATGGCTAGAATGGTTTCATTGAATGTGGTTTCTTTCAGGAGTCACTTCTTATATCATGTCACTCTAAATATTAATTAGAAGTGGGCTTTTCAAAAGCTGATCTTTATATTGAAGTAAAGCTCTGCTTCACTTCTGGGTTTCCTTTGTTAAATATATGAGAAAGAGGTGGGATGTGCAAATCCTTATACAGAATAATATTCACTTTCCAGTTATTCAGTGAAAACAGGAACAAGCACAAATGAACTAGGCTCGTGACAAGTTTTTGGAGCACTGCGCCTTGCATAGAGAATGCTGAGAGCTACAGGTTGGTCATGCACCAAAGCAACAGAAACACTGCTTTGGTTAATTGACAGACAAGTAGAATCCAGGCTAATAACATGGCATGGCACAAAGCTTGAGGTGCTTTACTTAACCTCCTGTGCCTTAGTTACTGAAAGTGTTTAGCTTTCCTAAGCATGCAGATTGATTATTATTATTTTTTGTTTTTACTAAGGGTTCTTCTTACTATTAATTTCCTCAGCCTTCTGCTGTTTGTGAAAGGAGCTGTTAGTTATGGGTCAGCTTTAAGCTTTGGCTTTAAAGAGTCTTACACTGACAAAATGTTTTTCTTGTGAATCCCCTGCCCTAGGGTGTTGTGAATACCCTGCACCAGTATTCACTAGGATACTGGTAGTGTGAATTAGATTCATACTTCTTTTTCTGTGTCACTGCCTCTGTTTACACATCTGTGAAGTGGGGATAATAATGCTGTACTTCCGAGGGAATTCCTGGGTATGTTTGAAGGGATTCAGATCCTGAGCTCAAGAATGATACCTAAGCTGAGCTGAGACCACAGGTTGAAATGCTGGTTGTGCACCCTCAGTGTTTTGCTTAGGCTGAGATGAGCATGCTGAGTGACACATGTTGCTTAGATGGGATTGAGAAAACTGAAGTCATACATGGTCTGCATTAACACAAAATGTCCTGGGCAGGAACGTAGGTTTTCTGGGTTTTTTTTGTGTTTGTTTTTCTTCCAGGGGGATATCCTCTATGGTGGTGCAGTGCATGCTAACCTTAGCAGTCGTGCTCCTCTGGAGAGCAAGTACCTTATATTTAGTTACATAAACTACAACATAGGTTTAGATTCTTTAGGAAAAGGTTTTGGTATTTAAACTTTGAAGGTAAGGGTGGGAAAAACTTTCCTAGCATAGCTTAGCTATTTCATTGAGACCAGCACAACATCTTTTCCTAATTTCTATTGTATGGTTTCTCCAGTCCAATTTTAAAAAACCACAGGGAGCTGATAGTGTCTTGTCCTCAGGGAAGAGGTGATTGAACACTGTTAATGCAGAGGTGCCATTTTTACAGGTGATGTCACCTAGGAGCAAGATATGCCTAAGACCTGTCAGTTCTGCCCTGCCTAAGGAGGGTTGAGTGGGCAGCGCTGTCCTGGTTACAGCTCTGGCTCCTTCGGTGTCTGCCTCTCCAGTGGTGTAGGGGAATTATGGGGTGCATATATGTACGTGTGGGTGGGCAGTCAGTTCCCAAAACCTACTAGGCTGCTGGAACGGGGGGCCTGTGGGACTGTTGGTGACTGACAGTGCAGCCTGAAAGCATGGCTGGGGAGGGCTCTTCCCTGCTGTTGCTGTTTACAGGACTTCCTTGCTGTCCATTCCGCTTGCATTTCTCCAGAGCACCCATAGCAGAAGTCTCAAGGTGATGATGCATAATTACAGCCTCACAGGGCCTCTGCTACCTTGTGGCTGGTCTCCTGTAGGAGAGGAGATAAAGGGGGGAGAGCAAGGAAGACTAAAAATTCCAGAGGTAGAAAAAAACCACAGGTAGAGCACATGAGAGACTGCATCTGCCTAGAACAATTCTTTTTTTTATATTTATATAGATAACATCATCTTTTTGGGAAGTCTGTCACAGTCCCAGCAAATGACAGTTGAAGCTTTTTTTCAGACAACTGGAAGAAGCCTCATGCATACAGGCCCTGGTTCTTGTGGAAGACTAATCATCCTGGTATCTGCTGGAAGGGCAACACAACAGGACACAAGTAATCCAGGAGATTTCTGAAGTGAACTGATGGTAACTGTGATGACACAGGTGATCAGAGCTGATGAAGGGAGGTGTTCTCCTGAACTTTATACTTGGAAACAAGGAAGAACTGGTCAGGGATGCAAAGGTCAGAAACAAGGAGGTAATGAGGCAAATAGCAGGATCACAACCCTGGACTTCCTGTTCAGGAATCTGCTTGGAAGAATCACTTGGGAGATGGCCCTAGAGATAAGAGGGGTTCAGGAGAGCTGATTGATCTTCAGGGATTGCCTCCTTCATGCTCAAGAATTGTTCATTCCTATATGCAAGAAGTCAAGCAAAGGAGGACGGAGGCCTGCATGGATGAACAAGGAGTTCCTGAGAAAACTCGGAACAGAAAAAGGAAGCATGAAAGGAGCGGAGCAGAATCAGGTGACTTGTGAGGAGACACAAGATGCTGTCTAAGTATGCAGGCACAAGGTTAGGAAAACTAAAACCCCTCTGGAGTTGAATCTTGTGAGCAACGCGAAGGGCTTCTACAGGTACATCAGCTGCTGGGAAGAGTAGGAGAAATGTGTACCCACTGTGTGGCAGGGAACTTGGTGACAAAAGACAAGAAAAAGGCCAGGATACTCAATGCCTTCTCTGCCTTGGTCCTTACGAGCAAGATTTGCCTTCAGGATTCCCAGGCTTCTGATACCAGTGGAAAAGTCTGTGTATACAAAGACTTACCCTTGATGGAGGAGGATAAAGTTAAGGAATACTCAAACAAACTGGGCATGCACTGTAAAACCATGTGACCTGATGGGATGTATCCATGAGTGCTAAGAGAACTGGTTGCTGTCATTGCAAGGCCAATTCTGTTATCTTTGAAAGGTCGTGATGATTGGAGGGTTGTTCCTGGGGACTGGAAGGAAAGAAACATCATTTCTATCTTCAGGACAGGCAAGGAGGAGGATTTGAGGAACTACAGACTAGTCAACCTCATCTTTTAGTTCCTGGGAAGGTGATGAAGCAAATCTTTTCACAAGTCATGCCTGACCAACCTAATAGCCTTCTCTGATTTGACTAGCTTGGTGGATGACGTAGGAGTTAGTGGATAATGTTTATCTTGACTTAAGGCGGCTTTCAACACTGTCTCCTGTAACATTCCCATTGACAAAGTGATGAAGTATGGACTAGTAAGTGGACAGTGAGATGGACTGAAAACTGGAAGAACTGCTGGACCCAAAGGGATCGTTGAAGTCCCAAACACTTTTGCTTGTCTGGCATGTACATTGCCATAATGGATACTGTCTGGCCCTGGCAATTTGTTCATCTTTTTAGATTCACATACGTCTAGAAATCAAAATGCAATCTGCAGCCATGTGCCCATCACCTCTGAAGATGGCAGTGGCGATGCAGTAGGGGCTGTGTTGTAAGGCTTACCTTAAAGGCCAAGAAAGAGGACAGTATCATAAAATGCAGTTAGCAAAATGGTAAAGATGATAAATAAGCATGGTATGTAAATACCTTTTTAAAGTAGATGCAGTTTCCAGGAGAAGGAAGGTAGAAGTTAAAAATTAATCTCCTTCAGAGCTGAGCTCCATTACATTAGGTTACTAAGTAACTTGCATTGTACCTTAGCTTGGAATTCGTCCTGCAGTATCGCATACACGTGCCCCCTTGCTGTGATCTGATTTAATTTCAAGTTTTTCAGATTCACCTCTAAGATACTCGATGGCTTCCTGTCATTATTGTGAAGCTTCCACTATATTAGTGCGTAGCTTTGTTCCTTTTCTACTCATCAGAGTCCTTGAGGTGAAAGGACCACCTTGAGGTCCTTTCTGGCTGGCAAGGGGAGTTGTGTAAAGAGAGAGAAGCTATCGAAGAAAGGCTGTGTTCTCTCAGTTGGACAGTTCTGGCCTAAAGCAAATCACCAACTTTTTGTGAAAAGAGGAACGGAATGAGACCTGCCTTGTGGATTTGTGCACCCTTAACTGTGAAGGACAGAGTTTCAGCATGACATTTTCACTGTTGGTAGAACTTGACTTTTAATTCTTCATTCTCTCTTGTGTACTTCTAGGTTACGGTACCAAGGATATTTTGGAGGTGTAACTGCTTTAACAAGAGATCAGTTTTCCAAGGTGAATGGATTCTCTAACAGCTACTGGGGTTGGGGCGGAGAAGATGACGACCTTCGAATCAGGTAATAAATAACTAAAAGGCTAGAGGGAAATGGGTGTGAGAGGGGAAGGCATTGATTTAAAAAAAAAAAAAAAAATCGGTGTGACTTCACACTTAGCCTCCAAAGGTGGAACACTACCAGGACCTTCAATTTAAAACAGTATCGCAGTGGGGATTTGAGTGTGAGATGCAGTTCTGTGAATGGTTTCCTCTTTAGAAAGGTTAGGCGTGCCTGAGACCTGGTCCTCCTCCTGACAGGACTGTTGTTTGGGGGTGGGGTTTCTTGTGGGTTTTGGGGGATCTTTTTTGGTTGGTTTGTTTTTTTGTCTCGGCCGCACAGTATTTGTATTCTTGCTTGGAAACTGGTTATAACTGAAATAATAAGACTAAAGACTGGGGTGTGATTTGCCAGAGAGACACAAATTCATTGAGCTCCAAAACTTTGCAAGAATGTGGGAGTGTTTTGGGTTTGGTGGGATTGTGTTTTTTGCATTCATTGACTACCATGATTTATTCCAAGCAGGGCTTAGTTTGTATGTGGGTGGTGTTAATGATAGTTAAGATAGTGAATAACTTGAATTTTAGAAAGACTGCATGTATGTGCATATGCCCTTTGCTCTTGTTAAAACTACTTTTTGCAGATGTGCCTGTCTAAGTAGTAAAAACTTGTTAGTTTGAGAGATTTAGTGGGACAAAGAAGTCAATGAAATTTTTATGTTGATCTTTCGCCCTTTGCCTAGGAGGAAACCTCTAATCCTGCATTGCTGTTAGTGAAGGAAGGAAAACAAAAAAGCAACAAAAAACCCCACAACCCCTCAAGCTCTGCTGGCAAAGCCTGTCAATTTGTAACTTGGGTGTACTCTGTCATTCTTCAGTGTTTATCCTTTTGCTTAAACATGCAAACAAACATTTGGGGGACATAAAATTAATACCCCTGGTAATATTAAATAATTACATTGGTGAAATCAAGTGTGTTAAATTTAGGAGCTCCTAAATGAAAGTTTTTCCCTGTTGTCAGTTCAGCTGTATCTCAAGAAATCTAAAAGGTCTACCAATGACATGGATTTCTGTCCCTTAATCACAACTTTTTTTTTTTCCCCCCTTTCTGTTGCTAGTTGGACACACCAGCTTCTTCTCTCTCACCTATTGGGAGCTGGCTTTTATAGTGGTAGGGGGATGGCTTGATACCATCTTATTCCCCAGCTTCCTGAGAAGTGTCACAGTTAATGAGCAAACAAAGGTGACTGTGGCGTTCTTTCAAATGTTCCTGTGGGTACCAGATCAGCAGAATTTGCCGAGGGTCTCCACAATGTTTGCAAGGAGCTAGAATTAGAAGTGATGCTTGCTTGTGCATGGCACCTCATAACTTTGCAGCTGTTGTGGTCTTGGTGTGGAAACCAAATCGTATGACCCAGAGTGCACACTGCAACTGGACTTGGCTCATGTTTTTCCTCTTGGGTAGATCTTGGACTGGGCTGGTTACAGAGTTTGCAGTGGGTAGGTAATAGGAAGCTTGCTGTCTCGGTGGGTGGTTGTACAGAGATCCTTGTAGCCTTCCTCTGTGGAGACAGCAGATGGCAGCATCCCCTTCAGTATCTTCAAGAATTGGGGACCGACCGGAGTTCTCTAGGTCCTACTGTTTTGCCTCTATGCTAAATGCGATGGTCTCTTTTGGGCCCCTTCCTAAAGCGTCGGTCACAAAGAGATTGTCAGATCATCTGCTTCATAATTTACTGCTACAAACAGTAATTGGAAAGCTCTAGTGGCTCAGTTTCTTTAATCCTTGGTTTCCTATTGCTCTTTCAGCTGCTAATGTGACTAGCAAAGACCTGGGCTATTCCTTAATTACGTTGTAATTAAGTTAACCCTTTCTGCTGACAGACCAAAATTATTGTGTTCCACAGATATGCATAAGGCCCAAAGCTCCAACCAAGCGCCTGATATCAAACACTGAAATCCATGTGTGGGGCTCAGTGTTTCTGGCACTGTTCTCAGAAAGAAATTTTTCTTCATGTCAACGAAGAAAAAAATTTGCAGCTGTCTGCCAGCTATTAAAAAAGAAAACAAGCTTTTTTTTTTTAAGTGGAGAACTATCAAGTGCAGGAGTTGAGATGAACTTGTTGCAAAATGTGTGGACTCTTGCTATAGCCTTCCTAGGTTTAATAGACAACAGTACAAACTAGACCAGACAATGCTAATTTAAATGTACTCTGTTGTGTATGTGTGCTCTACATGATCTCTACTGTAGTAACTACCTGTTTCTGTTCAAAAGAAAGAGGTATCTGTCACCCTACTAGACCTGTTTCCCAGAAACACAACTCTTGAGTCGCATTTCTCTGGGAAATGGGTTGTGGAAGAGATGAAGATAGATGATGAGTTTCCTACAATTTTCTGTGCTTGCTTCAATTGCAACTACAAGAAATGAAATCTCCAAATGTTGCTTTTTTTCCTTAAGAGCTTGTTTATAGGTGACGTCTTGCTCATGGCACTATTGTTTCTTCCAGGGTTCAGATGCAGAACATGAAAGTGGTGAGGCCATCTGCTAATGTTGCCAGGTACACAATGATCTTCCACAAACGAGACCATGGTAATGAGGTGAATCAAGAGAGGTGAGTCAAGAATAGTGTTCCACCTTGCATTGTTTTGGTATGTTGCTAGGAGCCAAGCACCTGGGGGCCATGTTCTTTGCTCTAGGCCAAACAGGCATTTTGTGGTACCCAGAGGCTCTGGGGGACACGCCTGTGACACCACTGTTCACAGCTGGCAGCTGTTCTGTATATAACATCTGCCTAGAATCAACTGGGTGATGTTCCTTTGAAACTTCCAAAGTTATACTTACATGAATATAATTTGAGCATATGATTTCAGAGATTAAATGAAAGGACTTTTTTCCCTATGTCTGATTGTCCATGCTGAGGACAGTAAAAGCAGGACTTTACATTCCCATAGATACAGAATGACTGTAGCTCTGCCTTTAAGTTTACTAGTGGGAAAGAGCTCAAAACTCCTTTCCTATGCACGTCAATGAAGGTTTTATCCTCTTTGTCCTCAGGATGAAGCTTCTACGTCAGGTATCTAAAACATGGAAACAAGATGGGCTGAACTCTTGTTCATATAAACTGCTCTCAGTGGAACATAACCCTTTATACATCAACATCACAGTAGATTTCAGCATGCAGCCAAAGATCTCATAAGGGTGAGCACCAGACAGGTTATGGCAAATGGCAACAGATTGTGTTTGTGGTTGCTGTTGACGACTCCCAGCATTCTGCTTGAAAGAGTACTTCAGTAGCACAGAAGAAAGTTCTTCTTCACAGCATCTAACTGATTGGTTGAGAATTTCCTTTTGTGAGGACTGGAGATAGGAACTTACCCAAGGGACAGGTCCTCGCGTTTTTCTATGCACTTCCTGCTGGGACATTTGCAAAAGTGTCCTTGTTTGGGCTGGTTCAGTGGAAGGACTTAAACTAAGTCTCCTGAAAAATGTTTTGTTCTTGCAACTATTCCTAAACTTCTGATTTGTTGTAGGGGGGAAGGCAGCTTCGCACTGCCGATACTGCCATGACTTCAAAAGGAACAGGCCAGTCTCTTCTCATTAAAAGCATAAGGATTCTCCACCAATTTGCTGAGAAAAGCTAGTTTTTTTCCACCCTGAGGAAAAACTGCTTATGTGTGAGGGAGGGGCAATAATCATAATAGGTGAGGAGATATTAAAAATCTCTCAATAAATACACTCCACTGAATTCAAAAGGCTTCTCTTGTCCTTCATGAGTTCAACTCACCCTGCAGTGGGGCTTCTGAAGTGTCCTGTGGCAGAATGAAAGTCTCAGATCTGTAGCAAGCTGCACATGTTGTATGTTATTCTGGAGCGATGTGGAAGGAAATGCAGTGGCCAACTATGTCAGAGGGAAAGAGATTGCTGCCCACAGTTCTTAATTCTTGTTGGCCACACTGTTAGCAGAGTGCATATTTGTATACGTACCCAGGCCATTATTATTTGTGATTCTTGTTTTAGAAGATTGGTGAAAGTCTGTGGTTAACAGACAGTTTTAGTATACTGCAGGATTTCTGCTAAAATCTTGATTAGAGTACTTTGCTTTCCTTACTGCATTATACCTAACTGTCCTTAGACCTGCTTGTTGGATATGCATCCCATTCCAGGTAGATGTGAAGCCAGGGACATGAGTATATTGTTGAGTTTTTTTAGAAAACATACTAAGAATTACAAGACAAAATGCAACTTCTGCTTACTGTAATATTGAAGAATGGTTCTCTAGCTGGTTGACGCATCATTCCAACTGCAGAGAAGGCTGAAGCTTTAAATACATTTTTCAGGTGTTAGTGGGATAGATGCAGCTTTTCAGTGAACAGGGAATTTTAGTATCTACAAGTAACAAGCAAAAATAGCCTGTGTCATCCTTGCAAAATAATTGGACCTGGTAGGCAGGCCTACTGACTGACTTTATAGAGAAAGAAAGATTACAGAAAGGGGAAGGTCTTGGGCAGATGGCATCAGTCTCACAGTCAGGTGTGTACAAATGCATTCTTGCCAGGGTCGTGGCTCCACTGTTGACATGTTTGACTTAGTTTTTCCTCTAGTATTTCATTTCTCAGAAGTATTTTATGTTGAAGACAGATCAACCTTGAAAGATAATTAATGTCTGAGCAACAGCTGAAATACTAGATTAATTTCCCTACACTGAGCAGGAGGTTAGACTAGGTGACAGACTTGGGTCCCATTCAGCCTGAATTACTTACAGCTACAACACAAACATTCAAACACTGATGGATCAGGCCAGAAAAAAACAAGGACTTAAGTTCTGGTTTCAAGGCAACTTTTGCCTTTATTACACTCATTAAATATTCTAGAAAATTTTAACCCAAACACATAACTAAATTTATTTTACTCAAATTTGCAAAAAATATTTACAGAACTGTAACTGGCTTCAACACTTTTTCAAAATACAGCACATCAGAGGCCTGTCTGACAGAATAGCTTGCATCTCAATTAACACTTAAAAGTAAGAAGCAGGACAGAGCTATCCAGCCATGGAACAAAGGTTCCAGAAAACTTGGGTCAACTTACTGTCGAGGAGACCTTGATCCCCAAGGTCTGAGAACTGGGTCTAGCTCAGTCACTAGTTTTACAGTGCTTTGGCAATTTTTTTCAGTAAGCCGCAGCCTGTTTTAGTAGCTATCATACCCCATTCCTGAAGCCTTTCCTTCAAAATCTTATGCAAAGAAAAGTGAAATGTGTGAAAGACAAAAAGGTTTAGTCTCAGGTGGTGCAAACTCCATGCCACAACAGGAGGTAGAGGCTGAATGCCCATATGCATGCTGCCATGCTGAGCCCAAATTCTGCTTCTGTTTGTATTCTCTTAAGAAAATGGGGGAACGTACCCAATGTCCACAGTGATGTTGGTATAAAGAGGATGCTTTGTCCTGGAAAGGAGCTTGAACTCTAATGAATTCATTCCATCATCCTTCCATGTTTTTCTGGTGTCATGTCGGGAAGCAGACCTGAAGAAGGAAGAACACCTGCAGTTAGATAGAACAAAGGTGATGTTTGCAGCTGAAGCTGCAGAAGAAACAGACTTCCAGAGGGGACAAGGGCTTAGCAGGTGGAAGCTGCTAGCAGAAAAGCCCTGAGAAAATTCTTTTCACGTAATACAGACTAAAGGTATTTTGTAAGACTAAACAGATTAGAATAAGTTCACACTGAGTATTCTAAACAAGGAGGACAATTTGGACTGGAACCTCATCAGCCAGGGAGACCAGAGAGGTGGCAACTACAGTCTGCAAAGAACCAGGAAACTCGCAGCAGCTTAGAGAGACCTTGGAGTGCAACACAAAGCTTGCAGCAATGGTGTACATAGGCTGCTGTAGGTAGGTTTTAAGACAGCGTTGTTATGGAAACCTGAGTTTTGACATGACGGGGAAGTCTGCACTGTGAGAAGCCTCCACCACACTTGACCCAACACCCTCCTCCAGCTCTTTTATATAAAACTGGGTCTTTGCTAAGGTCTCCCATAGCACCTTTCTCATGTCTTCAGACTAGTATGCTGCTTTCCACTATTTTAATGGCACACTGTAAATCCACACAGACTGAAGAGCAAGTTTTTATTACAGGGAAGTTGTAACAAAGCGCCTCTTTGAACTGAACTCTCCCTATTTACAACACAGGCAGTATTTTTTTTTTTAAGTTTTATTTCCTGAATAATTTTGATGCTTAAAGTCTGATAGGTGTTAGCTTCCTTGCTAGTACATGCCCTTAACAATAGGAAAGAAGGAGGAAACTAGGAGAAACCCTTCAAATGCAGCGACAGGAGCAAAATGATTCAGTTAAAACTGACTGGGAGGCTTCTTTAAATAGCCACATTAAAGCATAAAAACAAGCAGTGGCATTAGGTGTAGTTACTGCCTGTTCTGAGGAAGATGACGGTAACAGTCAACCTGCCACAAGCCAAAGAGTAGCCTGCGGCCCCCCCAGAACAATTACCTTCTCCAAGGCTCTTGTGTCTCTGTCTCTGCATTGTAGTCCATTACTTTGTAGCGTCCAAGGTGAGGTGATGTCCGGACTATTTTCATTCCTGCTAACTGAATCCTTTAAAACAACAAATAAAATCTTTGCTTAGACACAAAGATGATGTTTCTAGGCTTAGTTATAGGGAAGTTCAAAGTCAGAGATGACTTTTCAGTGTTAATGCAATCAAAGCAAAATGCAGAAGCTGAAAGAGTGAGTTTAACACCACAGTGCCATGTTATTTTCTCTATCAGGTTCTAACCAGGCTTGGGCTAGAAAAGCTCCCAGCTGCAGTGCACTTTGACAGGGTACAAAGAGGATTATAGCAAGCAGGGAATGAACAGCAGCATACAGAGCCTTCAAGAGCCATTCCCACTAATCTGACGATTGAGCATTATTTTCACTTCCTTGTAAGAGCAGAGCTTTTACTGCCTAGAGGTCCATCACCTAAATTTAAAAAAAAAAATACCAACACCCAAACTTGCAGTTTCTGAAAGGAAGCCAGTCCTGAGTTTCAGATACAGATTAAGCCTCTCTCTGTTCTTTGAGAAGTGCCATTCACTCAGATGGCCTGATTAGAGGACTGGCTTCATAAAAGATTAGTGATAAACACAGGCACCAGACAAACAAGTGTGAGCTGCTCAGCTGCAGGCCAGTTAGATAAGAAAAAAAGTGAACCAAAGGCTCAGAATTCCATAACAGAGCTCCTAAAAACAGCATTTTGGGTGACTTTCAAGCAATGCATTGCTGATGGTGGCATCTACATTAGTTTACCAATAAAAAATGCCTGTAACTGGGCTAGAAAACATCTGTTATTGCAGGGCAGCTCTTATGCAGAGAAAATTCCTGTGAATGTAAGAATGAATGTTAGCTCAATTGAGGTTATCTAACCGGCACGTTGGCAACATTTGATTGCCTTCTGTTGAGATCTGGTACAGCAGCAAGCTGCGCTTAAGCTGGAATGTTATAAAGCTGAAAGAGGCTACAGAATTGAAAATATTTGTTAGTCTAGAGCCATCAACTGATTACAATACTTCATTGACAGTACGACATACTATTATTTCAGACTGAGTTTTAGATGAGGTTTCTTGTTTTCTAAACATAAGCTTATTGCACATTCAATCAAAAAGACAAGCAAAAGCAAGAACACCAAACTAGCTTTGCTGTTACACTTTTTGCATGGCAAGATTAAACTAAAACCATAATCTGGAGCAGTTAATACATTCATTTACTGTTAAGAAGAACCCAACAGACTTCCCTGTAGTTGATAATGTTAACACATAAGCGGGTCCAATTAGAGTAGCATTTTCTTCTAACAAAAGGTGGATCCTGCTGTTTGCTAGGACTGTTTGCTAGTAGACTACTGCAGTCAGCCAACTATAAGTAGCCGTCAGCATGTTTTTCCCCACTAACTCTGTTTTAATAAGTAGTATCCCCTTTACACAGGACCGGTTTGGTTTTTTTGACATGACAATGTCTAATTTCAAATACTAATTTATTTTGTTACTACACAGTAAGAAGTGCTTGAGCACCTCCTAAAATCCAAGTCCCGGTAGGTGCACCAAGCTGGCCATTCAAAACCAGACAGCTGATTCATAACTTTCGCACTTTGACACTTCAGTATATGACTAAATCATTAACAGGCACTGTCCATGGCCTCCATGTTCCTGTGGGTCAGAACATTGCTAATCATTAGTATAAGTTTTCAGAGAAACAACATATCATTTGCTTCCCTTCAACAAAGGGCTATTTTGGGATCTATATAACCTACTTGTCTTAAGAGATTTCTGTAAGGAAGTGCACTCTTATGCATAACTGGCGTGACTCTCCACCACTGGTACTGAAAACCACATTAGATGCTTAAGCTCTACTAAGAACAGCTGAATAGACCCAGCATTGTAGTATTTGATTTAAAGATCTATTTTCCTGGCATTCTATTCCTTTAGTAAATGCTGGCACTCTAAACAATCATACACCCTTTCAGTTAGCTTTCTCTGAAAGGAAAAGGAGGAATTCTATGTTAGAAAACCTGACTTTCAATTCCCAGAAGAATACTGCTTTGTAAAAACTCCTGCAGTCCTTGCACAGAAGATTCCACTGAAACCATGTAACTTGTCACACTGTGCAAGACCAAAAAGCCACACAAGGCCTTGATTGTCAGTTTAGTTTTATAAACTCCATGAGCTTGCCTCAGTGCAGGATGATGAAGATGCACAGTGCAACTACAAAGCTGAATAAAAAAAGCCACAGCCATGATTTTGTACTTGAAGAATTCGCATTAGGCAGAGTACCTGGAACTAAACTCATTGTATTGACTTCTATAGCATGCTGCTGCCATGGCAACTAAAGTACAAGAAAAAACATCAGCTCTTGCTGTCACTGACTCACAGTAATACATAGGCTTCTCCATCACCCAGCATTGAAGATGTTAGAACGCCTTGTGTTCCTTAATTCCAAGTATTGGTGATTAGATAATACTCAGAGCAACCTATATGCCCAACATAACTTAAATTCCCAACCGTCTGAGAATTAAGAAGTACCTTCTTGGTTTTCTTATTTGTCAAGCTTGCAGATTCATTCCTTCCCTTGGGGCAGGTCATGTCAATGGAGTCACTTGTCAACTACTGATGGTTATAACCCCTTGGACACACTCCAGAGCGACTGAAGGCACAAGGATGTAAAGTAACATTCCACCCTCCAGAGTCTGAGGAGAGCTTTGTCCTCCCAGCACACAATGATTAGATTCATAGATTCTGAGTATTTTCTGATATTAACCATTCCCAATGCCAACAGCATTTTGCATTATAACGACAGTGCAAGCATATTAAGGAACAACATCTTGGTTCCTTTCGCAGGGTAATGCTACATGTTTCACTAGCCAGCCTGGTTCTATTTTAAGCCTGTCCTGTGCATTAATACCTTGTAGCGATGTCATCATTTTCACCACCACTGCCCCAGTATGTATTTGGAAACCCATTCATCTTCATGTAATGTTCTGGAGTCAGAGCAGATACACCTCCAAAAAAGGACTTATATGGCAGACTAAAAGATAAAGAAAAAAACCCAAAGAATCAATATTGAAGGATAATACCAGTCCTCCACAAATTAATAGTGTGATCCAAATCACGCATGTATTTATTAATCACGTACCTTACAGATACTGTCATGACAAAGCCAAAACCAAAAATAGCAAAACCAGGGTAATTCCTATTATGCACCATTTCTCCTCCCCTCACCTCAGCAGACCAAAGTAAAGCTGGTTTTAAAATTCACATTTTGGGTTAGTTCAAAATAACCTGCATCCTATCACACATCTTCCACATGATTCAGTAATTCCCACCCTATACTTTTATTCTGGAAGGAAAGGCATACAGAAATCTGCCAGACATTTGCCAAGCTGAGCTAACAGTGGAAGAGGGAACTGCAGGCAAAGAACTGTTCAAGATTGCATGCTTGGGTCAAGAAAACCCTTTTCTGGGGAAGTCACTACTGCAAACTAACAAACAGAAAACCTCTTAAAGGCTGTATCTTTCACTGTCCCCGTTCATACTTTCTATGCAAAAAGTGAACCAATTAGGATACATACATGTACATGGAGGCACTTACGTGTACTGAAACTTATCCATGGCACTAGCCATATGCTTGGGATAGTATTCATCGCAAACATAGAGATTATAATCATTCTCAGGTACCAGGTCCACATCGTGCAGGACAAGGCAGTCCCAGTCTTCATCCTTCAGGGCTTCCCGGACACCAACATTAAGCAGCTTTGCTCGATTAAAGGTACCATTCCCCACCTGGAAAAGAAAACCTACATTTCTTCACCAAAACAACAAAAAGGATATCTCAATTCAAATTTATGTTAGTAAAAAAGCCTTATTCAATCAAACGACACCAGAACGAATCAATACTGGCTGCAAATTTCATGCCCTAGACTCTGAAAATTTCATCTGCTCCCTTCACAATATTCTCAGCAGTTGTAAGCTTTGCCGTGTCAGGGGCTATATACCGTGAGCACCTGAAGAAGGCTGACTTTTAAGAGACCAGTAAGTCAATCCTCAGGTGTCCATCTGCACATCAACACTTTTGCCCCAACTACTGCTTAATAAGTATAGAAACGAGAAAACAGATCTTGGTCAAACAAAAACTTCATCTGCCTCCCAATCAACTATCAGTTTTAATTAACGAATCCAAAACTTGCTCACTCACCACTGATCTTTTGCAACACCAGTACAGGTCAGTTAAAAATGGCTGTTTGACCTGTAGAGGTTGCCCCACAGCAGGGTCAAGCCAGATGTTTTTATTTGATACAGACTAAAAAATACCCAACTTCACTTTAGCATTTAGTCTCAACAGTTTTGCTCAGCTACAGACAAACCACCTTCTTGAACAGCTGAAAAGACAAGTTACCACTTAATGACTACTTTATCCCCCTAGAAGAAAAAAAAAAAAGCATAACAGATGAATAGTAGAATTATGATCTTGACAAGTGGTATGATATTTCAATCATTAGCAGCCATGGACATGGGACAGCATATAACTGACCAGCTCTAGACCCATGCATGAAATGGTACTTCCACATCAGAAGATTCACATTTCTTGTTCAGAACCTAACTCTTAACTGTGAAGCTCAGCTACACCACCAGGCACATCTGGTTTAGATTTACCTGCTGTATCAAGTAGATACTGTAACTGAGCTGCTGACGCTGCAAGAAAGGATGAATATAGTAAAGAAGATGGTGAAGGTACTTCTCCTGGTTCCTGTATGCTACAAGGATGGCTGATTTGTAGCGGGCCAAGCAGTGAGGTGGCCTGTAGAGGCCACCAGACTGAACAAAAGGATTTTTTTTGATGATCATTCTTTCACTAGGGAGCAACTTGAAGGTGATGGTTAATGGACCAACTGTAAGGAGAGACAGAAAAAAGAAAAGATCAGTGATGTTTCTCAACCTTCGTTCAAGCCTATGAGGTTAGCTATGTATGTTTACTACTTGAGACACCAGCCCTACCACAGAACAGTTAACAACGCCACGCAGGTGTGCCCACAATGACTTCCACTACTGCCTGCTGGTCATCTCCCCACCAAGGGGTGCCAGGCTCAGCACCAGGCCGCCAGGCAACCTCTCAGAGGCATCCCGAGTCCCGGCACAGCCAGCAAACGTCATCGGGCTCCTGCACAGCTTGCTTTTTCCTGGTATTTGTCTCCCTACTACACAAGCAGACCTTCTGTCTTTTGTTGCTTAGATGGGATCCTTGAATAAATGTATTCACTGTAAGAACAGCATTGAAAATGAATCAAGATAAGCAGACATATCTGCTTTTGCTACCTGTATGGAAAAAGTCTCTAAGCCTCTTTCAGAGGAGATTCAAGGACAAAGATCTCCAAAAGGATATTCAGCAGGTTGGGGCAGAAATAGTTTAAAGCCTGGATGAATACAAATGCTTTAGGAAATGTTAGCTTTATCTTACAAAAAGTTTCGAGTTCAATTTGATATTATAATCACATGCCACAAGGGCTGTATTTGCTATATTATTTAATTAGTGATAAGCAGGCAGTACTTCAAAATTCTGGGATAAGCAGACAACAGAACTGAAAAGAAAGATGGGAGATGTTACATTTTTGTGAACAGGCACAGGGTAGCAAAAGAAACTACATATGATACTTCCTCTATTCAATACCTCGATTTTAAATGCAAAACATACTGGATATATTTACAGCTTTTACTTAACTAAAAAAATATTTTGCGTTTTTATCTGAATTCTTGCATTCTTCAGATGGAAAAAGCTTGACAAGTAAGTAAGAAAGAATCAATATAAAATGTCAATCACCATTTTGACACATCTCATATTGTAACAATATGAGCAAACAAATTCTACAATTATTTAAATGCCTGTCCTTCTGGGTAGCGAGAAAAGTTTCCAGAACTAGCAGAAGTCATGTTTATACAGAAATTAGTGTATCTTAGTGGTTTCCAACCACTGTCAATTTCTAAGAAAATAAAATACACATGCTGAATAAGATTAAAATCCATTATTTAAATGAACTAGGAAGACACCTTCACCTAAATCAATTCAAAGGTGACCATTTCAAATGACAGTTAAGTAGGACCAACAATTTTCTGCAGGCCATTCTATCCAAAGACAAAATATTTTTTTGCACCAGAAGCCTACGAGACAAGTTGTTAGGATTTTGTTTTTTAAAAAGCTGTAAATAAGATTTTCTTTTCCTTCCATAGTTAATCCTATGGCAGTCTTAAAGCAAGTTTTCAGAATCTTGTAAGTCAGACTCCCACTGAAATAAAATATTCTCTCAAAAAACTTCTGATAATGAAGCCTGAGAGAGAAAGAGCAAATACTTAGGCCTGGTGTTTAGTAGCTTTTGAACAATGAAAGGTACGGGTGTGTCTTAAGTTCTTAAATCTAATTTAAAATCTAATAAAGTATTTAAGCAGGTGAGTCCATAAAGTACTTCTTCCAGCCCATCCTACATTCAAGTCTCTGCTACGATTCTAACCAAAAAAAAAAAAAAAGTTCACCCACATCCTGTTTAACTGACACTAGAAGGAGGCAACATTCCTCCACTGTTTTTTTTTTTCGGGGGGAGGGGGGGTGTTTGGTTTTCTTTTTTGTTTTTTTGTTCTGTTTTGTTTTGGGTTTTTTTGTTGTTTTGTTTTTGTTTTGTTTTTTTTTTTTTTTGAGCACTAACAAGGCTTAGGGACTAAATTTGGCATAAGATTCAAGCTGTTCACTCAGAGCTGGGTAACATTTTGCTAGTATGTGGAAGTTGGTATACCTCACATTTCTGATGGACAAACCTATACTCGACAAGTGTCTCCTTTTCCTTTTCAAAGAACACACATAATGGCATTTCCTGAAGGTTGGTCTGAACAGCCACTGATCCCATTCCTCACACTGTCAGAAAGGTCTAGCCACTGTGAATCCCACTTCATGGGTTTTGTTGGTTGGATTTTGTTTGTTTTTAAAAGGAAAACTTGAATTTTGCTTGTCAGCAAGTTCGTGAAATAGCTCACTCAAGTATCACTTCCCAGTCCTTCCCCAAGTATCTAAAATGCAGGGGGAATTTGATTTTGACTGTGTTACCCTCAGTAGGAAACTGGAGTACATCGCCACACCTTTGTACCTGAAACAGAAGAGCAGTTCATCAGAGAATCATGCTGTGGGCCCATGAATCTAGGTCACATTCATTGTTAAGATTTTATTATGTTACTACCTACTTCTACGCAGACGGTTTCCTGTTCTGCCTTAAAGACCACCACATTTCAGTGCAACATTAGTTTTAACCTGTAATTTATGCTGCTTTTTAGATTTATGAACTCTCTGATTATCAGATCTTTTAACTAAAGCACCATTAACCACTGATTTGATAACAACTGGAGCTTGTTAAAGAAGTGTTATATTCAGATTGGATTTCAACTTCAGATCATTGCTCCAAAGAAAAAATATAAGAAAGGGAATTAATCGCTTTGTTCTCCCACAAAGGCAGGGTTTTGTTTTCTATAATACAATCAGGGCTCTTTGTATTGAAGAGTAAGATTCTGTAGCAATAATCCTTAAATTCCAAAAAAATCAAATCTAAATTTGAATATAAGGGTTTGAGTAAGATAATGTGCAATAGTTTTACTCTCGTCGTCTCCTCCCATACCCAAACCTGCATTTTTCAGGTTTTTCAAGACATCGTGTTCTCAGAAACTGCCTGGCTCCATACCTCAAACAACTCAGCTCAGAAACTCCATCGAGTATACGCCAAGGAAAGACAGAAAAAAGAAGTTAGTTTGAGACTTACATCCCCAAAACCTCTGGCTGCCCTATTCTCCTTGGCTACAAGCTAAATTCTGGCTCTCCTTCCTGTCCAACAAAAGGCTAATACACTGCAATCCAATTAAATCCCAGAGGTGAACAGTGCAGTTGCAGATTGGACCAAACAGGGAAAATTAAAAAACTGATAAAGCACAGCTTTGGGAAAAGAGGACAAACGTATCTTAGGCATGCTAAAAAGCACAGGATCCCAATTCAGACAAGATACAGAATCAACACCCTGAAGTGCCTAAGCAATTTCTCCGTGGCCTGGTTCCTAAGCTCTTTCTGTGCCTGTACCATCACATGGAGGGCGTTCGATTAACATGAAACTTTAGTGTGTAGAGTTAAAACTCGCAATTCCCCATCTGTATTGTTAGCTGGTGCCAGTGACAACACGCTCCCTGCTTGCTTTCCTTTCTAGGCCACACATTTGACTATCAGGGGGATCTATTGATTTTGACCAGATCTGTCCCATCTTAAGAAAGAAACTGTATGACTTCTAAACTCCTTGCTGCACATTTAGAGTTAGCATCTATAATTACTGAGTTCAACCACAATAAGCAGAATTTACACAAGCTAAACACATAGGAACAGCAGCATGGATGAATATCTCACTAAGAAAGTGCACCACCACTCACTACATCAATAGAGTCGTATTTGTATAATTCTACCATCATTTGAATGCAGGAAAAAAAAAAAAGGCAGACCAATAGCCTTAACTTAAGCACCAGTTTCTAATGACAGAATACAAGGCTGCCCCAACTGCAGCTGAAAATAAATCTCAACATTACCATCTTTTTGCTTCTCTTTAAATCCAAGAGAAGAAACTCTAGTAGGAGAGCATTGATTAGGAAATGCAGCAGGAGCTGCTCACTGCCACAGCAGATGGTCACACTCATGAAAAGGTTATGACAGATGGGACTGAAAGGGAGAAACTACTATAAGAAGGGCTTGGAAAAAAATTCATCCATCGCATGAGCATATTTAAAAAAAGCAGTTACAGACAGAACTTTCAACTATTAAAGTCCTCAACGGCCAAACCAACTTCTTCAGCACATACCATGCGTGAAATAAGGTACCTCTTTAAAAAAAAGAAAAAAACAAACAAGAGTTTGCTGAGTCTTCTAGCATCGAGCTTCCTCCTGGTAAGAGGGAAAGATGAACCAAAACAAACAACACACCTTGCATGCAATGTGAGAAAGTCAGATTCTCAATTTAAATGCACAACTCTAGCATATAAACGCTTTGCTTTTTCCAAAAAAGCAAAGGAGGAAGAAACAAGCAACTGATTATTTGTGTAGAAAGTTCAACCTCTAAGGGAACACAATTTATTCACAATATTAATGAAGACACTGAATATCTAGTACAATGCTTTTCAAGCTGTCAGTCACAAAAGGTTCAATGGACACCACTAGGCATTAAAAAAGTAGCATTAGTCAGTGAGAGCCTAGTTCCTCCAAGGCAGAGATGTTTAGCAATTTTACTTTAATTCACAGCCCTGGAAGAAACAAGATGCTGTAGATTCAGGAGGTAAGAAAAAGGTGGATGAGCTGCAAGCTGATCTTACATTCAAACAGTTACTGAAATGATCTACTATAAGTGGAAAAAGTGCTGCACTTCATAAATGCCCTGATGCAGAAACCATTTAAGCCATTTGGCGTTCTTCCAGTTACTTTAACATGCTTTGGAGTAGACACAGTGACTTATTACCAGCTCTGAACTGGAGACTGGAGTCCTCAAGAATTGATTTGAAATCCTATTTAATGGAGTTTATGAAATTAATACTAAAAGGCACCACTCTCTCTGATATAATGCTTACAAGAGAGATCAGTCCCAGAAGAGAACATACCAACCAACCAAGACATTTATGAAGTATTTCTAGATCTATTCGTACGTGCCTGTGACATACAAAACAAAGGGCAAATACCTTACAGAGCAGCATGCATTTCTCAGGGGGTGTGGGGAGAACAACACCCAGAAGAGGTGGTTTTGCCTCAGATTTTTGGTTTCTGTCTGTAACATTCTGTTTTCACTTTAGCTTTGAAGTACCACATGCAGGCCCAGCCCCTCTGTTCTCAGCACTCTCGGGGATGGGCAGAAGAAGAAGTGTTATTAAGATTTCACAGCTCTAAGAGCATTGATTTCTTTATTATAATTTTACTCTGTCTGTCTCCTCCATATACGTCACTACTCTTGCTTATCTGATGTTCTGCAGGCAAGCTGCACAGAACTGCATCTGGTTTTGTTTGGTTTTCTTTTTTTTTCTTTTTTTTTTTGATCAAAGCTTTCTCATTTGACTTTTCAGGACAGCGGATTCTCATCAGTAGTGGAGACAAGTAGGGTGCAGGCATGTTTCTGCTGTGCTTTTTCAAATAAAACAATTAAGTTGGAAACACAGAAGGTCAAAATTGTGCAGGTAACAAAATACAATCGTTGGCACATTTTATATAGGACTGCCAAGAAAAAAGAAAAAAAGTTACTTGATATTAACACCATGCACCATTTTTACTCTTGTTCTACAATCTCTATGTAGCCAAATCCTTAATATCAGAAGTTTTTAGATCAGAAAAATACTTTTCCTTGCATAAAAAATACAAGTGAGTTAATTGACACAAGAAAGTTTTGTCAGTTCAAGTATTACATCACTATAACACTTTTAAAGTGGAAAAGTTTGAAAAATATACAACTTACATTTACAAAGCATCCTGCGTTACCACATACCAAAGCAGTTATTTCAAATACTACTGGCTTATACCTACCAAATATTGGTGACTGCACTGAGCAGTATGGCATAGCCTCTTCATTAGGAGCTTGGGTAAACAAGCTGAGGTTTGTATACACATCATGAGTTTTTGAGTAATCCAGAATGGGACGTGAGTCTAAAAACCCACGGAACACATTTGAAGGTCCACCTCGGTAGAGTATCAGGATAAATATTGCTTGGAAGACAAACAGAAACAGCAGGAAACAAGGATTTTCCACACGAGAGAGGGACATAGCTTTTAGCCCATGCTCTGGCATGAGACGGGTGAGGAGTTTTAACCGCCTTCCGCGAGCTGCCGTGCTACCTTCAAGGCTAGATCGCTGGGCAGGGAAAACCTCCTCCTCCTCTTCTTCAAACTTTCCGAGGCGGCAGCCTGCTCTTCTAGCACGGCTTCGCCGGGACGCTCGGAGCCACACCGCCCTTTCCCGCTACCAGCCGGCCTGAAGAAGAGAAAAACCTGTTTCAAACACACCCGGGGCAGAAGAGCCGCGGGGGCTGCGGCACCCGAGCCCGGCAGCCAGCACCACGGCGCGGGGAGCGGCGGTGGCCCTCACCCACCCTCACGCCGGCCCCCGCGGCACAGCCTGCCTGAGGCGGAAGCAACCGCGGGGCCGGGCGGCTCCAGGAGAGGCCGGCGGGGCAGGGAGCAAGCTCCCCTGTAACCCTCCCACAGAGGCTCCCGGCCTTCCCCTGCTCCGCCCCGGCCCGGGCTGAGGGAGGGAGGGAGCGAGCGCCCTCACGGCACGGCCGTTACCGCCCAACCGTCACGCAACGGCCGCCCGCCACCTTCTGGCGAGACTACAGCTCCCAGCATGCGAAGCGCGGCAGGGAGGAGCCCGGCCGGGCTGCCCTGCCGCACGGCATGCTGGGGGATGTAGTCCTCCGGCGCCCTCAGCGGCCGCCGCGGGTGGCAGAAGGCAGAGTGATGAACTGCTGTGGGGCTACTCCTGAAGAGACCGCGGCAGCGCAGCCTCCGCAGCGAGGCACCGCCGGCCATGGCCTCACCGCCCATAAAAATTTTGTCTCTTGCACCCTTCTCTTTAGTGGCCTCCCGTCACGCTCCAAGGGGTGGCCACCAGCTGGGCCACCAGCTCCTGAGTGCTGGCTCGTCTGCCGGCACGCCTGGCCCCAAACCAGGCGAAGCCTGGGCTGCTGTGTGCCCTCCAAATGGGGCGGCATGGCAAAAAGCTGGGGGTAGAAGGGTGGTAGGGTTTATACGGGGAGCTGGGAGTACGCTTGCCTCAGTGCTGAGCTAAGATGTAGGGGACGCATCTATAGGAAAGTTCACCTCAGTCGTTCTGCTGCGCAGAACAACCCATTACTCAATTACAGTGGATTGCTTAAGGCCTGGATGTAAATTGTCATCATTTCACATTTACTTTTAAAATTAAATGTACTTTTAAAAATGAAAAATGTATTTAACATATTTTTTTGCCTGGGCAAAGTCTTGCTCTACTGAAACCCAGTGCTGCTGCTGCAAAGATTGCTTTCCTTGCACACCGCTGTGCGTCCCTACCATTTACGTTCTCCCTGTGCCGTTCCCTCCACGAGCATGGCAAACCCACCCTGCTTGTCTTCCCCCCCATAAAACAAAGCAATGCTTGCTGTTCTGCAGCAAGTACAATGCCACGGACAGGAAAGAATTAATCTCTGCGTCAACCATGGAACAGAGGAACCAAGATTTTTGTGATATGACCTGGGGTTGCAGACAGGAACTGTTTTAGAGCCTGGTACTGCTTTGTGCTTTATGCTTTGGTTGCAATCCTCCCGTGGGTTGCAGGAGGAAATGGTGAGGTAGGAACAACTTGGGCAAGGCGGTTCTGCCTCTATCTGTCTCGGAGGCAGGGAGAAGCTGGACCAGCTGGAACTGTCCTGTGCTGGCGCCTCTGCTGACTTCCTCAAAGTCAGGGCTTAGTTGTAAAAATCGTCACCTCGTGTCTGTTCCTGGGCACAAGCAGCAGGTCAGCTGGAAAGGCAAGAGCCTACCCCAAGCTGTATTTTTACCTGTGTGTATATATGCTCTCAAGACTGCAAAATGAACGTACAACTAGTCAGATCAACTGCCTGCAGAGGAGCTGAACAGCAAGTGTTTCTGAGCTGAATCTCCAGGAAATTCTCTCTCAGGAGCATTCCAAAACCAAATACAGTTCCTCTCCTTCCCCGTCAGCTATCATCCCAGGAACATGTGGATCAGAAACCACCATAAGCCTTTTTCTCACAAGAGGGCAAGGAAGTATGGACTGGAGAGCAGAGTACGTATGAGAACTTCATGGTGCCAGCAGGTCTGAGCCTTTTCAAGGTCACGGTGCTCATGTTTTAAACAGAGCGGTGGAAAGCTGGAGTGTGTTTTGAATTAAAAATGAATCCAATTATTTAAATGCAAAAAAAATAATTTAACCGCCTCCACCAAAGCGTGCAAGGGAAGTGGCGGGCATTTTAGCAACCCCTGCGCACAGATTTATTGAGGGCAGTGGTGGAGGAAAACAATGTGAGACTGGATCTGTAAGAAGCAGGCACCAGGCTGTCTTCAGTCAAAGGTCTGCCTTTCGCATTTTCACACGTCTGCCTGAGAAATTAAATTGAATGCATACAAAAAAAAAAAAAAGACAAACACCATCTTCAACAGAGCTTGAAATTAAGTTTGTGTGAGAGCCTCTGGATTGTCCCAGGGGAGGGGGGCTTCCCCTCCCTCCAAGTGCAATTTCACCTCCAGTCAGCCCTGAACGTGATGAGAGACTGAGAAAAGTACCTCGCACCACTTAATAAGATTCATTCTTGCTTGCTCTTTCCCCTTCTCCCCGCCTTGTCTCCTGGGGCCTGCACCAGATCCCCGTTGAAAATGCAGCAGAATTGCTGGGAAGCTTGGCCTTGAAAATGCAAGGAGGGGAGGAACGATGCGCTGGTGTAACAGTGATACCAAGCAGGGTGCTCAGGCAGTGTTGGTCAATGTCTCTTATCCACTGCCCTCCCGATCCCCAGGGTTTCTGTCAAGGGAAGAGGAAGGTGGCGTTAATCCTTGCACAAGCATTGTAGAGGCTTTCAGGCCCACAGGCAAGCAGAGCTGCCCCTCTTCTTTGGCGGGGTGATGGGGTTTTCTAGGGTGGATGTTTCAGGTACCTTTGGCCATGGCACTTCTTTCTTCAGCCTTTCACAGGCTGTTTGCTTGCACACTGCACGTTGCACTTTAAGCAACACCTTTGTGAATGTGATTTTTTAATTACGTAAGTATGTATTTGGCTTGTACTCTAAATCGTACTCTTTAGCTTGTACACTAAATTTTTAGCAATGCTTCCTCAAAAGAGCCTTAAAAGTGCTTCCATGTTTCTGGGAGGAGGGTCCTTTGTTGTTTTTAAAAAACCCCAAAATTACAGATAGCTGATGTGATGCACCTTGCCCAAAGGACAGAGTAAATCAGTGAAAGCATTAGAAACAGGACCTGAGTCTACTAGCTACTCCCAGGCTTGTGGATTAGCCAACAGTGGGCTCCTGTCAAATATGTCTGTCCATTCTCCTCCAGTCTGGAGAGAAAAGGAAGAACCAAGAGCCCAGAGTTGTTTTTCTACCTGATCCCACTGGATTGACACCTAGTGCCCCAGTGAGAGTTTATGCATTTTTTTCCAGTGGGTTGTAGCCTACAGGGACTGGCAGAATCAGGGACTGGAATAGCGTGCAGTTGGTTAGGAAGATTAAGCCTGGTAATGCCTTAGCCTGTACTCAACCTGTTGGTGCTGCTCCTGGGTGTCTCCCCCTTCCCTCAGGAGGTGCAGTGGGGCTGTATTGTAGAGGGCCACAAGCTACTGCCTTTGCCTGCTTCCTATTGCTTCCTATCCTGAGCAACCTGCCCTCCTCCAGGAGGAAGGAAGTTGAAAAATGTCTCTTGAGAGGTTTCATGGCCTCCAGAACCACCTGGGAGTGACTTTTCACAGAGCAGACAGGCAAAATGGATATATTTTTCAATCAATTTTTGCTGAGACCTGGGATGTAATATGTACCCACATCCCTGCAGGAGATCCCTTGTGTCTTACCATACTGCTGCCAGGAGAGCTTGTCCTGGCTCTTCCCAGAGGGGAGGACAGTGTGCAGGAGCTGGCTGGCCCAACAGAGCTGGAGTGGATACCGTGCACGCTGCAGACCTCATAACATCACCCAGTAGATGCAGCTTGCCATTGCACCTTTCCCCTCTCCCTTGTGATGGAGAACTGACTGCCTGCCCTATGTTGTCACCACCACCCACTTCTGAGCTGTGGCCAGCACCTTTAGAGGGCAGTAATCTCAATAGGAATTGTTTGTTGTCATGTCACCAAAATGACAGCTTGCTGCTAGAGACACCATAAGAATATGGAGTTCAGGCTACATTCTCTTGTCTCCTTCTGTCTCTTTCCTTCATCTCCATAAAGTGGGCATTGGTCTCAGGGACCTGAAATGTTTTTGCTTGAATTTCTCATGTGGCATTTGGGTCAGATGAAGACTGAAGGGAGTACCCTCAAAATGAGAACAACTAAAACTGATACATTCTCAATTACAGAGTCCGCTGTGCTTTCCTGGAAAAGAAGTAAGCACTTACGCTGTGAGACAAGACAATGGTGCAATATTGTACTATTCACATAATATTTAATAATGCTCTAGTACCATTCAATATAAATAAATAACCATTAAAAATTACTTTCTTGACATTCTCTTTCCTTTGTCAACAGTATTTTCTGCAACAGGAAATGTTAGTAATATTCATTGGTTGTTGAATTGGATGAATCTCAGAGAACATGAATATCAGATACTAATATGCTAGTAAAAACCAGGTGCTGGGATGTCTTCTCTTCTTTAAACACTTCAGGCTTGATCTGCAGCCTCCCTCCTTATGGCATTCACTCACTGCATTCACTTTCACCGAAGCCTGTAACTCTGACCGCTGCTCCACCACTGGGCTCTCCCACCCAGCTCTGCTAACAAACAGACATCTTAATTTGTGGCGTCTGTAATTTGCCTGCCCTTAGCTGATACACCTTGGCCAGCAGCGGTCCTTGCTGTCCCTAGGCTGCTCCACAGGCAAAAGTGTATTTGTGATGAACAGGTCCAAATGTCTGCTGGCCTGGAGTATCAGCTGTGTACATCCACGCTGTCCATGCAAGGTCTCGGTCCTGCACAATTTAGTGACTGGTTCTTGATTCCTGGATTCACAGAAACTCTCCTCCGCAGGGCCAGGCTGGGGCAAGAATAGGATGGAATGGGCTGGTGGTGGGAGCAGGCTCTGACCGGCGCTGAACTGACAGTGTAGCACGCGTCACTGGATACGTGGTTTCCAGTGGGAAACCCATGAATAATAATTTTGCTTTCTTATAGGGATGCAGAGAGAACAGCTCTCTAAAAACATGTGTGCGTGGGTATCCTTTGCAATGGGAACAAACCCTTGCTGCAACTACCCACCTTCAGTGACAAAACCCTATGTAGGGCCTGTGCGAGATCAAAGGCCAAGGAATTAATTGCCATATCCCCTCCTGTTCATACAGGCAGAAACCCTACCCATCTCAGAGGAGAAAATGGAGGATCGTAAATCAACTCCTTTATTCCCTCACTCTTGCTTATTCATCAAAACCACAAAAAAGGGGACTTAATCTTGGTTTAATGCTGGACGGAAGCATTGATCCCACCTGCCTGGTGGCAGGGATGGGTCAGCAAAGCCCACTGGAGTGCAAGGCCTGTTACCTCCCGTGGGGGACAGGACACAAAGCTCTGACAAACGGAGAATGAAAAGTGTTTTGTAGACACCGGGCTTCCTTCATGCTATCTAATGCCAGTAAACCAGACCCTTGCTCTGTAAGGACCTTTCTAGGGCCCAGAGAAGACACCGTTTTTGTGGCCCATTCAGTATTTCTTCATGCGGAGATGGCTGGCATGGTGGCCTTGTAGTGCTGGATGTGTTCATCCAAAAAGATCCTGGCCTGGGCCTCACTCAGCGTGGCCTCCATTTCTCTATTTGCTGCCTGTTCTGATCTCTCCTGGCTTCCTCTCTGATAGGAGGCATTTCACCCCCTTTGCCCTCTCCTGTGCTTTAGCCCCCTCCCATAGCAGTGTGCGCAGCTGCTTGTTCCCCATGTGAGGGAACATGGACCAACTCCCTCTCTCAGATACCCTTCGAAGAGCCCCCTTCGGGCAGGCTTCCCGAGATCCCATGGGGACTATCTGCTGAGCGAGGCACTCCTTTGCACATGTTTTTACCTTGCTATGATTGCTCAGGAGCCAGAAACTTAGTGCCACCCACGTTTCTTGCATAAAGAAACTGTAATTCCTTTCACTGTACTCCCCTCCTTGCTGTGTTTCTGATTATTTTGCCAGTTTAAGACACCATTGTAAAGAAACCCCGCGGAGCGCAGAACATACGACATTCATCGGTGAATGCTAAGCTCTATTGTTCTCCTGTGAGAGGCTGGGGCGAGGGGGGGGAAATATTCTTTCTTCATGAACATGTCAGATGATCTAAGCTAAAAACCAAAACTAAACAAGGAATAGGCAGAGAAGAATTCTAGTATAAATAAATCAACAAATAAATAAGTCTCCTGCCAGCCCAGAATTTCTTGGGTGGGGATGATTCAGTTGCTCATAACTTTCCCCCAGCTGTGAAATCCTCAATGTGTTTTGAACGCCTGAAGCCTTGTTTCTCATGGCCTGAGTGAAGATGGTTTTCAACATGTGCTCAGAGGGGTTTCTGGGTCATTCAGGGAATCCTCCTGGAAAAGTCACAGCAACACCACTCCCCACGCACACACATGGTACCAACACTTGTGCTTTTAATCCAGTGCATCCTTCCTTCAGTCCTCATTTGTCACCTCCTCCTTTGTGGGCTGCCTTCCACCTGGCTGTCTTCCTGTTTTATTGAGGGAAAGGGAAACCCTTCCACATGACACGCTCCTCTCTCTTCACAGGGCCGCACATGCTTTTCAAAGTTCAACTGGAAAACCTTGTCACATTTGATAGTTCAGTTATCATCTACATGCTCGAGATACGCTTCTTGATGGTGTATCTCCACATTCCTCAACGTTCTCACAGGAGATGAGAGCAGGCTGAAGGTTCCTCTTCTCTGAGCACTTCTCACCCACCTCCGCCCCAGAGAGGTGTCTTCCTCTCTGGAGGTCTAGGAAACAAGTCTGTGAACATTATTTGAGGCTACCGAAGCACCTGATGGTGCTGCAGGAGGGTTCCGGGCTAGGAACAACGCTTTGAAGTTCACCCATCTTTACCCCTGCTTTCTGGTCTCTGCAGCGAGACACGGAGGCACGGCCTTCGAGGTACAGTACCTGCTGGGTCTCCCTGAGCGGGAGAGGAACTTTACCCAGAGGGCTCTGGGCCTGGGGATCTGGGACGGCATTTCCCAAAACAACCTTAAGTGAAGGCAGTTCAAGTTCTCAGCCAAGGCGTAGGCACCAGATCCCTTCTGAACTCTCAAACCCAAAATGAGACACTTCAGCACAGCTCCCTCCCCAACACCGAAGGCTGATCCATGTAGTTGTCTAAGTGCATCCTTCAGAGGGAGAGCCTCTCTCAGGCTAGCTTTGTTTTAAAGCTGTTTTGAGAGCATACCAGCCTCAGGCCAACAGGTCCACATTTGTGCTTTTGTGACAGCTCCTGTCCTTGAACCACCGCAGCTCACAGCTGCTGTACTGAAGCTCATGTTTCATGATATGCCAGCAAAGACCTTCAGAGGCACCCACACCCATCCTGGATTTCAGCTTCTGTGCTGGCACAGCCAAGAATGGAGATAACATCTAATAAATTTTACCGAATGGTTAAAAACACAGAGCCCGCAGGGGAAGGGAAGGACTCCTCTCCCAGCTGAGGAACGGGAGCCAGTGCATGAAGTCAAGGGTGAAGAGCTGTAGGATGGCAGGGCACCACATCAGCTCTGTCCCTGCTCATTACCACTTTTCGGGCAGTGGGAGCTGATCGGTGTGGCGGCATTCGGGGGTGTTCATCATCCTCCAGCAGCGGAGCAGAGGGCTGAATGGAACAGGCAGGGCACGCAGCTGCTGTGGTTGCTGACAGACTTTGGGAACGATCACTGCCCGCTGCCTCTGTCAAAACAAACACAAGATGAGGTAAGAAGGAGATAGAGCTGTCCATACCACATCCAGTACAACAGGGCAGGAGACGCATTTCCAACAAGGCTGTGCTCTGGTTAAGGTGGACACTGGGCAGGCATCAGCAACCAGGTTCCTCAACCACACTACGCACAGCTTCGGGCCAGGATGCATCTGAAGAGCTGCTTGTTCTATCTGCAGTGCAGAGTCCTAGCTGGGATATTTTATTTATGAATTAGCAAAAGTTTTTGAAGGATTTTTTTCACCAGTAAAATCATTATTTTAACCTCTCTGATTTTTATTTATTTATTTTAAAGAAAGAGCAGGAGGATGAGATCTGAGGATCCTTGTTCAGTCTGTCTGGAAGCTCTGAAATGCAGGTGAGCCTGTTTACAAACATCACAAGGCAGAAGGAGTTCTATGCTAACCTAAGCAAACTCTTCTCCCCGATGCCTGTAAATAAATATTAGCATTAAGAATGGGTAGTTTTTATAACACCAGTCTTGCATGATAGCTTTCAGGGCTTTAAGAAAGAGAAATATGAAGCGAAATTAATTTCCGTCTCCTGCTCTCAGAAGGCATAGCCTGTTTTTCAAGGGGGTTTCAACACAGTTGGCAGGGAGAAGTTCTGTGAGAGCTTTTGGTTGCTCTGTGGCCCCTGTTGCAATACGGTCAATCCCAAGGATTTTCCCCATCCTTTACTTTCCCCTTCCTACTCTGCATGTCCCCACAACGTTTCTCACAGAGCAGGCTTATGGCCATTTTCCACAATATCTCCACAATGAAAGCCTTTTTCCAGTTGAAAATGGGCTCAGAGACCCCCGTTTTGTCCCTCCTGCTCCTCCACTTTGCATGAAGAGGCTGGGGAAGCAGCTGAGGCTCTCACCTCCAGTCCTCAATCCCAGCACATCTCAGATCCTGCCTAGTGGTTCTCAGGGCAGCAAAAAAAGCAGGATTTCTAGTGCAGAAAAGAAAAACTCTTTCCCTTTTTTAAATGTTGAGGTCTTCTTTTTCTTTTTGTTGTCCCTCATGAAAAGCAAAACCCTGATGTGTCCTATTGCTCCCCTTTTGCAGATCTGCTCTGATTTGGCGCACAGAGTTCTTTCCCCCAGGCTCCGCTGGACACAGCTAAGGGTGGTGGGAATGTGGGCAAGGAAGAGAGTGGACTCCATCTGGGATAAAATAACTGCTATTTATGCAGCATCCATTGACGCCCAATCTTCACAGTTCACATGATCAGCAGGTCCCTTTTACACTGTGTCTGTGGCAATCTCACAAATAGGCACATGTGCCAATTAGCCATGCAAGTGGTCCAACCAGAGATTAACAGACCACCAAATCCCGCACCAAGCAATGGCTGCCTGGCTCACGTCTGCAGGCACTGAAGGGGAAAGAAGCCTCTAGGAGGTCTGGGACTTGACTGGCTTGATCTGATCCTCAATGAGGACTAATTGCCAGGAGGGAAAGACAGAAATATTCTCCCTATTGTGTCTAAGAACAGAACATCCTCAGGGGAGCAATTTTACCTCTTTTTTTTCTCAGCGGTGGCTTACTAGATCATGTCTGTCAAGGTCCTGAAGCTCAGCAGCCTTGATAGTAAGGACCTCTGAAACACCATAACTGTCAGCAGAGATCTCAATTTAAAGATTTAAGAGGGGAGAATCTAATGATTTTGCTCGATTGCCCAGTCAAGCAATTTACCTTGCAGGTGTCTCCTGGAGTGGATGCCACCTGCCCACTTTGCAGGTCAGAGCAGCTGCCCCGCATGGCAGATGGTGGTGCAGAAGGGATTGCGGTCAAATTCTCTGCTAATGCAAGTGGAAAGCTCCTTCAAAATCTATGGAGCTGGCCCAGTCGAGACTCTGGCTTGAGAGCACCCTGAGAGAATGACTCTGGGTAAGGGTGCAAGTCCTCCTGGTGAATGGGTGGCAGCGTCTTGATCTCTCAGACTGGTCGTTGCTTCCCTTTCTTGCAACACATGACCTACCGGGAGCTATTCCCATGAGAATCCATAGCAGGTGTGTGGCATTTCTCATGAAGGATGGCTGAGTGTTTGGCCAGGAAGAGAGAGTGAGGACAAAAGCGCCGATATGTAAATGGCACATTTATGAAAACATTACATTCCACACACTGCATCCGTAGTGGAGCAGTCAACCCCTCCTCTAACAAGTAGGAAAAGGCAGGCCTAATCTGTTGGAGTTTTTATAAGCCTGCCCATCCTTTACAAAGTAAGTGGTAACTGGATTCTGAGTTAACTGGATTCTGAGTCCTTATGAGCTGAGTTCGGGCAATCGTAGCTTTAGCCTACTGCAGATGCAGCAGGGGTGGGTGCGTAAAAGGAGCTTGTTACTGCTAGCAGATTTCACAGAAGCACGGGTTAAAAGAGGTGCTGCTGCCTAAGCATGGGTGTTTAGCATCATTTATGGGTTGCTAGGATATCTGAGATATTAATGAAAAGCTGGCAGATACAGTACGCAGTTTGTGCACTACAGGAGGGCCAGGTAGGCTACCCCCGGGTCCCTGTGGTGGCACCAGGTGTCTATGTTTGGGCAACAGACTCCTGTCCCTCACATCTGCTGCTAGGTGTGCAGGGGCTGGGATTGCTTGGCACTTTGTACGGCTGTCACTCAGAGACGATGAGATGATGTGCAAATGCTGTATGCTGCTACCAGTAATGCACACAGCAGATCAGTGCAGAAGTTGAAATGCTCATGACTGCCTGTATAAAAGCTGCCAGTTTTATTTCCACTGGTAGAGCTGAGTTGTATATTGGGGTCAGGACTGAAAGCAGCCCTGGAATATCTTCCAAAGTAGGAATTAATCATTCAGCATCCTGTATCCTGCCACAGATATGAGTCATTCCAGAAAAAGCTGGGTACTCCCAAATTGGGTACCTTTACTCTTTTGGGATTTTTGGGCTAGGTATCTGCCAAGGGCAAACAATGGGATCAGAGGGCATGGCAGCTGGCAGAGGAGGTCATAGCTCCTCTGAAGCCTGTTCTTCATCAATCTCTACTTCTAAGAACGTCTCACTGATCTCTGATACATTCCTGCCCCCACCTGTGGTGGTTGCCATAATCCCCCATCCTGCTGCTGAACCTGGCTCTGTGGACCACAAAGGCACTCCTAGTGCCTTCAGTACTTCTCCTCAGCAGCAGATGTATTCCTAGCTCTGCTAATGTTGGTACTGAGCCCCTCAAACTGCGAGAGTCTCTGTAGGTTGCTCTTTGCTGGTTCCTTTGCTGGTTTGAGGTCGTCTAAGTGTCCCATCGGCTTTTCCCTGCTGCGCCCACACTGCAGTTTATGCAGGATAAAAGCTGAAGGTGGATGCATGATGCGCTTCAGAAGTGACAGGGCTGCTGGGTAAAAGCTCGTCTGCAGGAGTGTGATCTCTTTCAACACACCGTAGGACAACTTCCACCATTAAAGAGAGTTTGGAGCTGGCAGAAATTGGGGAACAAGGAATTTGGCTTGTCATTATTACTGAGTGAAACCACAGGATTCTTCTGCCACTTTTCTCTCTGTCTCTGTGCGGGCAAAGCTTCCGTGCAGACTGCAAGGAGGCTTGAATGAGTATGAAATGCAGGCTGTAAGTGGGTAAAGATGAGGATCTACTTCTTGTGCAAAGGGTGGTATGGTAAGGGAGTTACTGGAACAATCATATATGCAGTCTTTGAGGCAATAATAGCATCAATAGGGAATCAGGTACAGATTATTTGCCTTGCCCAAACCAGTAAAGACAAGAGTACTCACGCCCTGGAGGTGACTCTGTGCTTACACCTCTACTCTGGGGTCTGTAAATCCGCGCTTGCCTTCGTTAACCAGAGTGGGCCTCTCAGTTCTTGTGTGCCAGACCAACACCTAGAGGGAATCACAAAGAGTTCAGGGGCTCTGGATGCCATGGAAACACTGAGAGCAGCGCATCCTTCAGGGGGAAACCTCAGCAACCCGGGGCTTGCAGCTGTTTGAAGCATGTGATTCGAAGGGGTTGAACCTGGGAGACGCTTCACAGGACCATGAAACAGTGACAAGGAGGAGGGATCATTCTGGACCGAAGCCCCAGGCTCAACCCTCTGCCGGTTCTCCTGGATTTTGGAGAAGCACACTGTGCAAATTTTATGGCTGAGGCTCTTTATTAACACAGTTACAGTGCATAGCACTAGCCGTTCCTCAGTGTTCTCTGAGCTTCCCATCTCTGATGCACTTGCCAGGCTCTGCCCGTCTGTCCCAGTACTGTTCGGCACCGACATGCACCAGCACAGGGCAGGCACAGTGGAAAGTGGAGGAACATGGCAGGAGACTGCAAAAGCAGCCAGGACCCAGTAAGGAGAATGCATCTCCAAGGTCTTTTGTACTTACTCACCTTTGTGCAGTTGGCTGCTTTGGGCTCCAGGCCATCCATAGTCACTAGATCCTTCAGCAGACTGGTTTCCTGGTAGCCTCCTTTAACTCCCTCCAGCTTGAAACTGGCCTGAGGCTTCTCCAAAATCAGCTTGATGCTGATAGCAAATCCAGCCATGTCAATAGCAAAGGGCCGGTTAGGGTCAAAGACGGTTTTCCAGCCCACCACCTTCCCTGCTGGGCTCACTTTTGGGGATTCATATCGCAGTCCCCCAACAAAAGCCACCGGCCAGACTGACACCCTCCTTGTGTAGCGCATCTGTGTGCCAGAAAGAAACGGTGCTGTGAAAATTCAACCCCGCGAGGTTTGTCCCAGCCCATTAGTGTACCCATCCTCTGCTTTCATTGGCACCTGTCCTCCCCCGTTGACTTCCCACACAATCGCACAGCTCTCGGCAGCACAAGCTCTTGTTCACCTGTGCTGTTCCTTGAAGAGCTACAGCTTGCAAAGCTGCAAGGGTGTTTCAGCACGTCCTCTGAACACCAAACTCACTGCTTTTCTGTGCCCACGTTCAGTCCCTCAGAAGAAGGAAAATCTTCGGCTTTCTGATCTCATCTGAACTTTTATCATTTTTTGTAAAATTTTCTCAGTAAATGCCAAACACAACTTCTGCAAGGCCTCTAGCTCCGTATTATCAACTCCACTCACTCCAACTTCACCCTCATGCAAGTAATCTCCCTCCCTGACTGATGCATCTTTGTCCTCATTTATTGCAAATTCCCACTACCGTTGTTCTTCCGTCCATGGCTACTGCCTAAAAGAGCACTGTTTTATTGAAACTGTCAGAAAGGACCTGGAAAGAAATAAGAAAGGATGAGCTTAACAGAGACCTAAACAATTCTGAAAACTGGAAATGTGTTCTGATGCGTAACTCTGTATTTCAAGTGGTGTAGTACAGTTTGGCTTAAATTGGTGACAAGGGAGTTTACTGAATAATCATTTTTTGCAAATTTACAATAGACTTGGCATCTCACAAAAGCCAGGTTTCCAGCAGAGGTCTGGGCAAGCTTCTGTGATCCCAGGGGCACAGCCCTGTTGTGGTGGCTGGAACTCGGAGTACAGAAGGGCAGCCAAGAGAAAAGGTGAACTAGAAAGTCAGTCAACTTTTCTAATATTCCCTACCCATCACACCTCTGCAACAGTGCAGATCTATGCTTACCCGAAGTTTGTCTTCAGTGCTTGTTTAAATCAGGTCAGCTCTCCCTGAGGAGAGGTACAAATTCCAGACTATATATCCTCTGGTCCCTGGCAAAAGGGGCTCCAGCTGGTGCAATGTTGTGTGAGTGGCAGTTTGCATCTGCAGCCTACACCATGATGGCTGTGAGCGTGTCTTGTGAGCATGGCTACTGGGTTTGCATAACCGTGGGTTTGCATCTGCCCTATAGTCAGCTCCCACTGAGTGCAAGGCGGGCAAGGAGATCTCTAGGCAGCATGCTAGAGCCCTTGCCTCCCAGCTCGTGCTAAATGTCCACATGCTAGTCCTATCTTAGAGGTCTTTGCAAGTGCATCTGGCCTTAAGAGGCATTACGGCTGTATCCTGCTTTTCTGTCCCATGTAATTTTGCGGCTCTTACCTCTTCAAAGAGCTCCAGGCTGTAGGTGTTATCATCATCAGCAAAATACACTACCCCTTCTGGTGGTGCTGTGTTGCTGAAGCTGTCCCTCAGCCAATGCAGCCCCAGGTTCCTCTGTAGTGTCCCCCTTGGGGTGTGGGATGGGATCCAGGACAGTCCCAGCTTCAAACTCTTGGGTGTCTCCACATTGAGGTGGGTGAAGTTGAGCCCTGCCTTCTCCAGCAGGTTGGATACCAGGTTGGTCCTCCGGGGCGAGTCCTCCACCACCACCCAGTGCAGGTTCTGTACGTGTAGGAAGGTGTTGGCCAGACGGGTCAGCTCAGCTTTTTGGACTGGCCGGGTGTAGGTAGGGGTGATAACAAAGATGGTTGGCAGGGTGTCTGACCATGGGGGAGGCCTGGAATACACATAATTCTGGATGACTTTAGGCGTTGCCCCTATGCTTTGCTGCTGCCGAATGCATGATGGGAGGCCTTCTTCTCTCAGTGCAGATGTACCATTGAGAAGAACTTTAGAGGTCACGTTCTCATCTGTCTCTTCTGGGACAAAAGGAAGGAAGGAAGAAGAAGAAGAAGATACATGTTAGAGAACTAATCACTGCCAGGCTGCCTCCTCTCCAGGGAGTGTCTGGGGACACATCTATCTGGAGCTGGTGCTCAGCACATCAGCATCCTCTCCCCAAAGCCAGCCTAAGGTGCATGTTTAAAGCCCTCCTAAGAACAGTTTGTGTGCTTGCTGTAGGCAAACCCCGAGGAGGCCTTCAGGCCAGTTTGTCTTTGTTTAACCCATCCCATGAGAGAGCATCTCCTACCAAGGGTTCGCACCAGCAGTCGTCACAACCACCAGCACACTGACACCAGAACTCTTGCACTTACTTCTCAACAGGCTGAGGTAGCGGGTAGTTGGGTACTGGTGCCACAAGGTTAGGAGAAGAGCCCATGGCAAGGCGATCAGGAGCGTGGTAAGAAGGTTACGTCTCCTCAGCATGCTGCAGAGAGCTTCCAATGCCCAGGCATCTCTCTACCTTTCAGAGCGGAAAAAAGAGTAAGGCCTCCAAATTATCAGTCACCGCAAACATTAGGACAGTAATCCTAGAGGCCAAACTAATAGGCTGAGTTTGTCTTGCTTGGAGGGAGGCATGATAAATGTTGGGCACCAAACCAGCAAAGTGTTTCTCTAAGTATAAGTTTACGAGGAGCCCCATTAACGTTGCAGGCCTGAACCATTATCCAGTTGCCCTGGCCAATTCCTGTGCTATTGAATAGCAGCTTTTATCTATTTATGTTGCTATAAAGAACTGCGCCATGATGAACCCACTATCCTTGACTTGGGGTCATTCATGTTGCTGATTCTGAAGCCAGAGAGGACTGTTACTTGCCCCCTCTCTGGGGCTGGTATTTATTGCTGAGCTTTGTAGCGATCATTTAATTTGCTTCTTTTTGTACAATTTTTTAAAACTCTGTGCGAGATTCGTGTTCCTGCTTATGCAAGTGGACAAAACAGAAAATGTCATGGATCCTCAAGATAGCCAGCATCTCTTTCATTCCTGCAGTTTTAATTCCATCCTGCTTATGCAGGTGCATTGAAGCAATCAATGATTGCATGCCTACTAAGTTTTCCACGAAATCCCTGCCACAGTCATTCCACGCTGCTGGTGATGCCTGCTGAAAGTTTAATTATTCCACATCCCTTTCTACTCCTGGCTTGCAGTGTTTGGCCACTGCAGCATTTAGTTTAAATCACAGACTTCAGAAGACTTTAATTTCTTTCTTAGCATTTCTATAATGTACGTGATTGTGAGAACTGAGAATTGCAACACTTAATGTTTAGTTTTGAAACTCCTTCTATAAGGTGAGAGGAACTAAAAGAAAATAAAGAAAAATAAAGGGAAAAAGTATCAGGAATAATCAATAACAGGGGGTGGCTTATTTACAGATGGTCGAAGCTACAGTAGTCCTGTGCTTGATTTTTTGTAATTGTTGAGCACCTTCAGCTCCCACTAGTTAATATGAATAACGAGCAATCAGTCTGTCTGGAAATCAGATCCTTGTCTTCTCAAGGTAGCCATGCCTTCAACAAAGTAGCCAACAGTAATGATCAGTTTGGAAAATACAGACCAAAGTATTTGGACATCTATTGCAGACCGCTTGTCCAGGGACATAACTCAGCCCTGTGTAAAGCCATGGTGTGATGGCTTTCCTGACTCACCTGTTTGAGAGACCCTTAACAGCTTGTGCGCAGTAACTCATATGAGCATGACATCCCAGAGACAACTTCTGGAAGTCCAACATCAAATGGGCTTGTCTAGTGCATGTGCTGCCTTCGGTGTGGCTCCGGCAGACTGTCAGTCAGGAACATTTTCCTCCAGCTTCTACCTTCTGCTTTGGTCCCTCTCTGGGTACAAAGTCTCCTGATAGTGTTATTACACACCAGCAACAAAAGCAGTGCTCCAGAGAGAGATATCCACTTCTGCTGCTGCAGAACAGCAGCCCACAGAAACACTGAATGGTACCAAGCAAAGTTTCTTGTTACCATCTGAGGACTTTCTGCTATCACTCCAAGCAGGTTGCCTGATACCTGATAGCTGGATTTTATCCCCCTCTCCCTTCTGGTAACATCTGTAATCTGTTTCCTCTGGGATTACCCTTCTGATGCCAAATATTTCTGCTGGTGGACTTCCTTGCTACCACAGCGATGCTCGCTAGGAGGCTAAAAAGAGCATAAAACTTTCATAAGCCTCCTGCAGAGAGATTTCTGTTGGGAAACTACAGTCACACATCCCGGAAACTGGAGAACTGCTGAACGGCACAGCCCCACCGGGCTCTCTTGCTCTCCTAGGCTGAAAGCAATTTGAGGAAAGAGGATGATGGCATCACCCTGATACAGAGGATGGAAAGAAGGTTCAAACTGGTTGGCTCTACATTCCTACACTGCCAGGGATTTCCTAGATGTACTGAAGGCCATTCCTCTAAAACAAAGGTCCTCAAAGGGACATAGGCACGTTGAGCGCAAAGGAAGCTCCTTGCCCCAGATTTGGGTCCGACAGCTCCTCACCTGTGCAAAGGGGAAGAATTGCCCTGCTTCAGCCTTAAAGAATCATGTGAGAAGAAACATGACCACCGGTCCGAACGGGCTCTGCTTTGCAGTGACAGCAGCCACATGGTACTCCTGGAAGGTGTCAGGGGATGCTATGCTAAATTAATCCTCTGGGAGCTTCTTGGGAGCTGCCTTTAATTTTTTCCCTTGACATTTTACCTTGGTCTCCTGACAAAACAAGGATTATGCGATCACAGGGCTCCTCAGTGCCCTACTCTCAATAACTATCAAACCCATATCAGCAAAATCTGACTGAAGGCTAGCATGTCTCAGCAAGTCTTCTGGCAGGCAAGTAGATACTCACGAGCCCTATTAAGGAAATTGCTGCAACATGAGCTCATTCTGTGCTAGACACTAAAAGTACCATGCTGGAGCAGTCCCTCTAGGGAACCTATCTCCATTGCTCCCCAAACCGACCATTTGTGGTTGTAATCTCTAATGCTTCTAGCCCCCTTACTCAAGGAACACCATGGTGGCCATTCATCTACTTTCAAGCAATGGAAAGATGGATGAAGAAGTGGGCCAAGGAACTTGTGTGGCCTGGGGCACATGGCATTCTTTTGGTGATGCCAGCAGGAGCCTTGTACAGCAAACATGCTGGCTCTGCATAACTTCATTGCTTTCTGATGGCCGGGTCCAGGGCAGGTACAAGAATCTTCTTCAAGTTTTAGTGCCAAAAGCATAGGTGTTTCGTAAGCCAGAGATCTTGGCTAGACACAGGGCAGGATGGTGTTACCCACAGCGGGGGCTGCTTTCCCGCCAGGAAATCCTTTCCCTTACCAGTGTAGAAACACAGAGCAAAGCTTCCCATCACCTGGGGCCACAAGAACAGAAAAAGCCACCAAAGAAATCCAAGGAGGGCTCCGTGCTGACTTGTAGTGGCAGCAGACACTAGGTCCACCTAGGCCCAGGCTTGGGATCATCACAGCTTCTTGCTTCCTCTCGTATGCTTGCAACTACTAGCACTAGAGCCAGGCAGCCAGTGTTTTTTTCCCTTTAATAAAAGCCCTTAATTACACAGGCACAGTTTCTATGCAGCGGGCCTGCCACTGCTGCAAACTCGGGTCGCTTCTGGAGGAAAGGAGAAGAGGAGGCGGCGGTTGCAGCTGTGTTACCAAGAGAGCACGCAGGAGAGCGGACCAGAGTTAGAAGAGCTTTAACAAATTCCCTTTCTAGTTCTTTCTCCTCCTCCTCCTCACAGCCAGCCCTGTTCGTGCTTCCCAAACACCGCTAACAAGCAGAGATGCTGTCTGTGTGTGCAACTCCCCTGGTGCTCCTTGCTTATTTATTTCTACATGCACCCTCTCTCTATTGCTTTGCCAAAGCATGCAATGCTGAATGAGTTAAACTCTCCATAAAGCACCAGGTCACTTTTGAACCTTACAGAGATGTCTGACTTTTACCCCATTTTCAGAATGGAATACTTTATTTTCTCTTTAAAACCTTACCTTCTCTCTCCCACTGCCGCCCCCTGCATCCGTCATGCTCGTGCTCTTCTCTGTTCCTTTACATCTTTCACCTGCCTTTTCTCAGTCCTCAAGACGCTCTCTTCTTCCCTGTTTCCAGGATTAGAGGAATCCCCTGGCCTACTAATAATTTTAGCATTCATCTTCTCTCCTTCCCCACACAAAGGCCCTTTGCATTTTCTTAATGTGCACCCCGCATGGAATACTTGCCACAAAGTGGTCCATTAAAGCATCAGACCATCCTTTTGAAAACACAGCATCAAAACCCAGTCACGTGTCAGTGCCTCTGGGTAGCCTGATGATGGCCCCAGTGGGGCTTATGGAGGTTTACTGCACATAGTTTTACCTACTTTTTATAATTAAAAACAAAGTCCCCTAAGTGGCTCAGATTAATTGCATGCCTGGCTGGCAGGCATTGCTGTGTGTATTCTTGGCACAACCAGCTACCTTCCTTCTGCCTTTAAACCCATTCAGAGCAGATCCTATTAAATGAGATTCAAGATCAGAAGAAAATTTTGTGATCATCTAAACCCACCTCCAGCGATCATCCCGTAATTCCTGGGTTTAAACTGTAGAGGGCAGGGACTGTCTCTTAATGTGCTTGTACAGTCCCGCACTGATCCCAACAGGAGCCTTTGGATGCGATTGCAATACAAATATTATTGATTGTACTCTTTTGCTGGCTCTTCTCCTCCCTTGCTGTTTCCCCTGTCCTGCCTATTCCCCTTTGTCTTCCCTTTTCTTTTTTTCCTAGTGTCTCCTGCAGCCCCTGTTTGTGTTACACACCCTTAACAACATTAGCTGGATGTTTGATGGATGCCTTCAATATGCTGCCTGTAGCCTTCTTGAGCTGTTTTCCAATTACACATCCCTCTCCTTAATTTCATCCATCAATCTTCTGTTCTCCGTTAAAAAATAAACAAACACACACAAACAGAGCACAAAGCTGAGTATGATAGGGACAAAATGTTTCTCGTACTACTCTCACTTCATGCTGCTTTGTCAGACTTCTCAATTCCCGGGACACAACAGCATCCCATCTCCGTTTAAGCTCGTGTGCTGCTGCAGAGAGCATTAATCTGAAAGGATTCAGGAGAAGAGAACGAGAGAAGCACACAGGGGGCAGAGCCCAGCCCCATCCTGGATGCCCCAAACTGATGGTGAAGAGAAGCAAGATCTGGCTGAGGCTCAGAGCATCTCGTATGACCGATCCCTTCATCTGCTGTTGACTAATTACCAACACAGGGTACAATTTGCTACAGGCAAGGCAGCTCAGATGTTGGGAGAGGGATAAGGATTCCCAGGCTGGAGAACAACCCAGGCAGCCTCCCTCTTCAGATACAACTTTAAGAGGTTGTGACTTTCTCCCTGAGTTGCAGAGTAGTTTGAAAGGACACCTTGGGTGAATGGTAGAGAAAGGTGAAAGTTAGGGAGAGGCCCAGCAGACCGGGGTTTAGAGGGCTGACGTGTGAGTTCAGATGCCTGCGATTTTCCTATAGGCCTGTCGAAAAGCTGCTCAATTTACGTCCTTTTTGATAACTCAGAAACAGTCAGGATCACATGGGCTTTAGCAGTTCTCTTGTGAGGTTTCAGTTCTGCCCACCACCTGCCTGATTCAGCGTGAGAACCACACCTTTCCAAAAGTTTGCTCTGCAAGAGAGGTGATTTTGCAGCCTCTGGTTCAGGGCAGCCAGCCTGTCCGAGCCAGGCTTACAAGACCCTGAATGTTGGAGCAACCCCAGCCCCAGGACTGTATGTCTGTAGTCTGAGACACAGACTCTAAAGATCATTTATCTTCCCAGAGGGACAAATTTCACAGTTCAAACTGTCTCCCGGGAACATCCCGCCACCCACTGTAGAGACTTTTCTAGGCAAGCACCCAAAGCAAACTAGTTTCAGCTAATGGAGACAAAAGCTTCAAGAAATGGCCCCTAATCTTGGTTTGTACCCTGTTTGCAAGCCTACCATTCTGCGTGTACCCGGGAGGAGAGAGGTGCGGAGAGGGGAGGAGAGAGGGGTGTGAGGAGCAGAACTGGAGCAGAGCTGCCAGCAGGTTCAGACGACTCTTAATTTCACGCACCAAAACTGTCAGCAGGGTTTTTGGTTTGTTTTGCCTGCGTTTTGCTGCCTCTCTCCCCTAGCCACCTTGAGGAAGTCCATGCAGATTTCATGAGTTCCCTAACTCCCGGTGTGGGAGATGTGATGCTGAAGGCAGAGCAGGGAGCTTTCAATTATTGATGAGAGCGACCTCTCTTTAAACAAGGAATGCATAATTCATGGCAGCGCCGGTATTTGTGGTGATCAGCAACGGCTCTGTCTCTGCTTTGCTGAAATCCAGAGGAAGCCGCTGTCCCCTCTCCCCACATTCCCCCGGGCCCATCAGAGCCTTCAGCCGAAACTCCAGTACTGTTTAAAACTGAGACACGCCGAGATGCCGCAGCGCTTCCCCTCACCAGGCAGTCTCCTGCCTGTTCGAGATGTGCACAATAAAGTGGGAGGACAGATGCAAGGAACCACAGAAGTGGGTGGAACGGGTTACTGTGCTGGGATAAGCAGGGGTAATTACTGTGCAAACACAGCCACAACAGGACGTTTCTCGGCAGCGGAACTCCTCTGACCCCGAGACAGGTCTGCAGGAACGGCGTGGATGTAGGACAGAAAGGACAGGCTAGATCTGAAGGACAGTGCCTGAGGGTTCACATCCAGCTGCATTCCTTGTGGGGGTGGGAAGCAGAAGGGGAAAAGGGAGATTTGGTTTTCTGCTCAATAAGCAGCAATTTCTCCCCTAAACTCTGATGGAACTGGGTGCCTGAAAAGCAGAGGAGAAAAAAAAAATAGGACGAGGTTTTTTTTCTAGGAAGGTAAATATTAATGATGGAACAGGGAAGGGAAAAGCTCTTTCCTCAACCCAGAACTGGGATCTTGACCTCCCAGTAGCAGAGGCAATGCAGGCCACTGTGGTCCTCTCTGGAGGTGGAAGGGTGCTCTTCTGCTGGGTATTTTAATTGTCCCTCTGCTGAAGACCTCCTGAATGGCTCCAGGCAAGTGACGCCCACCAGCCATCTGAATGAGATGGGTATCTCCCTGCCACTTGTGGGAACAGAGGCTGGGGCAAAATTGAGTGAGCCCCCTGGAGAAACAAAACCCAGAGAACTACAAATAATAAAACAATATGGGGAAGGACGGCCAGGTCCTTCCCCAAGGCAGGAAGAGTGGAGCTACCAGCAGCTGTGGGGTTTCAAGGTTCAGCCCCATCCACACTTTGTCACTCGGTGCGCGGGCTCCTGCGGACACAACTTCCCTGGGAAGTGAGTCACTCCCAGTGAAACAGCCGCCCTTCCCAAGCCCCCACGCTTCTTCCTCAGATGTAAAGAAAGGCTTCATCCTCTCCCTGCCAGCTCCAATCCCTTTGCCATATGGGACTGCAGTTACTTCAGCTCAGAAACCAGGCTTGTCCTTGGGGAATGCGCCGTGCATCCCCCCACGTCCCTCCACCGCCCGCATGAACCCAAGTCAAGCATCTTCCTCCAACCTTCGTCCGTAAACAGCTCGGCACGGCGCCTTTCCCGAGAGCATCCTTATCCCAGGCGTGTGGCTCGTGCCTGAGCAGCTCGGAGCGGGGGAGGGGGATGCTTTATACAGGGCTTTGTTCCCCAGTTAAAAAAAGGCAAAAAAAAAGGCAAAAAAACCCCAACAGAAAACAAAAAAAAACGTTGACGAAGCTAATTAAATCTGCTGGCTAGGTCCCGCGGGAGCCAATACTTTTGAGACAGCGCGTGGCTCAGCCTGCTATCCCCAGGTAGATCAAGGGTATCCAGGCACTATCTGGGCTATCAGCAGGAACATAGATAACCCAGTTCAGATATAGACTAGACCTTGAACTTGGCTGCAAAGCCCAGCTATGCAGGAAGCCTTCCGGAGCCTGCAAAAGGAGGTCTAAACCAGGCTATTTTTAGTCAGCCCAGACCCAAACGTCCTTCGTGATCGACCCATGCGACCTGTCACCGCCCTCCTGATCCCCTGAGGTTTGGCGAGGGTGGGCTGTGACTCAGAGGGACACAGCCCTCCGCCCCGTCCCAATTTCTCTGCATCTGCACTGCAGAGCCATAATCCAGGGGTGCCAGAAATACCCAGAAGAAGATTGGCAGCTCAGGCCCAAACAGAAGCAGGAGGTACCAGATGTCTCCTGAGAAAGCCAGCTCTCTCCTGAGAGACCTCTCCGCTTGGAATTATCCTCTCTTGAAAGGGAAGTCGGGGGCTTATTCAAACGTCGACTTCTCTCCCCTGCTGCCGAGCTCTGGCAGAACCGAGGTCCTTTTTAGGTGCTGATGACTATTACAGAATAATCATTCCAAACATATCAGCGTGAATCAGCCCAATATCTGCATTATCCAAAAAAAAAAAAGCTTTCTTTTTTTCCGAGGAGGCAAAATAATTCTAAGGAAGCAAAAACAATACCGGATTGTTCCAAAGTATCTGTACATTTCATCCAGAGCTTTCCCTACTGAGTTAACAGCTGATGCCTGTTCAGCGGGAGTGGGAGCTGTCATTTTGCAGGTTTCTTACAAAAGCAGAAAGGAAAAACCCATAGTATTTGCTTCCAGAACATTTTCAAAGATGGAGAGGAATTACTTTTTCAGAGAAAAAGGCATTAGGCATTATTTGATGGATAATTACACTTCACAGGTGCTTGTTTAGGGGGAAAAAAAAAAAATCACGTTGATCACAAGCTCCTTGTAAAGATATGGGGCCCAAAGGCCAATTCTGTTCCTCTGGTAGCAGCCAGGATGCAGAGACAGGCTTTGATCTTAGCTATGTGTCAATATGACATCAAATGCAGACCTCCAGAGGAACATACTATCACTAATGCACACTCTCGATTGATTTAGACAGCTTGTTTTCCTCCTGCTTTCAAAGGCAATGTCGAAATGCTCTTCCCTGCTGGACTTCCCAGTTACTCCTAGGGAGGGCAAAAGAAACCGAAGGAGAAGCTGCTCTGGCTGAAATCACACTGCAAATGAGTGGAACAGCAATTATGCCATTTAAAACACAGACATAGCTAAAGATGTCTACTGCCTTCCCAAAACCCATGGAAATACTGCCATTTTAATGGTTACACGTGTGTGCTGGCTCCCTGAAGAATCAGTCCAGACCCGTTATTGCAGGGAAACAACTGTGGGGAGAGGATGTGTGCGGTGTATGGACAACAGTCCCCCAGAGATTTTATTTGGGAATGCTGGCTGAATTACGTGATCAATAGAAACATCATGCAAACAGAAAATTTGGGCAGAATGTTTTCGTGAGTGGCTGCTCCATAGATTAACACAGAGCGGACACCAGCCGGCACTGATGAGTTGCCACCACATCATGCAGGCGTTGGTTAAGTGAGAAGCGGAAAGAGGAGAAACACCACTTTGGTCTCCTTAAGTTGCAGCTCTCTCAGCTGTGTGAAACGCGCTCGCTCTATAACTAGTTGAGACGGTCCAAAATACTAATTCTGATTTCTTCCTCCGAATAAATCATCAGCACTCATTAGATTCGCCACTTGCTGTGTGGCATCCAAGTGTCATGCAGACTCTTGTAAAAACAAACGTAGAATGGAGAAATAAAGTGGCACCTAGAGAATTGTCTTTTGCAATAGATATACGTTACGGTCCGCTGCTCGATTTGTACCTTAAATGCCACAACTGATCCTACAGCTTGGGCTTGCTTAAAAGAAACGCCAGAATGAAAATTAGAAAGTCAGAAGACTACAGTGTTTATTCTCCTGCTCTCTGCATGTGAAATGAAAGGGGAAGAAGAGAGCGAAGGCAAGAAGGGCCAGGAAGGTGATGGCCAGCATCCTGTGGAGGCTGTCCTGCTGTCCTTCCCTGTCCTAACAGGGAAGATGTTAACTCCGGACGACAGGCAGCCCACATCCAAATTAGGTGCCAGGGCATCTGAGATCTGAGATCAAGTGGGATTCCCACCTTCAGGGAATGCCAGGGGAGCAGTCAGCACAATACGCGAAATATCTAACTTAGGCACTGGCAGAAGATAACGCTACATCATGACAAAAAGAAGTTTTTCTTTCTAGAAAAAGCAAGCAGTGGATGCATTTTGGCAAACTGATGATGGAGCTGAGGAGCAGCAAAAGCCACATGCCCCTTTCTGACAACAATCCAGTCCTACTGGAAAGAAAAGGTGTAGGTTTTGGCTTCTGTTTTTCCAAGTCTTGCACTGTTAAAATGGAAGAGCCTTTTCTGTTGGGAAGGTAAGGAAGGCTGCGAGGAAATTGAGGGCAGACGAGCTCACAGCACGAGAAACAAACTCTGCTCTCTCTTTTCAAGTGCATGGGACTTGCTTGTATAGGGACTGCACTCTGCTTTGCTCCTTCATGGCAAATGAAAGTAACCTGGGCTGAAAGTGGTCTTTGCACGTCGTGTCTAATAAACCTTTGTAGGAATGTGTCTGAGAGAAAATGGTCACGTGAGCCAGCCTCCCTACTATGAGAGATTAGATTAAGAGCAAAACAGGTGGTAGAAGATGGAATCAGTACATGGGAAAAACGGGAACTGAGAAGGTAGAAAACATGTTGTGCTAATGACTAAGCAATTTACTATGTGAATTCTTGTAACCAACCTGATCTGTGAATGAACTGCATGGACAGCGCGTGAACAGAGACTGTAAGCCAATCATATAGCTGCCGCTAGCGCGTGCTCTTATTGCCTGTCTATATATACTCTGTGAAAACTTGAATAAAGGGAGAACGATCATACTCATATTGAGACTCCATCGTTACTCCAGGTCCGTCTCCCACTCCAACAAACCTTCTCTTGGGAGGGAGGTCAGCCTATGCTGCATTGTACTCCTGGGCTTATCTGTGAAGTTGGGTGCTTCAGGCTGCTCCTGACCTGGATGCAATAAGGGGTTGGTGCTACCCTCCAAGCCGATAAGTTGCCTGTTCTGTCCGTCCCTTGAGCTTGGAGTGTGATCTTTGCAGAAATACCAGCAAGAAAATACTGGGAGATACCTCTCTCCAGCTCTTACATCTCTGCACTCAGGGCTGCTGGGGAGTGCAGATGGGCTGCCAGTTGGCCTTGGGCAGAATAACTGAGGGACAGGTACATCTGGTTGGAAAGAGAGATGAACTAGGCTTTTTTTGAATCCTTCTCCACACTTTGAGAGCCCTTTGAGCTCACTTCAAAGGCAGATAGGTTGACCTGAAACACACAAAGAGCCGTCTTGTTGAAACAAGAAATGTTCTGCTCCTGTAAATCTTAGAGATGGACCTGAATCTGTCCTGATTCTGGGGGTGAATATGTCTCTCTCCTTGTGCTGGGGGGAGGAAAGCACCCTCTAGTTATCAAAAAGTTTTCTGAGCATTGTGTCAGTCTCCCCACAGACAAGAACACTGGTAAAAGTGGCAGCTGCAAAACTAGAAACTGGATCTCTAGAAACTCAGGAATGCCTTAAAACAGGGGTTCTGATTTGTCCTTGCTGGACAACGAATTCCTGCCCCCGGAGCATACTTCTGGTTGCTTTTCAGAGTCTTTGTCCTTAACCAGATTCTGTACATTATGTGACCGATGAACAATCTTTTCTCTCTTTCTGCAGTAAAGTCTCCTTCTTCAACTTATTAACTCTCTCCCGGCTGAGGGATGCTGGGTGTTGCCCAAATTGGGCTAACCTTCAGATGATGTTACTAAGGTTGTCCCCACGCACTTCCTCCCCAGGCCCCTGCAATCGTCCACACACCCTGCATCTCTGGCTGGTGCCTGGTGTGATGGGGAATCAACATCAACAGTTGTCTTCTAAGGGTGTCCTCCGTGTGACGGGTACCTTGGTGTTTCTGAGCTACAGCGGGGTGAGGCCAAAAGCAGTTCTCTGTGAGGACGTTTGTGTAGGTCAACAAGCCAGGTGAGGCATTCCCAGCTTCCCACATGCACACGTGAAGGTGCCTAGAATGTGCCTACTTCCATCCCTTACCAGCTCTGCCAAAAATACCCCTGAAGGGTCAGCAACAGTTCCTAGGCAGGGGAAACATCCCAAAACCTCTTGGGGAGGAAGAAGGAACTGGCCTCCTGGTTCTGCTGCTGTAACTGTTCTTTAGGCCATTTGTCTTTGTCCTGATGCTCAGGTCACAACCCATGTTAGGGTTAGGAGATAAGTATGTAGTATCAGATTTTATCTGTCTGGTAAGTGTGATGCAGACGGGAATACAAAAGAGCAGAAATCGTGCCTAGTGACTATTTTGCACCAGTGTTTAACAGCTACAGGACTTGCTGCACTATGAACAAAACTTGCTGATGGCAGCTTATCTACCGCTGAATGTCAGTAGGTGTTGACAGGAGAGCCATGGGGGTCCTCTGCAGCACCTCCAGAAGAGGCTATTATGTGGGATGAAGTGTGCAGAATTTGTCTAGCAGGCTAATGTTGTGACTGGGAGTGCAAGTGGGGAGACTGGTCATGATACATGAACAGTACCGGATTTGCTCTCAAGAAAGTGACAAGAGAAGGAAGCACCACGCACCGTGTGCTCTTGGAGGTGGTAGGAGCAATTTTTAATTATCCTTTCCCAAAGATCCTTTGGGGTAAACTATATTCACCCACAAAAGTCTTCTTAGCATAGAGGTCAGCATTGATGATCTCAGCGAAGTGCTTAGCAGTGTCCTGTGCCTTCCCTTGTAATGGAGCTGCTGATGCATATCAAGTGATAAGAGATTTGTTGTGGTTTCCTCAATGCTCCAAGAGTCCTGTTCTAACATGGAAGTTAGACACATCACTTCTGCCGTAGAGAAAGTCCTGTTATCATTTGATAACATGCTGCTGAGCACTGTAGGTTGGAGGAAAATAGGAAACAACACAATAGTTGCTAACCAGAATGGGAAAAGCACTGGGATTACTGGAGGATCTATGGAAAAGGCTATGGGCTGCTCCAGTGCAAGAGGTGCTGGTATCCCACAGTGGAGGGGAGATGTGTGAATGAAGGCAGCATAGGGAGCTGGATTGGAGAGGACACCTGAAACACCTAGTTGTTGACAAAACAGAGGCTGCAAGAAGTTGATGGAAGTAGGATGAAGGAGGCAGTTCCAAGGGGAAAAAAAAAAATTGGGTGGGGCAGAAATGCTGGCCAGGCTGATATCTGCCACTTGATAGCACTTGCCAAAATGCAAATAATTTGTCTGTTCTAAAGATCTGCCAGGGGATACCTCAGCTACCTGGCGTCGGGGGGTTAATGCCCCTACCTCCTTTCCTCTATTGCTCCATAGAGATGAGGAGCTGGCACACGACTAAGGGAGAAAAGAAACTTGCTGTGTACCTTGGAGCAGTAGGATTTGCCAGCTTGCCTCTGACTGCCCTGCCCAGCCCTGAGATCCAGCTCAGCCAAGCTCCTGTTTGACTTCAGCAGATGTTGCCTGTGGGCTTTGTAGAGGTGCGCAGGGATAATCAAGATTTGGTTTCTGTTTGCTGGCTAATTTGAGTCCCTGCTGTGAGATTTGGACCTTTCTGAGGATTCTATATTAGCTTTAATGATTAAAAAATTATTTCAATTCTTAGTGAAGAAGATGCATGATCTATCACTGAAGCCGCTTAGCAACAGGACTCATTAAGACACGTATTAGTACAGAAAGATACCCTTGCCCCAGCGTCCTCTTGGAATGGCTATCCACTCATCTAAACAAGATAAAGGTCTTTGCTGGCCTCCTCCGAGGCCAGAGGATAAAGCACTCAACTGTGAAACAAGATTTCTTGGTTCTTTTTCTGGCTTCAACTATGCGTAAGTACGTGGATCCCGGCAAATCATTTCACCTGCTTCAGTGCCTCAGTTCCCCCACAGGTAAGATAAGCACAACAATGTATAAGCACTCTGGGGAAATGACTTTCAAGTGCCTAAGCTCATTAGAGAAAAAAACAACCCTTGCGGTGAATAAAAAGTGTCTCAGCCCCTTGACAGTAGCTTACACTAACCACGCGGTTTGCATTGCCCTCCTGAAGCCCGGCACACAGTTAGCTAATTATAGGTGAGAGAAAAAATTTTCTCCTAGCCCCTTACCACCTAATTGGTAGCCAAGTAGAGATGTTAAAACCTTGTTATCTGTCTCAAAAGAATTAATTTTAGGCAAAGCCTGGCAAAGTATTTCTGGTTATCCTTCAAGGAGAAAGAGGGCCTGCCAGTTCTGGGGCAGGATCTAATTTCACTCACAGGAACACTGTTAAAGACTATGTCTGAGAGGAGAACTTGGTGGTTTTTTATTCCCAGAATCATTCATTGAACCACTCAGGCAGCCCCATCCTCCTTATGAGGAGAAACTGAGTCAGGGAGGAGGAAGCGGGTATAAAAGGAAACATTTTGGTCCACAGTGTAAGAGCTGAGGCATTCCTGGCTCTTGGGCTTGCACAAGGGACATTGAACTTCATACCTGAACGCACAAGCCTTGGGCAGACCTTAGTGTGGGGTGGGGGTAAGGGATGCGCAGGCAAAAGGAAGGTGAGGGAAGAAAAATGGGTGTGGGTGAGATATTAAGATGTGACTGAAACTGGTTCCTGAGAAAACGAGAGGGAACAGGAGAAGGGCTGAGGTTAATAGAGATGGGAGAGCGGGAGAAAGGAGAGGAGGAATGAACAAGGGTGAGGGAGCAGGAGACCAAATGGGACAGCAAGCAGGAGGCACAGTCAAAGCATCTGAGCTCTCTCTGAAGAGATTGCCTATTTTGCTTCTGCCTTTTTTCTGTGTGATCTTGCCTTAAAATTGCAGGAATGTGGCAGCACAGCACTGGCGCTCTGATTTATTAATTCCATCCCATCCCACCAGCCCATAAAACAAAAGCATCTGTGTTTGCTCAAGAGGAGCACATGAAGGGCCTCATTCACGTCAGAGGTGGAGAGGGAAGCTGGCAGATACAGGAAAGTCATCGGCGCCTCCTTCCTTTTCACCTTTGTGTGGGTCTGGGCTGGGGGAAGGGCCGTGGGAGGGAAGGATCCAGAGGATGGATGGGGTATCAGGAGGGAGAAAGCTAAGATCACTCTGGCAATCCGCGCGGGAGAAAGTGGATGGGAGGCAGGACCAAATGAACACGCTAGGCTGGACCACCTAGCATTAAGGAAGGCACCCCAGAAATGCAGAGAGGAGAAGATCCCTTGCTGCCACCCGGGCTTGCCCAGCACTGGCCTCTGAGGTGGCACTTTGTGCAGTTTTGCCCCGATGAACGGCAGTCCTATTGCTGTGGTCACAGCCAGGGCTTTCAGGGAGCCTAGCACTGTTGCCTGACCTGTAGCTATGGTCATAACCATAACAGTAAATTAAATCTGCCAGTCGTTGGAGAAATATCCCCTTACAGCCGTTTTTTAGCATGGTTTTGGAATGAGGAAGGCTCAGGGTGAGATGAATATTAACTATCCTACTTTTAACGACTGGGACACAAAGAGGGAAAGGAGCCAGCAACCCCTGCTCCTGCCAGGCAAGGATCAACTGTGCTGTTTCTAGCAAGGGGTACTGTGATTCTGTGATTCTGTACTGGGAGACTTCTGTCAGACACAGAGAGCCTTGCTAAAGCTGCATCTCTACCCCTGCCCTCAGAGACAGTGTCTTCAGGAGCCAGGCTGCCCTGCGACACCACACGGGGAGCATCACCTCAGGGGAAGCAGGGCCTGCAAGCTACTGCTGCCCACCCGGTCCTTGGCTTTTTCTCCAAGTTCTCCCACACAAGGGCTGCCTAGGAGCAATCCTGCTTCGCTAGCAAAACGCAGTTCCCATGTGCCCTGTACTCCCACACACAAACCCACTGTGAACTTAGAGAACGAGACAACATTGCTGCTCTAAAATCTTTTATCCAGAGCCGAGATTGTCTGACTGCTAACCCTGTTCAGCTCCCAAGTAATCCCAGCACTTTGCTTGGTTAGAGGCTGGCTGTACTGGGAATAAATACCCTTGCTCTCATTGCCAAGGGGTAGCATCTAAAGAATAGGGCAATACCGTTCTCTTTTGTAATGCAGCATTATTCATAACCCAGCACCACAGAAAGTTGCCAGGATGCTGGCAGTCTATGAAAATCAAGAGCATAGGCAGGGGAAGCGCCACTGGACCAGCTCAAATCTCATCAGAACTTAACCTGAACCCGCTCCAGCTGACAAAGGCCAAACCTTTGAGAGCTAAGTGTCAAAACACAGGCTGGAAACCAGAATTTTTTTGCTTCTGCATGGAAATGAAAATATAACCCAGTGATCTGCATTTGAGCGTGTCTGTCTCCTTTTGTCCTTTGTCTCTTACATTGATCAATGTTGTGGGTTTCAGAAGGTACAAGAAATCCTGCACTAGACAATTGTGAGAGGTTGAAGCCTGAAGATTTAGATCTATTTCAAATGGACTGTCCTGTCCAGTGATGAATGATCGACTATCCATCAAAATGGATGCCGCACCAGCGGCATCTTGTAGCAGCGAGTTCCATATGTGACTACGCACAGCATGGGAAAATACTTTTATCATCAAATTGCTACCTTTCACATTTTCCTGAACACAATCCAGTTCCTCTGCTAAGAAAAGCCATGTAGGGAGGCATTCATTCTCCCTGTTCCACATTGCTGATAGCTTTGGTTTTCACCCTGATGTCCCTCCTCGTTTGTCTCCCTGAGCTAACTGGTCCCATCCTAACAAATCTCTCTATGTGTATCAAGCATTTGTGGGATTACCTGCTCAGAGGAGGGACGAACGGCAAGTGAAATCTAAAGGTCCCTGTGCTGGAGCTGCGGATCCCAGCTCTGTGTCACAGCCCTGGGAAGCCGTGTCTCCCGAGGAAACTTAGCTCACATTTTACAAATCTGAGGAATTTTCAGAGTGCAATGTTTTTATCTCAGGGAGAAGGATCTCAGAGAGCCCCCTGCACTGTGCGGCGGAGGAAGCCAACAAGGCAGTTGATTGAACACTTGGGAATGTTGGCAAAGTAGATAAATTTGAGCTCTTAAGGAAAGACCGTCGGGAGCACTAATGTCACATGAGAGTGAGCTAGAAGAGACTTCAAGCTCTTAATTATGAGCTCGCACAGCTTAGAACAGCATGAAAGGATGAGGCACCGACGTTTTATAAGTGTGCTGGTCGCAGGTCAGGGTGTAGTTTGAAGACATGCCCCAACCTGGAGGAATGGGTGGGCTCTGACCAGTGTCCCTTTCGAAGAGCTGGCTGTAGGCAGTCGTGCCTGTGCCTGAGAGGAGGGCGACGATAGCCACAGGTCTCACCCACGTGCTGTATTTATTAGTCTTTCGTGGTACCGGTAGGTTTTAAATCTCAGTCCTGTTAGGCTGAGCTGCTTCCCAGCAAGTGCTTCTCAGAAATGCAGGGGCCTTGTCTGGGAGACAGACGATCTGGGGCTGTCTCAGCTCTGACGCTATCAGCTGCAGTGTCTCCCTTGCAAAGTGGGGGTAGTCATCCTGACAAACAGCTCTGTATGTGGGCAGGGAGTGCTCTTAATCACGTATGTGGAGTACTTTGAGATCTCGGGATGGGAAAGCGGCGTGGACAAGCATAATGCTTATTATTAGACAGAAATGCCAGAAGCAAAAAGGGCAGAGCGATTCTAGACTTCTCCAGGGCCCTCCAGGTGTGTGGGACCTGACTTCCAGTCTAGCTTATTACTATCTTTTTAGGCTTCTTTTATTAGGAACAATTAAATATAAGGAGGAAGGGGACAGATATCATCTTTCCTGTGTACATCCTGCAGAATAATTGCAGAGCTTTCCCAGAGCAATTTTACATGCTCAGTAAAGGGCATCTTTGGAGCCTATCAAATATCTCATCCCTTGTAGGCTTATATATGAAGGCTTGCAGCATACATCAGGAGATCTCTCTGTTGCTCCCAAACGTTGCCCTGCTGGAATAGGAAAGACAACTGGGAGTGCTGAAGAGCAGGAGGAAGAAAAGGCCGTGGAGGAAGCTCCGGGAGGTGGATGGGGTTGTGGGGTAGCTCCTCACGGCTGGGATGGCAACATTGCCTCCCGAGGCACCGGTGGGAAGCCAGAGGTGACTGTACCTGCAGCACCAGCAGGCACAGCACCCGAGGGAGAGGGGCAGTGGGGGTTTGAGCTATGAAGGCTCTGAGAAACAGGGGCATGTGCAGGGCAGGCAGTAACTCTGGGGAAGAGGGGAGAAAAGCCATCCGAGGGTACGGCTGGAGTGAATCCACTCCAGGCTCCTGCCAGCAAGCTGCCTGCTAGGTACCACTTTGCTCTCAGACACTAAGGACATCTCCTGGTCTGCTGCTGAAGCAGAGGGAAGTTCCCTGCCAGAAAGCACCTCTACTGATGCTTCACAGGCAAGAAGAAAGGATGCTGGGCATACGGGAGATAGATACAGCCTTGAGCTGTACAGTACCACCTTGCACACTCCACAGGGAAGATACTATTAGAGGACACTAATCACAAAGACGTCCCCAAACCATGGAAAGAATGTGAATTTAAGGGCTGTACGTTGTAGAAGTATATTCTCGCTTGCATACATTTAGCTGCTCTATAGCTCTGCACAGCTCCCTAGGCAACAGTGTTCCCAAATGACACCGTAAAACAGCCCAAAGGTGCGGGAGCCTCCCTTATTAAAAATCTTTGCCATGGGAGAAAGTGTCCTCAGTCCAACTGCTTTACTCTCCATCCCGTGGCTGCTAAGTGTCTTGCAAGTCAGGCTGAGGCCCATCACTCTAAAGGTGGCTGCATCTCAGCTGTGCTCTGTGTCAGCCGATTGAGTTGCTTTGGGATTGCAAGGTTGCCTAAATGGTTTATCAATTATTGTAATTATTATTATTACTACTACACTGAAAATGTCAAAGATGCCAAGAGCTTTAATTTGATCTCATCCGATTCCTGAAATACCCAATACTACGCGTTGGCTGCTCAGCGCATCTGCCTCCGTACATTAACTGCCCTGCGGGGCCTTAATTCAGTGCAGACTGAAGTGCGCTGAAAGCGATATTGAAGTCGCTCCCGGGAGGGCGGGAAGGGGAGGAATCATGGCCACTGGGCTCCTGGCCTCACACCAGGCCGGCACAGCGTGTGCTTGGCCGCCGGCGCTCACATACGCTCTGTGTCCCAGGCGTGCCTGCTAACAGATAGCTTCCAGGAAATCATGGAGCAGGTACCGACCGAAAGTGATCCCAGCCCCACATCCTGCTTCAAGGCACAGAGAGAAGGGGACTGGCGGCACACTTGGCTGCAAACAGATGTGACAGGCTGTCACACGCAGCTCGGACAATGCCCCCCTCCTGCCCTGTAACCCTCTCTATTACCTGAGACTGATCTGCCCATCATCTCCTACCAAGGTGCCTCATTTCGGAGTAACGATGGCCTCCCTTCTGTGAGGATCCTGTCCTGCTGTGTCTGTGCACTCACTCCCAACTCGCCACCAGGCCCCTGGTCCCAGCCCTCTCTGAGGCTGCTTGGTGGGCCAGGGTTGGCAAGGCATGAACCTCACCATCCATTTTTCCCTTTTGCACCAGACAAGATTTAAGCCTGAGCAGAGGTGGGTGATCAGACTCGTGTGTGAAGCCGCTGTGCCCTGCTACACTCTCCACATAGGTGCCTTGCACAAGGAGGCCTCCTCTGGGTTCAGGAAAGGAGCTGAAAGCACCTGCAGAGGCTGCATTGTTCATGCTCCCCTGCTCCTCGCTCAGCTGTGCAGGCTTCAAGTTGCCGGACGGGTATTAATTGCTTGTCATTATTGCTCACTACGGTGGTGCTTGGTGCTGCCCCGCTGATCCAAATGCCCCTTCTCCCAAGCGTGCACAGAAATTGCCCCTCGGATGGTTTGCCTAAGGAGTTACGGAGGAACCAGCTGCTTCTCTCTGGATTTCCAGCACCTGAAGGTTTTTTCCGCCTCTCATGCATTAGCTGCTGAGCCTACCCCTCCTCTCCCCTGGCCCTGGGCTGGATGGGCGAGTGGCAGGAGCAGGAGGGTGAAAAAGAGTACTTTCCAACTCACCTAGGAACATCCACCCCAAACTCTGCTCCAGAAAACCAGCAAGTGCATCCCTTGGCAGGGGCGAAAAGGGGCTGAGTCCTATCCCAGCCCTCCTGCTCTTGCCCTCTCCCAGTTCACCTTTCCAGAGCTCCTCACGGGGATGCCAGCTCGGGGGTCTGTTCCCGCCGGGGGTGCGTGTACCCCGGCACAAACCCCGCTGCCATCTGTGCCTTCAGCTTCCCCGGTACCTGTCACGAAGAGGGCCAGTAAAACCTCCCGTGGGCAGCGGGGTGCCGGGGACCCGCGTTTGGGTAACCTGGCCGGAGATCCCGGCGGCGCTGACTCGGCCGCTGCTGCGGCCGCGGATGGACCGGCACCAGGACTGGGGGCATCTCCCCACAGCTGGAAAATTCCAGTCTGGGAGTGGGATGTTGCTCCTCTGGAAGGTGCCCGGGCCTGGGGAGTGTGCAAGGACAGGGGCTCCCCGTGAAGCTCGCAGCCGGTTGGGGCGCTGAGCACGGATGAAGTTTGGGGACCCGGCTGCTGGTGGCGGGGCAGCCTACCCCTCCCAGCGCCAAGCCCTGGGCACCCGAGGTGGACGGCAAGGTCACCCCTGCATCCCCGGCGCTCCCCCCGACATCCCCAACCCCAAAACCCCGGTGTGCCCGGGGAGGGGAGGGTGGCTGTTCCCGCTTACCTGGCGAGATGCGCCGGTCAGGGCGGAGATGCCGGGGGCTGCCGGGGGAGCATCGCCCGCCGCCGGGCGGAGGGGTGTCCTCCGTGCGCGGTGGGACCGGGACCGGGACCGGGACAGGGACCGGGACCGGGACCGGCCCGTCGGCGCTGCCGGTGGCTGGCGGCGACCGCCTTCAGACGGCGCCGGCGATGCGGTTACGCGCGGCGCGGAGCCGATTTAAGGCCACCCTGTGCCGGGGGGTGGGGGGAGCGCCCAGGGCCGCCCGCAGCCGGCTCCTGCGCGCCGCGCATCCCGCGGGGGCCACCTTAAGCGGGGAAGGGGCGACGAGCGGAGCCGGCGAGAAGACGACCCGAGCCGGGGCTGGGAGGCAGAGGCAAAGGAGGAGGAGGAAGAGGGGTGGGGGGGAGGAAGAAGGCGAGCGGGGCCGGGCACCGCCGCAGCGCTGCCCCCCCGCCGGCCGGGAGCGCCGCGCCGCCCAATGCGGGGCCGGGGTCGGCGGCCGGGCAGGGCCCCTGTCCCTCGAAGGGGGAGGTTTCCCTTGCCCGGGCCCGGCCGGTGCTCGCCCCGCTGAAGGTGGGGTGGGATGGACGGTGGGGTTTTTTTTTTGTGTCCGTCCCGGGGGGCTGGTTTTGCTGCTGGCCGGCTGCTGGGTCGATTTCTCGGTCCCCGCTGAGGCTCCAGCTGATCCAAGCAGGAGCCACCCACCACTGCTATGGACCATGAGGACTGGCGAACAATAAGGAGACCTATGGAGCACGGCCTGAAGCCGGGGGCCACAACGCTTCTGGGCTTCAGTATCCCCTATCGCTGCTGTATGCCTCAGTTTCCCTTCTAGCTCTGAGGTCGGCATGGAGCGTTGGTGCAGCCACTTCCCACCGCAGCGGCTGCTGGGTGATTCCTTGTGTTGGCCACATGAGCAGCCATGGCCAACGCTTTGTCCAGCAGCCTCTACCCAGGAGCAGGGCACGTGGGAGCAGAAGACGTGCCTGCTTTGTTTTTCCCCTGCCTGCCTCCCTTATGAACGGTGTCTCCTGGCCGTAAAGTCACCATGCTGCTTGAAGGGGTGTGTGTGAAGCAACTCTTCAACCTCTCAACTGCAGCTGAATGCAGAGGGCAGAAGGAGAAGTGAGTTAGGGCTGTCACCCCTCAGCCCTGTTCTAGGAGACCTCTCTCCAGCCTTCTCCTCCTCACATAGGGCTGGGCAGCACGTGTCTGTCCCCTGCTTGCTCTCCTGAGGCTGCCACATCCCAGGAGTTTCTCCTGACGAGGTTGCCACAGCTTTCAGCAAACCATGAGGCACAGAAGGCAGCACAGTGCCAGGCTCAGGTGGGGACTTGTTGATCAAGTTTGGCTTCAGGTAACAAAGGTCCTGCTGTGGGATGCACTAAGCATGGCAAAATGTTTTGAAAGCCTTGGCTGGAAAGCGCTCTTGGAGAAGAACAAGAGAAGTCTGTCTTCTCCAGTTAGCTGGCAGGTCTCGTCCACGTTTCTGGAGCAGATATTGCTGAAAACACCTCAGATAGAAAGACATCAGGTGACATTTTACAGCCCAAATGACATTTACAAAGTGCAACACAGAGGCGAACCCAACACGGGCAAAGCAGCAGGTGTGTGCGTGCCAGTGCCTTCGCTCACCTGCTTCTCCCCTTGCCAAAGGGATGCTCGGAGCTGGACGTGTTCAGCCCCTGGCAGGACCTGCTGCCACACTCACCGCTGCCGTGCTCATGGCTGTGTCAACCCACTAGCTGTGTCCTCACGCACCTCTCCCTTGGCCAGCATGGGGCATGAATTGCTGCTCACCTTCACCAAGTGTGTTGAAGGCTGGCAGTATCCTGCCCTGGCATCCCAGGCTGCCCTCACTAGGAGGAAGCCATCCATGCATCCATCCACCCATCCACGCACCCAGCGATCCTCAGTGTTGAAGGCATAAAGTCCTCAGGTTGTACACTCGGTCCAGAAGAGTCTTGCGTGCTCAGGGATGAAAGCCAGCGTGTGGGTGTCAGGAAATGGTGAGACGCTTCCCTGCAGATGGCTCAGCAGAAGCTTGAATTAATCTTGTACTACTGGCAAAAGTGTTACCCTGCTCTAAGAATTAGCTAGTTGGAGGGCGCCAGCTCCACAGCACCTTGATTTTAGGCAAACCCGCGCCAAAGAAATTGATTACCTCCCCCTGCAAGTCGCTGAGTCTCTCGGTATCCCCACGGATTGGGCAGAAGGCAGAGCCATTATCCTCCTTCTGTGGTTGGGGAAGGGACACAGGAAATTCTGCCTGGACATAAAGAAAGACTTCCTTAGTTTGAGGGTGGCAGAGCACTGGCACAGGCTGCCCAGAGAGGCTGTGAAGTCTCCTTCTCTGGAGATATTCAAAACCCACCTGGATGTGTTCCTGTCCAACCTGCTCCAGGTGAACCTGCTTTGGAGGCGGGGGGGTTGGACTAGATGATCTCCAAAGGTCCTTTCGAACTCCTATCATTCTGCGACCCTGTGTGGAGGAGATAATTGACTGATTATTAGCCACAGACATCTTGTGCGGGCAGTGAGTTGGTCCTGAGTCTTGGGTGAACACCCTAAGCCCGGGACCTCTCTAGGAGAAGTTGGTTAAGAAGGACTTTGGATCCTGGGGATCTCTCCCGAGTGCAAAGGCAAGAGGAAGAGATTGGATGCAAGACTGCTGGCAACTCTGGAAACAAAAACCACTCAGGCTTTGCTTATTCATGCTCCAGGCTCTCCCTTTTTCTGTCCACAACCTTTGACATGGCTGTTCCACTGCTACACACAGAGCCTCAGTTCAGGCAGTGCAACCCGTGGTTCGACTGGAGGGGCTGAGGGTCAGCACTGCAGGAATATTCTCCCCCAGACCTGGTCTGAGCTGGCTCCTGGCACAAGGAGCACACTTCTGAACTGCAACTCGGGTCTGGGGAAGGTGAGTCTGTGCAGGGCCATTTCTCTTGGCCAGAGCAACCAGAATAGATTTATTGGAGGGGACTGGGGTATCCAGTGTGCCATAACCTTCCTTATCCCTCCTGAAAGCACTGCCTGGGGCAGCCTGTGTTCCCAGCCACGTGGAAGTTGAGCTGCTGCACTGGTAAGACCTTCCTCCTTCCACTGCCACCACGGCTGTGTCCAGCCCAGACAAATGCAGCAATCTGCACGCCAGTGCTCCGGGTGGCAGCTCTCCCCCAGCACGCTGTGCCTTCCTAGGCCATCTGCCCCTCTGTCTGCCCCACACTTCCTCTGATGAAAGTACAACATGATGTGAGAAGCTCCGTGAAATCTCCGTCCTGAGGTCACCACAAAGCTAAGCTCCTTCCCAGGCGGTGAGTGCTTTGAGATCCTGGAAGAGATGCTGGTGGAGAGGGTTGCTGTTGCAATCTGTACGCAATTTATTCCTGCAGTTTGCTTTTCTTGCTTTTTCACTGCCGTGCCCTAAGGGGCCTGATGCTGTGTCAGCCTTGAGGCAGACCCACAGACCACATCCCTGAGTTTTGCAGCGGTAAGTCGGAGGAG